>NW_022474206.1:1245042-1374961 GCF_003357145.1 Venustampulla echinocandica | reverse complement strand
CCCCCCCTCAGCCCCCAAATACACAAAAGAAAACTTATCTAAGTAGCCATTTGCGCCTCAAAACTGTTCAAAATCCTCCCAAACATCAGACACATCCTCCAACAGCCCATTTGGCCCAGCGCCGCACTTGCTTTCTGCACCTGTTCGATATACTGTCCCCTCGGCGCGTTGGTCTTCAATTTCGCATACGCCCAACATACGATGCCACCTGTGAAAAGACACACCGCAACTTCATACGAGCTATCCGCCACCATTCCTGCGTTGATGCAGTGATGGCAGAGTTCTAACATGCTGTATACGTGGGACATTGTGGAATTGGCCATCTCGCTGTTGGCCCAGTGCTTGAGATTCTCTTCGGCGAAATTGCCGTCGTTGAGATTGTTTGATCGCCCCGCGACGAGATGCATATCAGAGAGGCTTACATCAAGGGCGATGTATCCTAAACGATGAAGTAGCGATGCCGCCACACTCGTTCCCAATGACTGGTAGCATTCTGCCCAGCTGTCGAGGCCATCGACTAGCCAGCGGCGCCGCTCTTTCAACCCCTCGCCGATCGGCATCGCCGAGTTTCCAAATGTGCCCATTAACCCGGTGGGATTCAGCATGGAAGTCGATTGGCGCCATTCGAATATATGAGTATGGATAGCGTAGATGAGAACGATCTTGCCGAAATCTCCCCCAGTCTTTGGAATCGGTGGAGGTGGTTTCACCCATTTGCGGAGTAGGCATGCGTTAAGTGCGTGTAAGTAAAAAGTCGGGGGTGGCCCGTCTACGACGCCAACAAGCATTTCCCATGATTCAGAGGTGGCTGCTTCCCAGTATTCTTCGGGGCATGGAAACACGCAGTTGGTAGTTTCAGCTTTGCTTACATACGGCTGGTTGTTGAATAGGGCAGGATATTGACAGTCAAATATCTACAAATTGTTAGTTGGTTTCGGGATTATTATAAACAAATTCCCGCTATAGACAATTACAGCGGTACATCCAAATAAGGCTCGACCATGACCTAGACTTAGTACGGCATGTATGTTTTAGAAGACTGGATCCATACAGGGGTCTAGAATCCTAAATGTCTCAAATACAAAAGAAATTCTTGAGCATAACTTAAAGTCGTTGGGTCATTTTCATAATCGTGCTGCTGTTGCCGTTCGTCTATAGCGAGAGAGGGAAGAAGAAGATGCGGGGAGAATTAAGTGACACTTACATATATTGACAGGCCAAGCCGCTTCCTCTTTTCCGTTTCCGCCCATGCCAGCCAAAAAGCATCTAGCTGACTTATTCCAGGACGCTGAAAGTGCTTTACGTCCACCCTAGCTGCAGGTCTGCAATCCATGAGGCGGGATCTCCTGCAAGCCGTAATAAGTATCCCTCGACTGCCCTCAGCAAATTCATAAGCTTGCTTGCTCCCACTCCAAGTACCGGCCAAGCAGAGGAGGAAATACGTCAAGATGTTATCAACAGAACGCAGCTACATCTGGTCAGAACCGGCTGTCAACAAGGGGTGAGCTGTCGATACTTACAAATTTGGAATCAACTTCTTGCATGCGGAAACAAGCAATTCTAAGATGATCATAAAACACACGGGAAAAGCGTCCTCGGTCGCTTCTAGAATGACTAGACCCAAGAAACATCATTGCAAGGAGAAGGAGGGGTGGAGAGTTATATATATCAAACGTTGGAAGATGAAGAACCGGAAACCTTGGATGGATGTATCTGATATAAAGTCGAAGGAAGAAATCCAGCGCTTCGGCGGGCGGGAACATGGCATCACTGATCTCTGGCCGGGACATCTCATTCCTGTAATTAGCCCCGTCAAGGGCAGAGAGTAAGGAGGCGTGCAAGGGGTTGTTTATGTGCTGGTAGGGTCGAATTGTTGTGGCGTCGAGGCCACTGCTTCTGGCTTCATCAAGTACTAACTGCCAGGACACGGGCAACAAGTGAAGTGGTACAATGCGAGATGCTCGATGCTGAGCATGGCTTGAATTGATCACTTTATCCGGCCAGTCATTCGTATCTTCATCCTCGTTATCAGCAGCGTCAAGATGGCTGACATCATCTTGGCGATACGGGACCGCTTGGTACTGGTACGGATTATCAGTGAAACTGTCCACTGCATGCATCGTGTCGTGCTCATGGTGATTATCAGGAGACGACCCCGTGTTGGAGGACCCCAGCGCCCAAGATATATCTGCATCATAGGAGCCCATATATGCATTGGAGTTATCACTGAAAAGCATGAAGCCACCCCATAACGACGGATTAAAATTTTCCGCTGGCGTGAAAGTATATCCATCCTGTGGTGTCAATGCCGCTTCCATAAGACTCGTGAGACCCTGGGTTTGGGCCGCATTGCTAGGGACCATTAATGAATGGGGATTTTGGACGTCGTCCGGCGGCAACAGACTTTGATAGCCAGCGTGAGCGGCATGGCCTTGGTCAATAAAGGCACCTGGCTCCTGACGCATCTGGTTATAGACATCATCTGAGCCATGAGTTACAGGGCCGCCGACGGTTTCTTGGAAAGTGGACTGAGCACCATCTTGAATGGATTGCTTGCTAAGGTCTTCAACATCTGGCTGGGGTGGCGAAGTAGAGCTGTATCCCACTACGGTCCCGTGAGGGTTGGACGATTCCGGCTGGGGATTGTGTATGCGGCGATGCCGATTGAGCAAATCGCTTCTTGTGAAACGTTTCCTGCATACCACGCAGGCAAATTTACCCACCTCTTCGTCTATAGAAGTGTCAGGCCCCTTCGAGTGGACGGAGAATGGCAATTCTAGGTGGAAAAAATATTACATATTGACTTACGGTTTGCTTGGTGGCGCGTCAGATTCTCAATACGGCTGAAATTCTTGGGGCATCGTGGGCACTGGAACCGCTGTCCCGGCGCATTGGGAACTGCCTTTGGCTTTGCTGCTTCTTTTGGGGGGCGTGTGGACCGCTTGGCCTGGCCGGAACTTGAGCTGGAGATGCCTTTTCCCGCAGCTTGGCTTGAGGTCTCTAGGTTGCTGTCGATGGCTTTCCCGCTCCCACTGCTCTGGGCCTGGGGCCTCGGAGCATCCATCTCGTCCCCCCACAGACCGCCAGATTGGGTCGCGAGAGAGAATCGGCGGTGTAAGGTGTCAGCGGCTGCGTCCACTATCAGGTTCGGAGTTAGAACGAAGGAACACAAATACGATCCGCCGACACCTAGAGTACTTTAAAAAGTGGAAGGATACTTCGTAAAGACAAACAGCTCGTGGAGGAAGTGGAGTGTGGACATCAAGGGTTGCGGTGAGACCTACGGGACCCCATTTGGCATGGTGGGTTATATATAAACTTCCGCAGCCAGTTATGAACGATATGATATTTCGTTGATAAGCTTATGGAGCCTTGAGCGCTGGAGAATTGTGGTCTCGGAGACTCAGATTCAACTGAACTTAGTAAATAATGTATATCCCAAGGTAGCCGGGACATAGAGTATAAAGGGTTGTTGATACTTCGTAATAGAAAGATAAGTAGGCACCTATGTATGATATGCTAAAGCTCTGCTCGTTAAAGCGGCATGCTGAACACAAATAGATTTGGCAGTGTTCTATAGTTCTTACAACATTATCGGTTTTGCAGAGCTAGAATGGCACCAGTAGGATATCTCAAAACCCACCAAATAAGTTGTTAAAACACAACTGGGGGGATTGAAACGTGCTTGTAACAACTGTGCAGTGCCGCTCTTTACGCAAATGCTTTAGTTACGCGTCCAGTGGGTGTCATCGTTATGCACCACCACCGCTGTATAAACCACCGTATACCAGGGTGGACGGAGGTGGATGTCAACACTGTAACCCAAGACATAGGACGAACGACCCAAATGTTTCGTCAGTCTGGATCCGATAAAATAGCAAATAAGAAATGGGCAAGTGACCATCGAGGCTATTTGCGCCGCACTGCCACTCTATGGCAAAGCTCAAGGTCAGCCTTTGCAGCCTTGCACCAATTGAGACACCCCGACCGGCCTCGGAGGTGTCGAGAGAGTAACTTTGATAAGCTAGAGTAGAGCTCTCCTTAACTATATCCCTTTTCTTTCTCGCTTCCTTCTCTCTTCTAGATAAGTTCCCATTTATTCTCCCATATTTACTTGTTAAGTCGACGGGCGTAAGTAAAAGATGGGCTCCAATTCGGGGGGAAAAGAAACAAAAGACTCTATAAAAGCAGATAGGGTTACAGAGTGGATAAGTCAGTTAACTCTCGAGGAGAAAGTCAGCCTCCTCTCTGGGTCAAACTTTGTGGCTGCCACCGGCGTCCCCCGTCTAGGGATTCCGGGCCTTAAACTAGTTGACAGTGTCAATGGCGTTAAGGGTTCCTCTCACATCAACGGAAGCACCACCCTCTGTTTCCCAAGTACCACATGCTTAGGCGCAACATGGAACGTCGAGTTGATGGAGAAGCTAGGCGATGAATTGGCAGTCCAAGCAAAACAGAAAGGTGCATCTGTCATTCTCGGCCCAACGGTCAATATC
This sequence comes from Venustampulla echinocandica, assembly GCF_003357145.1. NCBI lineage: Eukaryota > Fungi > Ascomycota > Leotiomycetes > Helotiales > Pleuroascaceae > Venustampulla > Venustampulla echinocandica. Next base: position 1,370,465 of record NW_022474206.1, on the reverse strand, counting down.
CACAGAGATCCACGAGGGGGGCGGAATTTTGAATGTTTTAGCGAAGATCCTTTATTAACAGGCAAGCTGGCCGCTGCCCTTGTCACAGGCATTCAGAGAGGAGGGGTAGCGGCGTGCCCAAAACATTTCATTGGCAATGATAGCGAGACTAAACGCCGCTTTTATTCTGTTAAGACTTCGACGGACGGCAGGGCAATGCGGGAGATCTATCTAGCTGCTTTTGAGCACTTGATAAGGGATTCTGATCCAATGGCGACTATGACGGCGTGGGTGCTCTTTTTGATATGCTAATCGATATTCTGACATAGTGAAACAGATACAACAAAGTTCAAGCCAACAATAAGGAGAGCCCTTTATTTTGCAGCGAGAGTCCCATAATTCAACAGATCCTGCGCGACGAATGGAACTACCGAGGATGTGTTATTTCAGACTGGTATGGAACGCGATCCGGACTCCCTACACTTGAAGCCAATCTAGACCTGGAGATGCCCGGGCCCTCGGTGTTTCGGGGAGAAAAGCTCATCCAAGAGGTGAGAGAAGGTAATATTACCAAGGAATTTATCGAAAAACGAGTCAGGAATATTTTGACCTTAATTGAAAAAACGTTGGATACCGATCTACATGCGGACGAAAAATCAATGATGGGCGATAAAGCAAATCTGTTGGCCCGTACAATCGCCTTCGAGGGAATAGTGTTATTGAAGAACGAAGAAAAGACTCTACCGTTAAATTTTGACAAAAAGTGGGATGGAAAAGTTGCAATCATTGGCCCAGCAGCATTAAATCCCCCAGTAGGGGGTGGCGGTAGTGCCAAAACACCACCACAATATACACAACGACCACTGGGTTGCCTTCGGGCATCCCATCCAACTCCATCGAATGTACAACACTCTGTTGGGTTTAGAGACCATCAGACCATACCCTCGATACCGCTTTCCATCACCCGTGCTAGAAACGGAGAGGAGGGAATGGATATATCTTATTTCACCCAAGACCAGGCGAACACAGTTCTACAGGAGTTCCAACCGACAATGCAAACTGCAATGATTGGCTATCTGAAACCTCCCTTGACCCAGGAAACATTCTCAGAATACGTGATCTCCACGACAATCAGACCTAGCACAACTGGATCGCATACCGTTGCAATCCAAGCAACAGGCTCTTTCGAGCTTCTCGTGGACAAGAAGCTTGTGCTCTCGGGCGAAATGTGGCCTCCTCCAAGCGTTGAAGACTTCCTCTTCATCCCGCAGGCACTCGAACGATCATGTACCGTCCGGATGGTTGCTAGGCACGAGTACTTCATCCAAGCCATAGTCCAGCCCTTCAAGCCCTTCGAAGAGACGGGGGAACCGAGGATTCATGGTGCAAAGTTATGTTTCATGGAAGAATATTCCGGGGAGGCCTTGCGGGACGGCGCTGTAAATTTAGCATCTGAGTCTGAAATTTCTATAATTTTCGCGGGACGCAATGCGGAGATGGAGAGTGAAGGATTTGATTTGACGTCGATTCATCTTCCAGATAACCAGGAGAAGCTGATAAAAGAGGTTTCCAAAGCGAGTAGGAAGACTGTTTTAGTACTGTTTGGAGGCAATCCAATTGATGTCTCGGAATACGTGGATGATGTGGATGCAATTGTCTGGGCTCACTTCCTAGGACAGGAAGGAGGAGAGGCAATTACGGATATCTTGACAGGGAAAGTATGTCCAAGTGGGAGATTGACTGTGAGCTGGCCGAAAGCCCTTGAGGATGTAGGCAGCTTTTCGCACTTTCCCGCTGTTCGGAATAGCGATGGCGATTGGGAGATTGACTATGTTGAGGGTTTGAAGGTTGGATATAGAAATGATGAATATGAGTCTCGTTGGCGTTTTGGGTTTGGATTGTCATATACGGCTTTCAAGTATAGTAACCTGCGATGTAGTATATTTCCTAGAGGCGATGGAGGAAACCCAGGCGGAGAATTGGCGATCGAAGTTGACGTTACGAACACTGGAGAAGTGAGAGGCCAGGAGGTTGTTCAGGTATATATTGAGGATCCTGAGGCGTCCATGTGGAGGCCGAAGGAGGAGCTCAAAGCATTCCAGAAAGTGAGCTTGAATGCAGGGGAACGTCAGACTGTGAAATTGATGATCGATCAAAGGATTGCTTTTAGTTTTTGGGATGATAGGATCCCGGAGGAGGCATGTTGGAGAGTGGAGCCTGGGGGCTTTAGAATTCGAGTTGAAGATTTGGCCGAAACTGTGACACTGGACGCTGGGTTCACTTGAAATATAGAAATAGTATTCGCATAAGATAGTGGGTGTAGCACATATATACCAACTTATCAAAAGCTAGATATGTGAGATGGTGCTTGAGATATTGTGAAAGCTAAGCAATGCGCTGGGTATACGTAGTACTTTAAGTGACAGAGGTCAGAGATGCTGTTTTGAGTGGCAAGTTCGACAGTGAACCAAAACCAAAACAAACGATCACGCCCCAGACTTTGCTTTCCACTCCTCATGAGCCTTTTTCTGCCTCTCCCAGTCCTTTTTCAACTTCTTTAACGCGTTCTTCGTTACGTCTTTACCATCTGCCGTTTTCGTAGGAAGCCCGTCTTCATCCCAAGCACTGAATCGCTCATCTCGAAACATATCTAACGGGCTCACCTTGACCTTCTCAGCCTTCTCGCGCTCAAGCCTTTCTCTCTCTAATCTTGCTGCCTCCTTCTGAGCCAACCCCTCTCGCTCTTTAGCGGCCTTCTCCTCCCTCTGGGCTACAAGCTCCTCTCTGGGAATAAATTTAATGAGTGCACCCAGACCCTCGGGTCTATCATCAAGATAAACTCCTAGGTTGGTCAGATAATCATCTCGGATTAAATCTGAGAGGGCGAGAAGCACCTTCTTCGATGGCGATGAAGGAGCTAGCTGTCGTATCTCGTCACGAACTTTTGAAACAGAGCGGAGATATGGCATAACAAGGAGTTCCGGGTCTGTCGTACCAGCAGAGAGAAGAGAATCAAATTCGCTGTCGACATCCGCCGCCAAAAGCTTGTCGAGAGTTTCTGAACGGACAGAGAGGATGCTAAGGGCGTCCTTCACATTTCGGAAGACTACGATAAATGGCTCGACGGCTTCCTGCGGTGATAGATTCAAGGCAGCGCCTTTACTAGCCCATCCTAAGCCGTCATAAGGTGGCGAGGCATTCGCATCGAGACCAAAGATGCCAACGATCTTAGTCACCCATCGTGCAATCGCCTCCAGGCCTTGCAAATCCACAGCCACCCTGTTGCTATGGGTGCGGATATTCGCCTCTTTAATCAATTCATGTAGTACCCGCATTGCTCTTGGGGTATCAAATGAATCGGACAGTGCTGCCTGCATATTCTTTTGAGCCTTGTCCAGGCTCGTCTGTAGCTCCGTCTGGGTCTCGCTATTGATGGTTAGGGACTTCAGGGCATCTACCGAGCTTTTCTCGGCAAGCAAGGATTTTGTGACAATGAAGAAGTTCTATAAACTGTTAGTACTGATATACGTGATGGGAGACCAAGCTTACATTCACAGTCGTCTCCCACCCTTCAGCCATGGTTCTCATGTCGTCGGAAATTTCGACCCCATCGTTCCACCGGCCCATAAGGAAGACAATCCTCATACCCCTCGGCGTGTAATCGCTACTCAGAGCTTCCCGTATAGTTTGGAAATTCTTTAGTGATTTTGACATTTTGGAACCCGCAATTGACAAGTGGCCCATATGTAAAAAGTAATTGACCCAATTATGCGGCCCCTTGCCATGCTCACAAAAGTATGCCTCCGACTGCGCTAATTCATTGTCATGATGTGGGAAGGCAAGATCAATGCCTCCTGCGTGGATGTCAATCTGTGAACCTAGAACATCCGACGCCATGACTGAGCATTCAATGTGCCAGCCTGGCCGGCCCTCGCCCCATGGACTTGGCCAGACGGGCTCTCCGGGTTTGGACTTCTTCCATAAGGCGAAATCGCCCGCACCCCGCTTCGCTCCTAGATTCTTCGACAACGAGCCTTCTCCCTCTTCTTGTAAGGCTTTGTCATTCCGGCTTTCGGGTCTTAGTCGTGCGTACGGGTTCCCAGCTTTCTCAAATGCCGCAATGTCGAAGTAAACTGAGCCATCTGCTTCGTATGCGAATCCTTTCTTGATGATCTGATCCACGAAAGATACAATTTGTGGAACGTACTCCGTAACTCGTGTTACCACATCTGGTCGCAAGATGTTTAACGTATCCATATCCTCCATGAAGTGGGCCTCCCAGTATTTTGTAACCTCCGTAAATATTGTATGGTCACTTCCATCGATTTTATCCTTGTAGAGGGAATCTAAGTATGGCGAAATGACGTCGTCCGCTTCTCCTCCAAACACATTCTTCTCCTGAATGGCCTTCCATGCAGAGTTGAGGCTGTTAATGTGCATCTTTATCTTTGTTTCCGCATCGCCAGGCTTGTCCCCCCCAATCAATGATTTTCCAGCTAGAACGTCGCCATATGCCTCATTAACTCGGGAGAGGTAATTGTTTGAGGTAAGATCTACCAAGTTTAGCGCTGGAAGATTGCTTTGTACATAGGCCTCGAAAGCCGTGGCTGCAAGTTCCGAGGTTTCGGATTCGGTGTACTTTTTGGACTTTTCTATCTCGAGGAGCCTTTGTCTTCGAGCTTTCAAAATAATCTACAGTTTCAGAAAGTAAATAAAAGTCATAACGCTGTGTAATAGGAATAGCCACTAACCTTATCGTCTATATCCGTAATATTCAGCACAAATTTCATTTTGAAGCCAAAGTAATCCCTCATTATCCGCCGTATGATGTCCGTAGAGACATAGTTTCGACCATGTCCCAGATGGGACGGCCCATACACGGTGGGGCCGCATGCGTAAAAGGAAACCTTGCCCTCTTCCTTGGGAATGAATGGCACAGGGCCTCCTGGTTTGAGGGAGTTATGGACTTTCAATTGCGCCATTGAGGTTCGAATTGGTGGATTCGCAGAAGTTGTGAGTAACCGATGATGGAAAATATAGGCGGTTCTATTCGCAGAACTTGAGAGCAACTTAAGTCTGAAATTGTGTACGGTCCTCGGTTTTGGGGTAGATATGCATCGCACCATGGAAACAAAGAGCATTTAGCCGTTGTGGATGTTCTTGGACGAAAGAGTCACAATTCGCGTCGCCTTGCGCCTTGCGATGTCGCGATGCTTGAAAGGCTCGGCTCGGCTAAATTGTGATTCTCTCAGCCTCGTCCTTTTCCGAAATTTCCTCAAAAATTCCGACCACCAACATCGGCCTCAATATGACTTCGAACATATCGCCCTTTCTCTATCCGGGGCCAATCGCCAAGACAGATAGTCTGGCAATCATTCATCTCAAGCGGGACCTCCAAATTCCAACAATTCTCCGAGACCATGACGAGGACGACGAAGGTTACTCTGAGGGTAAGGTCGTCAACACCCGATTCGGGTCCTTTCCGCATACCACGTTGATTGGATTGCCATGGGGAAGTCAAGTTCGAGCTTCGGTGGTTGATACGGGATCGCGAGGACGCCGAGACAAACAGGGACAAAACAAGCAGAAGCGGAAACGGGAGGAGTCCGAGGCTGAGGCAGGCGATAGTACAGCCAAGAAGGGGAAGCTAGAGGATGGTCCTAAGGAAGAGAGTGGCGGTGATACCAATATCAGCACCCCGGTTACGGTAAAGGAGGAGAAGGAAGCGGTCGTTGCATCAACTGGGTTCATACATTTACTGCCTCCCACACCCGAGAATTGGACAAGCTCGTTGCCTCACCGAACTCAAGTGGTCTACACACCCGATTACAGTTACATCCTTCACAGATTGAGAGCCAGACCTGGAACAAATTTGATTGAAGCGGGTGCTGGAAGTGGATCTTTTACACATGCATCCGCAAGGTCGGTATTTAAAGGCTACCTCTCCAATATAGATGGAGATGTCTCTGCGCAGAAGAAAAAGAACCTAGGCAAGGTCTGGAGCTACGAATTCCACGAGCAAAGGCATCAAAAATTGGAGGAGGAATTGCAAGATCATGGGCTGGAAGGAATTGTGCAAGTCACACATCGGGATGTATGCGAGGATGGTTTCTTGGTTGACAATCAAAGTCCAGGTGCAGATGCCATTTTCCTGGATCTCCCGGCTCCGTGGCTTGCTCTGCCACATCTCACTCGATCAGCCCTCTCAACTCCTCCGAAATCGTGGTATAACGCTTCCGGATCAGGGACGCCAAATCCTGCAAATGGAACAAAGGAGCCTTCGACCACACCTGCCACACCCTTTATCTCACCGCTAAATCCTTCATGTCCGGTTCATATTTGCACATTTTCGCCGTGTATTGAACAAGTTCAGCGTACGGTATCTGTCATGAGACGGCTTGGTTGGGTAGACATTGAGATGGTTGAACTGTCGCAAAGGCGGTATGAAACCCGGCGCGAACGCATCGGCATCGACAGCAGCGGAGGCCCTCAAACAGCACCGGCAACCGTTAGTGAGGCTCTTGCGCGTCTGATTGAAGTGGAAGGCAATTCCAGGATATTCCACGAGAATGGCGAGAAGCCGGAAGCGAAACGGGAGAAAGTTAACCCAAATAATAGGGCGAAACTGCTGGAAAATTTGGTGGAAAAGAAAACCTATAAAGAAGGAAATTTAATCCATAGGTTAGAACCGGAAATTAAAGCTCATACGAGTTATTTAGTGTTTGCAGTTTTACCACAGGAGTGGACTGCTGAGGATGAGGAAAAGGCGAGGTTGAAGTGGGATGCTAAAGGCAGGGCAGATGGTGATGGAAAGGGGAATGAGGAAGCAGTTCCAATAAGCAAGAGGCAACTGAAGAAGGCAGCAAGACAGGCTCAGAAAGACAGAGCTGAGGCTAGGGCCGCTAATGGACAGAACTCAGAAGAGGCCGTTGAGGTGAAGAACGAAGATGAAACACGGATAGAAGACAATTTATAGACAGAATAGAAGACACCGCCTTGGGTATCCCTGGCATATTACTATTACGAGTAGCAGTGTGATTCGACTAGTGACGGTACCCGCTCCAGGCTTCTGGCCATCAGAACAATGATAAGGTAGTTCCCAACAAGCTCATCTTATCAACTATGTGCCATCAGCCAGTTGTTCCTGATATATTTTAAACAACATACCGTGTGGCAAACCATGTTGCTATACTTGTTTTCGAAGCCCCAACGACAGAGTAATTTCCAAGTTTTACCTTGTAGCGTCCATTTATGGAACATAGCGGTCCTTCAAACTTCCACAGCACCCTCTGGTACACCAGCTCTACTCCTTAACCTCCGCGCCAGAAACTTCATAATTGGCAACATCTCCCCACGGTCCCTGGGCATAGAATCATCCGGCTTGTCCCACTTCACGTACTCCATATTAATAAACCTCCCCTTCAACGAATCCACCGCACTTCTGGTAATCTGCGTGCTTCTGCTTCCGCCACATACAAGCACGGGGGTCCTGCTCTTTGCATCTCCAGATGCAGCAGAGGGTACACGTCCTCCAATACTAACTAGACCGCCAAATTCAGTTTCCGGAGCAGCAGCCAGCGCGACTCCCACGGCTGCCATCCCGCCTTGTCCAAAGCCGAAGAATAGGATGTTCCGCGCAGGATACCCGCATTTGCTCATCAAGACATCTCGAATCACCACGTCGAGCAGGACTTTGGTGCTGGCGTTAAACCCGGCATCTAGCTCGATCTCTCCTCGCCCTTCATCGACCAGGACGTCGTCGCCCCAGTGGAACGCAGGGGTGTCGGAACCCGTAAAAATAGGCGGGATGGGATTCAGTCCTTGGATCGAGATGGCTACTGTCTCTGGCAGGTTTAAATTCTTGCCGAGCTGGGCGAAGGGTTTATTGGTATCTCCAAGACCGTGGAGCAGGAGTAGGACGTTGACTGGTGAGCCTGATGGAGGCGGGATAATGTCGACAGTGAGAGACGAGGGAAAATCTGATTTGAGCGGTAGCTGGGGAGTTGTCGGTGCAGATGTAGACATTATCAATGGGTTTTGCAATACGTCCGTCTCCCTTAACTTTGCTAGATGGTAGATAGTAATACTATGAAGTGCGTGATTTTGAAATCACGTGGAGTGCAGCCGTCCACTCGAGATTGGTAACCCTAGAATATCAAATCAGATGTGCTCGAAGTGCACAGTAGCGTGCCCTGTTGTCTACGGAGTATGAATAATAGTTTGCGGAACTAGCACGGTTCAGGATCTACACGGCGGGAGATAAAACAAGCTTTTGCACATCGGTTGGCCAAGAGATTTGGAAGACTTGGCGATGGCTTGCGTTTTCCCAGTAGAACTATGCGCTCATCAAGCAGGGTTCCCTGGTTTAGGACTACGAGGGTACTATACAAGTATTTGCTGCACACTAAAGGGCTACTCGTATATTGCAATTCTGTTCTATTTAATTAGTCATAGAATGAGTCTTGTGCTTGAGAGAGCTAGTATCAACCAACAAGGAAAGAGTAATTGTGTACGAAGTTTACGTAGTTGAAGTGAGAACTGCTCTTCCCTTTGCATTGTGTAAAGGGGGCGGAAAGGGGCGTAGCCGGGAGATCCCCGCCATAGCCGAACTGATATAGGATGAGAAGCTCCAGACCTAAATTGAGGCCTGACCTTCCCATCTATCGGCTGGTCCGGCACCAATACGGAGTAGTCTTGCTCCAGTTTTATGTTTCGTTCCTGGCCCGGAATTGGGAAATGCAGCGGTGTTGGCTTGCGGGGACGCACTCATAAGAGCCATTTAAGTGCTACTTGAGCAGGCCAGGCCGCGCAAGCAGCTGAGCAGGGGCGTGGATATGGCGAAGTGCCCACAAATGATGGCCAATGCGTAACATTATGAAGCGTCTGCCTGTGAATATGTGGTGGCACTTGGACTTGACCCTGTGGACGCTGCGGCTTTTAGGTGCCGGGATAGCTGTGAATGGCTGAGTAGGCAGATTCCGACACATTCACACCCCCACTGGCAATAGAGCATAAGAAGCCTCCGTTACCCCTCCTCTTGAGAGGAAGAACATCCCCTCTTCATAGCCTACCTCCCTATTTCGCCTTCCCACGGACATAAATTGAAACCTTCACTATACAGAGTCGACTATACCAAGCTCCCTCGCAAACAAGCAACCTATACCAACCACCTTCTCAAGATGCCTTTCGGTTGGGGTCAGTCCTCTCTCTAGCTTCTCAACTTTGCTCCATCCTTGTCCCACTTGACCAGTGCCTTGGGAACCATCTAGTAACTATACTGACTTAGTGATCATTGCAGGTGACTCCGAGGACGCCTACAAACAGGCCAACGACAGCCAACAAGAATTCCACAATGAATCTAGCTTCGGACACGAGGCTTTAGCAGGCGCTGCTTCATTCGGTGCCTTCAAGATCTTCGAGGACAGACAACGCAAGGAGGGTAAGCTCTCTGCCCTGCATCCCGCCGTTTTCCTGGCGTATTTCTTTTTTCCCCAAGCATGGACTAATCATAATACCCTCAGGCAAGCCAGTATCTCACCAATTTGCCAAGGAGCTCCTTGTTGGTATCGCTGGTGCTGAGGTCGACAAGCTCATTGAGACGAAGGGCATGGACTTCGTCGATCGAGAGGTATGGCGATGAATCAAACATGCAATCTTGGGTTCAACGATGGGATAGCTGATTGTTTCGTAGAAAGCCAAGCGACACGCCAAAGAGAATGTCGAGCATATGTACGATGAGCACTATGTTCGGGAGCAGGGTGCCAACGAGTATGACCCGTAAGATCATCAGACTCCCGGAGGCATATTTGGTCGCCCATCGAGGAATGCTGCTGACACCAAGCAATAGGAACCAGTATCGTCCCAACAACAGACTCTACGACAATTAGAGAACGGCTCGATAGGCATCAAGTCCTCGGTGGGCCATGATAATCGGACCTATGACGGGAATGCATGTCACGTATCGAACAGAGTTGCAGTGTTGAGCTTGGTCGTACTGGGGATGCTCGGGGTTTAGCCAAGAATAGCTACTCAACGGAATGGTTTTCAAGTATTTTGTCCATCGCGATGCTTTGAGATTGATGTTGCTGCATGTTGTGAGGTATTGCTGGAGTATTAATTGATGTGCCGTGATATGATATTGTCAGGTTTGTTGTCATGTTGGCAAGTTTGCATCTTATGGAGCTTGCTGAGGTGACTTTATCGTATCAAGAGCTTGTCGCCGTATCAACCCGCCAAGCAATCCAACCACCAAGATCGCCGCCCCACACCCATGGCTTCGTCGTTATCCGTACACAAACCACAGTCATCATCCCTCGTCCTTATTCCTCCTCTCTGCTCACAACCCTATCATTTAATTCTGCTATCTACTAGTTATTATTCGCAGCCATGGTCAAGAACGCCCCCAATTCCCTCCGCAACAGCGTGAGCAGCATCTCTCTCCGAACCTCAGTGCAAGACCAAGCTACACGACAACGAACTGCAGAGCTCCAAGAGGAGAATGACACGCTGAAAAGGCAACTCCATGTTCTGTCGCAGCGACTCCATGCCCCCCCCGCAGGCCTACCCGTTGCCGAACATTCAGAAAACAATCGCCCTTTGAGAGATTTCGACCCTGAGCTTAATCCTCACAGCGACTGCGCCCAGACGATACTAGCCGGGCCAGATCAGCAGGCTACTCTGCCACTCCTGTATCGGCAGCTCAGAAGCCAGCCCGTACAAGAGGAACCTATGGGGTGGGAGGGGCAATCTGCCGAAGTGAAGAGTCTGTTCGAGAAGTACAACGATTGCATGAAGGAGCAGCTCCAGCAGCCGCGCGGGAGCTTAATCACCAAAGGACTTGTACGAGAAGAGAACGCACTGAAGAGCCCGGAGGCGTACACGCAGCCCTTCTGTGACTTCCTGACCGAGAATCCAACGGTGTGGCATACGGTTTCGCACTTTGAGAAGAGGCTAGATGCAGCAGGATTCACGAAGGTACTTAAATCTGGTTCCTCTTCATCAGAACTTGCTAATATTTTATCTTATATAGTTATCCGAGCGGAACACCTGGGGCAATGAATTACAACGTGGAGGGAAATACTATGTGTCGAGAAACGGAAGCAGTCTGATTGCTTTCACTGTTGGCAAGGGATATAAGAGTGGCAATGGAGTTGCAATGATAGCTGGCCATATCGACGCCTTGACGGCACGCCTAAAGCCGATAAGCAACAAGAAGACCTCCGCTGGCTACGTACAACTCGGGGTTGCTCCGTATGCTGGGGCTTTGAACAACACATGGTGGGACCGGGATCTTGGCATTGGAGGCCGAGTATTGGTTAAGGACTCTAGGACGGGCAAGATCACCACCAAGCTGGTGAAACTCGGATGGCCAAGTGAGTCTTATGATAATGCAATATGGGATACAGGACTGACTTAGTCACAGTTGCTCGAATCCCAACTCTCGCGCCTCATTTCGGCGTCGGCATGCAGGGACAAAATAACAAAGAAACACAGGCAGTTCCAATCATCGGCCTGGATAATTCCGACGGTTATACCGACTCTTTGGGAGACGAATTCAAAAACTTGACGCTAGGTGCTGAAGGTACATTTGCAGTGACCCAACCACCAAGACTCGTCCGAGCTATCGCAGGGGAGCTCAATATCCAGGACTACAGCTCCATTGTCAACTGGGAACTCGAGCTCTACGATACTCAACCTGCACAAACTGGTGGCTTAGACAAGGAGTTCATATTCGGCGGCCGGATTGATGATAAGCTCTGCTCGTGGGCTGCGATGGAAGGACTTCTCGCCTCTGCCTCTGCCTCTGCCTCTGCCTCTAGCTCCGAAGAAGATGGTATTATCAAGTTAACTGCCCTTTTCGACGACGAAGAGATTGGTAGCTTGCTCCGACAAGGTGCACGTGGCAATTTCTTGCCTAGCACCGTAGAGAGAATCGCCGAATCTTTCTCGACTAATGGGACGAGTTCTAATCTCCTGAGCCAAACCTATGCCAACTCATTCCTCCTCTCTGCGGATGTTACCCATGCCGTGAACCCCAACTTCCTTGGTTCTTATCTGGATGGCCATGCTCCTCGGTTGAATGTTGGTATTACGGTATGTGCCGATTCCAACGGACATATGACAACCGACTCTGTCTCGACTGCGCTCCTTACCCGAGTTGCGGAGAAAAGTGACAGCAAATTGCAGATGTTCATGATCCGGAACGACTCCAGAAGTGGAGGAACCGTTGGGCCGATGCTGAGCTCAGCCATGGGAGTTCGGGCTATTGATGCTGGTATCCCGCAATTGAGCATGCATTCTATCCGCGCGACGACCGGTAGTCTTGATCCTGGACTTGGTGTGAAGATTTTCAAAGGCTTCCTTGATACATTTGAGAGTGTTGATAAGGAATTTGAGTGATCATATAATTTTGATAACTACACGAAGATGCCACTCGGCGCTGTCATATCATAGATTAGAGTATTAGAATAGCTACACTAAATAAATCTTCAAGAAATTTCGAATGATTTAGTTCTTCTGCAAATGGGTGATTTACGTACGTCATGATTTACTCAGCTTATGCTGTCAGCGTTAACGCCGAATTTATACGCGACAACTTTTCTTCGGAATAGTAATCATTGACATCCAACCGAGGGACAACCACACCCAGTGGCGTGGCGTTGATCGGGTTTCCATTCAATGTTTACAGTGCGTGAGAATAATCGTAAATTGATTATGAATCTATGAATTTACAATTGAGTAAGCAGTCAGAAATACAAGTCTTGGAAGTTTTAGATGCTGGTGTATATATTAGCAGCCAGCCAGTGCTAGTTGTTCACCATCACAATTTCCAAATCATATTCATTCACAAAAGTCTGCTGTACCACTTCCATTTCAATTTTATATACCAGTCCAAAATCTCTAAGCAGCTCACAATCAACACAATATGACTTACTCCGTCCTCATCATCGGATCCACAGGCAACATTGGGTCTAAGATCTCTAAAGAACTAGCTGCTCATAAATCAGAACTCAAGCGAGTTGCGTTCCTTACAGCAGTTGCGGATGCAGGACCGGAGAAGGAAGCTAAATATGCCGCTATCCACCTTGAACGTATGGTCGGTGGTCTTTCGGATCCGGCTTCATACAAAGGCTTCGATATCGTGATATCAGCCGTTGGGGATGACCTGTGTGCCCAGCAAGCGGAATTCGCGGATGCTGCATTTGCTGCTGGTGTGAAACACTTCTATCCCGCAGAATGTAAGGATCATTCCTTGTGAAATTGCTCATAGCCAGTGGTTATTAATATCATTTCTAGATGGTGCCGATCTGTCACACGCAAAACGGCCCCTGAAGCATACTTCGTCAACAAAATAGCTACTCGTAAGTATCTCGAGGAGCGAGTTAAAGCCGATCCTTCGCTGGGTTATACATATATCCTAGTCGGGCTGTTCACGGATATCTTCCTGTGGTTCAACGTCCTTGGGTTATCTCAGGATCGAAAGTCTGCCCTCTTTATCGGCGATCCGGATGCCAGAATCTCAACCACACTGAGTGACGAGTAAGAATTCCCCCAGGTTTGCAGCACAGGAAATCCAGCTGACCCTTTGTAACAGCGTAGCAAAGGTTGTGGTTGCTTCGTTGCTGCGACCACATCTGTCATCGTTAGGAGGGGGTCGTACGGTAAGATTCTCCGGAACTACATTGACTACCACCGAGCTTTTCTCCACGGTAGAGAAGGTGTTAGGACATCCGATTGTAGTCAAGTACTTGACGGAGGGGGAATCATATGGCTTTGCCAAGGAGCAAAAGGAGGCGGGTAATGCCTTCTTGTCGAAGTTTTCCTCGGCGATGAGGTCGATTGGGTTTGGAGGTGCGGAGATGATTGGTGATGATAATAACCAGTACCCAGAGATTGTGCCTTCGAGTTGGGAAGACGCTGTTAAGTCGTGGTGGGCTGTGGTTGGAAAATAGAAGTGCGTGGCACCGAGTAATCTACATACCTGCATCTTAGCGTTACTTCGAAGCATATATAAAACTTTTCCTGTGCAGGTGTTCGAAGATACGGCTATTATGACGCGTGGCCACCGAAGAATCGAACATGCATGATACCCTCATTGGCATTGGTATCCGTTGCTTATACGAGATCATGCAGAGGCTCAGGTGGCGCATCCCAAGACCAAGGTTTAAGGTACGAGGTATGGCATTTCTGAAAGAAGGCATGGCAATCTTTTCGAGTTCCCACCCTCAGCATTATCTAAAACGTAAATACCGCTCCTTATTCGTCTGATTCAGTCTTATGCTGCAGTCGTTATGCCCAGTCCAACCCAACATTCGGACGTCCGCAGAGTGGCTGGCTACCGGCAGAACTCAACGGTATAAGCAACTATCCGTCGTAGCCGCCGAGCCGCTTCTACATATAGCTATAAGATGATAGTACAAGTAGCGTTGTGTTGCTCGAATGAGTATATTTGAGTTGAAAAGGTTGCCGCCCATGCCAAAGTGTGCTATTCTCAAAGCATATAAATCTCTCGTCAGGTCGCCAATTCATCACACAGCTGTCACTCACTGCCCGGCAAATACTTGACATTCCAAAATTCAACACAGCTGTGAATATTGTGATATCCCACGCCTTGACTAGTCTATAAACCTTTAATCAAGGCGCTTCCCATAACACAGGACATCATGGGAAGCAACGGTATTATCCCCGAGATGAGGAAAATTTGGAGACTTGGAGATAAATTCGAGGCCCGTATGCCACATCATGACGGAATTAAAGCTTTATGGGAGACTAAATGGAAATTCCCTGTGAGTGATCCCGCCGATTAGAATCCCTGCTACTTTATCTGACAACATGGCAGTGTATCATGAGCGTGTACCCTTTCCATGATGGGAAGTTTGAAGATTTCCAGCCGGTGTTTGAATACTTGATTCGGGTCAATTATTCCTTTCTTTTCCTCTATCCTGACCATTTGCTTTTGAGCTTGTGGGCCGCAAATTCCCCAATGCTGAAGTCCCCTAGAATAACATCAACGATGGTTACGGAGACGCCTACACCGAAGCATTCTTTCCAACCGCCGAGAAACTTACCCAGCAAGGTGACGAACTAGCAAAATATAAAAACCTCACTTCAGCATCAGAACTTTATCTTCGAGCAGCGTGCCTATACCGGATTGCTCGATTTCCCTACATCACGATGTCCCCCGTAGTAAACTCGCCCATAAAGTGGACCGCCTGGGAAGCTCAAAAGGAGGTTTACATGAAAGCTGGCGGTCTTTGGGAAGATAAAGTGGAGGAGGTTGTAGTGCCATTCTTGGATAAAGCGGGCCGAGATCGCGACGAGATTCCGGTATATGTGCGGATTCCAAACACCGGGATTAAAGAGGGAAGGAAAGCACCAGTTGTTGTGCTGTTCACTGGTCTCGATGGATATCGGCCGGATAACACGCAGAGGACCGAGGAGTTTCTGAGACGTGGGTGGGCGTGCGTGGTTGTTGAGATTCCAGGGACTGCCGACTGCCCTGCTGATCCAAGTGACCCTACGAGTCCCGATCGGTTGTGGACGAGTTTACTGAATTGGATGGCTACGGAGGAGTGTTTCGATATGGAGAAGGTTATGGTGTGGGGGTTGAGCTGTGGTGGTTATTATGCGGTGAGGATTGCGCATACGCATAAAGATAGATTGAGGGGCGTTATAGCGCAGGGTGCTGGCACGCATTATTTCTTCACCAAGGAGTGGCTTGAAAAGGTTGATGGGCATGAATATCCGTTTCTGTAAGCCTTTCCCCCTTGTTCTGGTAACTCCACGAGCTTACTCGTGTAGCCTTGGACCTGCCATTTCTCTCAAACACGGCTACGATTCCTTCGATGAATATAAAGAGAAAGCGTTGAAGAAGTTCTCATTGCTCGAGAATGGAATCCTGCAGAAGCCGTCAACGAGACTGCTATTAATTAATGTAAGTCTTTTGGTTCTTACTTGGGATTTGACTACTGATAATTGCTCCAGGGGTTGGATGATGGATTGATGCCCATCGAGGATTCACTGTTGCCGTTCGAGTACGGAACTCCAAAAGAGGCGAGGTATAAATTATCTTCCAGTATAAATTGATCTTGAGAAGTTAATAGCCCCTTAGGTTCTTTCCGAATGCTTTGCACATGGGATATCCAATGGCAAATGGGTCTGTATATCCGTGGATGGAAAGTGTGATGGTAGGATAATTTGTTGGTTGTGGCGAGTGCATAAAGTATACAATGTTTCCGTTAGTTCTTATGTCATATAATTAAATGCTAGATATTAAGGCCGTTCGCAAGAATAACTTGTTCTGGTTTCCTGTGCAAGAAACCAACCAGTGCTATTGGGGGTTTGGCGATATCAAAGTGTGTCGGTGTTGTCATTAATCTCATCAATTATCCGCTTGCGACCCTTCGCTAGACCCCCTTGGAATGTTGACAGATGGTTTCGGAGAACATCAGCTGCTATCATTCGCTCCTTAGGCTCGACTTTCAGCATATCCTTAGCGCATTTGGCTAGGGGGTGAGCCATTTGCCCATCCAGCCATTGCTGAATGGCTTCAAGCCCTTTGCCGTCTAACCTATCATTATTTCGCTTGAAGCCTAAAAGCTCAGTCGCTACTAATGCACAAGCCCAATAGTCCACGCTCTTGTCGTGGTATTGGCCATCCCGTTGTTCTGGTGCAAGATACGGGATTGTGCCGGGCCTGTCGTATAAGGTTTTTGATTCTGCCGTCGCGCAGCCAAAATCGATGATTTGGGCATCTGGAGGGTCGTATGACCTCACCGTGAGATTGGCCGGTTTTATATCACGATGTGTAATATTATTGTCGTGGAGAAACGCAATTCCTTCTAGCACCTGTGCAAATAAATGCGTCCGAATCTCTTGAGAGGCCTTTGATTTGTAGAGCGCCAGAAAGTTGCTTGTTGACAGAGGACTGTACAGGATGTAGAGATCAATCGCGTCAGTCTGTCCCGGTGTCCAAGTTCTGTCAAGTAAACCTGCGATGCGGGCCTATCATGATCAGCCAAATTACTATAAAATAGTTCGGATATAACACACCCTTTCAGTTTTATCATATACTTTCTTATGAAATACCTCAAAAGGTATACCGAGCCTCTTCTTTATGGGTGGTCAGCTTATTAACACAAAGTAGTAAAAGGTTTAACGCACATGTTTGAAATGTTTAAGGCGTTTCACTATCGAAACTTCGCGATCAACGCTATAGTAGTTTCTAGGAGTTCTCCAGAGTTCCTTAGCAGCAGCGGGTTGCCCAGTATACATATGTGTAACGACAGACACTCGCCCAAAACCGCCGCTTGCGATAGGATTCCGGACTATCCAATTGCCAACTGTGACTTCATTGCCTGAAGGAGTGGGGAGGAGTAATGGCGCATTCTCCAGGAGCACTTTCGAGTAATATGCGGAAAGTTCTACTTGGAACTGTTCCTCCTGGTCTTTCGACCGCGTTTGAAATCGGACACTAAAATTACACTCCCCTAGCGAAATCGAGTTCCGATATGGAATCAACCTTTGTGTTTGTCGGAGCGTCTCTCCATTCAACCACACAGGCATGCCCCGAAGATTGTCTGCAATAAGGAAAAAGCCACCACCACCTTTCACCCAGCATAGACGCGCATGGACTCCAGCGACCCCTTCGCCTTCGTGGATTAAGATGTCAACAGCGAGATTTGGCCGGGCCGCTCTCCCTCTACCTATCCTCCAGCCAATGGCAGGGAACTCAGGTAAGATACCCAGTGATAAAACAAAGCCGTCTTCCCGATCAGAGGGTTCAACATCTTCTTCATCACCGAAATGCAGGAACTGTTTACAGTGTTGGAACAGTGGTTCCTCTTGCTCAGTAGCCGCAGCTAGCCTCTGAAACGCTTGTCGGGCATATTGATTTTGCGGGACAAGCCTTGCAAATGTCCCCTCTGCTTCAAGCTGCTTTGCCAACACCGCCCCAGAAGTAGGTCCATTTACTGATCTAGTCTCACCCTCCGCTTCCTCCCGCTCCTTTTCAACCCTTACACGTGTTGAAGGCTCGGTGGAAACCCATGAGTCCGAATCGCCCATGTAGATTGCATATAGGCAGGGAATAGTATCACAAAAATAGAATTTATATATGGTAAAATACAGTGGCGAATGTATGCAAGCAGTATCCTGATAGGAAATGTTTGTGTTGTAGTTGAAGAAGTCTTGAGCAGTTGTTGATGTGCGAGGTGCTTCGGTTGCCTAAAAAGGAGCATACGCGACAGGGGTTATATGCACGTGACCATTGTAAGCGAACCACTAGCGCCGCTTTTCGTCTTTGTCACGAGCCTATCCCCAAACGGCTAGACCCAACTACCGGTCAACAACCACGATAACCGCAGTCCTCAACCACCAAGACAAGTCATCACTACTGTGTTGTCTCGCCACTCTCCACTACCCCTATAATCCCGATTACCGTCTGGTGTCGCTCACTGCAATAAATACAAGTCACCCATAATGGAGACAGGTACACATCGCCTCGACGCGGTCGCCTCATCACTACCCTACGATCGTATTGACGTTGGCTGGATCGAGCGGCGATTAAAGGATCAAACCCGAGCCACCGCACGAACGAGCAGGTTATCGGCATACTTTGATGGCTTCATGGAGTTTGCTGAGGAACCGCCATCTATTTCTCGCTCTCCCAGCCCTGACTTACGATCTCCACCCATTTGGCAGACTGGTGCCGGCCACAATACCACTCACCCCGACCCGTTTTCGCGCAACACGATAAATGGTAGACGGACTGCCAACGGCATACCTCAGCGGCAAACTCGCCGCTCTACAACCGAGTCCGACTCGGATTCAGGATACTTTCATCAACGTAGGATACGACGTAAGTGTACGCTATCCTTATAGCCCGTCTACTACTAACATAATACCTGCTGTAGGGCAACTCACGCCGATGCCAAGACATAAACCTACTCACCGGCGACCTTTGAACACCCGAAAGATAACCCAGCGGCCAGGAAAGCCGAATGACAAAGTCGTGAGAGTCGCTAATGCCCACGCCATGGAAACAAGGTCGAAGAGCCGCAGAAGTGGACGTACATGGCATGGTGGCATCTTAAAACTCAAATCACAATCACGCAAGCTCCCCTGATATGTTTGATTCATAACGTTCGACATGCTCCTGGTTCTTCAAACCATTAAAATTGAATGATAAAAAACGTGAATCGGCAAACGTCGATGAGAACATGGGAGCTCACCGACACTGAGGACTAGAAGAACGGCTACGATCGGCCGTAGGCGATAGTAGTCGGTTTTACATTTCTCTCAGGGGGATACAGAAGGAAATGGCTTGGAGGCAAGTTATCGGGTGGGCAAGGCGAGGCTGATACAAATGAGGCTCAAGATGCCGTGCAAGGCTTTGACCTTGCACTTTGGTTGGCAGCCTATCAAAAAGAGCCTATGGATAAGTTACAGGCCAAGAATGTCACCAATGCGCAGATGGAAGAAGCCGACTTGAGATTGGCCACAGGTTCTGAGGCAGGGCATATGAGAACATAGCTTTGCTATACGTCACTAGGATAGACGGCAGGATATATTGAATCAATGTATAGCTACAATATGATAACTTAATAAGCTTGGTACCTCAAGAGTAGACTCCCGGTATTGGAGCTCACACAATGGCTGCTAGGCTAATGAATTGTTCCACATTTTTAATCGACGCCAATATGAAGAACGATCACCCTTCTAAAGATCTCGAGGCACTTTACAGCAGCGATCATAGTTGAACTCTTGTCCTTTGTTTCTGTTAAGCCTGGAGGCTTTATCAAGGCGTTGCCAAGGCTATTCAACAGTGGTTGGTTAGAGTAGCGCTTATTCTACCTTTGCATTTTCGCAACACAGCCTCACATCAGTAATTTTGATTCTTCTTCAGATCGTCCTCTCTACATCCGTATATATCTGCTCATTGATCCTCTCATTCTAATCAATGGCTACTAAGTCGGCAGTCCTTCAAGAACCTCCCAGTTCCCCCGCGATGCTGCAAATATCGTCAGGCTTCCTCAGTATACCGTTCGAGCTCCGGCTCCAGATCTATGAAATCGCTCTACTTAAAGGGCTAGGGTACATCTATCGATTATCAATGGCCTGCCGACAGATCAGACAAGAAGCTCTGCCTGTAATCCTCGGGAAAACCCACTATATATCCAATCTGGCGCATCTGTGGCAGTGGACTTTACGGGGCAATCGCCGCAATCCCCATCTCCTACGCCATGTTCAAAAGGTATCACTTCATGTCAACCGCCCTTGCCTGCTGTCTGTCACGGAATGCCCGCCATACACGCTAAAGAAAGCAGGACGGCCCCAGGTGCATACAGCTGAGTGGTGGGAGGCTCGATATTCCCAAATGGCTGGGGATAGTGGGGTTGAACTGACGGCTACGAAGCCCTGGAAAAGATTGCACTCCAAGCTGCAGGTAGCTGGCTGGTTAGGACGACATGCAAGCAAGAACACCGCTGTCTCTCGTGCCTGGCATGCCTTCACAGCGCTCCCACAACTGACCAGGCTATGGATCGCTTTTCACGATAATAGGAGGCTAGCCTCCGATCGGTTTCCATCTCATAATTTGGATGTAGAGCAACAACTTGTTCTAGATATGATAGCCGCAGCATACCCAAGCCTTCAGGAATTTAGCTGCTTTTCAACTTCGGTGTCACTGGAGTATCTGGGTCATTTTCACGCCCTGCGAGTGCTGCGATTTAGTGGCTATTCAAAGTCATCTCCCGTAGAGACATTGGACATTCTCCGCAGATTGAAGCATCTCGATACCATCACCATATATCGGCATCCCCGACCGTATGAAGGAGATTCCACGGAATCTCTGTCCTTGAATGCGGAAGTTCTCGAGAGGGTAAACCCTTTGAAATCATTCCAGATATCGCACATGACGTCTACCTATCAGTCCCATCATCTGACGGTGCCGATGATCAAAGCATTGGCTACTCACCGAGATTCGCTCCGGACGCTGAATATCATGTGTGACAGGATGATCGATGAAAATGTCCTACAGGAGCTTCTAAACTTTGTGGCGTCGTCCATCCTCACAAAACTCGACGTGAAACTTATCGCCCCAGGTAACCCTCCTATTCTGTGTCCTGTTGAGGTTCTTCCCAGAACCATCCGCCACGATCATGTTTTGGACCTTTTGGTTGCGAACCATCTGCAGGACCAAATTCCAAGATCTTTTGAACTGAGGATATCGGGATCGAATCAATTTACCAGTGGACTAGATAGAAGTCGTAAGTTTTGCCCCGGTTTTAGAGACTAAAGGGGGAGTGGAAGAAGTCCCGACCTAATAGTCTCCCCTGCATGGGGAGGAAATATACTTTTTGGGCTAGGGACTTCGAGGAGACTATTGTCCTGGCTAGGTGTTACAGGAACGATGGAATATCCTTGTGAATACCCCGGAATTTCGAATAATTTATACAGGAAGCTTGGTGATGCGCATCGTTTTCGGCAGCGAGCTCTAGTCTTTATAGTTATTATCCAAAGTATCCCAGGGCTTTTTATTGGACAATGTTATGCATTCAACTTCCGGTTCAAGTCAAGCAAACACTGCACGTTTAGAAATGTAGCCAAGGTTGTTTCCGCGTTGATTGCATTATTGTGTCGTCTTTCTCCACATCTGTCATATTCCTCCAATCTCATCTAGAAGACCGGGTCCATCTTCATTAACTATTGAACGCCAAATGTAGCAATTTCCCCATGGTCTAGTAGAATGCCGCGAGACTACTCGGGTTTCGAGAAGTGCTCTTCTAAAGCGCCTCGGGGCCTTGCCCCAACAGTGATCTTACAACCTCGTACTTCCCCTACCTTATCTAGCGCGTGTATTGCTGCATCAGCTTGTTTACCTTCAGCAAACTCGACATAACAACAGCACCAGTTTGATGGTTCTCCGTCCTTCGTTGGACGGTGGTTGAAGATGTCGCTGACGAACCTGAGCTCCCCGAACGGCTCCAGCAATCCCTTGACCTCGTTCACCAGAGTCCTATCATCAAACCTTCGTGGCAAGCTGTATATGTACACTCGCTCTCTCTCGTGGAGTTTGGTCGAAATACCTTCCAATTTCAATACAGTGATAGTCCAGTTAAACCTGTCAGTTTCGTTTAACGCTGACACTGCGTGATCAGCTTCCTCTTTAGTTCGAAGATCCACGAAGCAATGGTAATGGTTTCCAGCAACCTCTTTGATGGATTTAGGCGGGGGGCGTAACTTGCTGACCACCTCAACGTTATAATCCTTGAAGAGTTCTCGCATTTTCAGGTTGGTGGTAGGCTGATCAGGAAACCGTGGAAGGCCGCCAACATCGAGGCGCCGGCACTCTTCCATGGCCGCGCTATTCAGATTCTCTAGGTCGATCTGAGCATTAAGGCGCCGCCATCGATCGAAGACGTAAGGGCTCCCGGTTTCGTTCTGTGTCGGCTCCTGTGCTGGAGAATCGGTACTGGTGGCACGGCTTTGACTTTCGCTGCCGCCCTGCAGATGATAACGGCCTGTACCTGTTCCGGGCTTTACGCTTGGCCGGACTTTCAACGGCCGCTTCATGAAAGGAACTCCATTAAACTGCTCTATGGTCTTCTCGGCCGCTTCCTTAGTAGTGAAATCAACAAAACAATATGAGGGATTTCGACCAGTCATTGGATCCACGGACATGCTAATATCCTGAATGAGGTGTGATATATCTGCGAACAAGGCCCGAATATCATTGATTTTCGCATCATATGGGAGATTTCCCACATAGATCCGACGACCTTGAGCTATCGCTTCCTCTGCTTGAGGGTCTTTGATTATGACGTGGAGTCCCCTTGGTATCGGGCGAGAAAACGGGCCTGTGGTAGGATTTGAGCCTCCCCGATAAAGCGGTCGATTTTCAGTATACACCGGCATTGCGCCCCACGAGGGCAACGCTTGAGGCCTTTGCTGATTTGGGTCTGAATCTCGATTGGGTTTGCCCCATTGTTGCGATGACCGCGCGTTTGGGGTTGTGAATCCCCCGCCACCATCTTTGACGGGCTCCCGTTTGACTCGCCAGTTGTTTGAGTCCATTTCCAAGCCTAGATCTGGCGGATGCCTCAGTGCTAGCAGGGGGCGTTTGGCACCCAGTGATGTCCTTGGGTAACAGTGTTAGTTGTGTTCAATTGTAGATTTAGCTCGAAAATCAGATTGGCAGAACCAAAAGAAATAACTTATGCTAGTGTGCCCGAGTACCGAGCCTCTCAGGTGGGTTGGGGAATGGATCCTGCGTACTTCTAAAAAGTAAAACGGAAAACTAGAAACCGATTCCAAGATGACAAAAAGTAAAACACAAAAAACAAAAACTCAAAACCAAACTGGTGGCGTCACTGGAGCTGATGTTGATATATCCAACCCTTATTGGAGGGTGTTGGTGTATGGAATGAGGGGTTTGGATTAATAGATATTCGTGTAGTGATAGACATGCCACTTGAATTCCTAAAAGCACTTCAACAATCATAGGGCACTATCGCATTCCCATAGACCAAATTCGATAAACGCAGGCATCCGTCAGTCTAGCAAACTGAATATGCCGGGAACAAAAGCCACGAAATCCACTTCAGCGGATATGTAATTCTTTTTCTCAAGTCACAACTAACAACTATTTGCATAGTGGACGGCGGAAGAGGCGTTATGGAGACCAAAACACGTGGTTACGTGTTGCCCAAGCCCACAAGAAGTTGTCGCGTCGCGTATCGTTTAGGGGCAACGACAGATGGATGAATTTCGTCGAGCTTCCTCTCGATTTCTTCTGCCCATTCGTACGACCCCCGTTAAAACCTTTGCAGCTGGAGCGCCTGTGCAATCGATATTTTACGCCTCGTGAGTAGATAATGGCAACCCCTTTTTGTTGGGCTAGTTGGCCCCTTTTGGCTTACACCTGAAGAACGGGACACTGACGGTATACAAAGAACCCTGATTGTATGCAATGGCAGTAACTTACGATGACGACGAATTTGGTCTCAGCTCCGCAGATGAAGCTGAGTTCGTGGCCTTGGCGGACAGCGTAGCTGCGAAACATACCAACAAACGGAAAGCCTCTAATGGCGAGCTTCCACCCGCAAAGAAATTAGCGATCGATCCTAAAGCAATTGCTCTAGCTACCACTGCCTTAACTCGGGATTTTGCCATGAAAGAGTTTCGTTTGAAGCAGAAACAAGTTATATCATGGATTCTTAATGGCGGCAGTGCAGCTGTGGTCTTTCCCACTGGTGGGGGAAAGAGCTTAACTTTCCAAGTGCCGGCGGTTGTTTTTTCCGAGCTGGACGCTCTCAATGATACTCGTCACGAAGGAAATTCTGGACTGACTTTGGTTGTCTCGCCATTAATAGCACTCATGAAAGACCAAGTCGATTCACTCGTCCGTCGCGGCATTAAAGCAGCCGCCCTGGACTCAACAAAGACTCGCGATGAATATCTTGAAACCTGCCGGATGCTTCGAGATGGAGAGTTGAAGATATTATACTGCGCCCCGGAAAAATTAAACAACGAAGGTTTTGTGGAGCAGATGAAGTATGTCCGTGGAGGTATTCGCCTTCTTGCAGTGGATGAAGCTCATTGTATATCTGAATGGGGCCATGCTTTTCGTCCAGATTATCTGAGTAAGTTTCCCCCCTCGATTATGGTCCAGGACTTACATTTTGCAGAGATCGCAAGATTTTCCCAGGAAATCAAGGCTGAGAGGGTTATATGTCTCACGGCTACCGCCACGCCGCGTGTTGCCAGTGATATTTGCAGGTCTTTCAATATTGATGAGACCGAAGGCCTATTTCGAACGTCGACATACCGAAAGAACCTCAAATTACTTGCAGAATCAGGCCGCACCAAGCAAGATCTCTACCCGAAGTTGTTCGGATTTCTTCGAACCCATCCCGGGCCTTCGATTGTCTATGTTACCCTCCAGAAGCAAACCGAGTTCCTTGCAGCTGATTTAAGGAGCCAGGGGTTCAAAGCCAAGGCGTTTCATGCTGGTATGGACACTTCGGTGAAGACTCAGCTACAGGACGAGTTCATGCGATATGATGATCTTATAATCGTTGCTACGATTGCTTTTGGTATGGGAATCGATAAACCGAATATTCGCAATGTTGTACACTTCAACATTCCCAACAGTCTTGAGTCGTACAGCCAAGAAATTGGGAGAGCTGGAAGAGATGGGAAAGCCAGCCATTGCATGTTTTATGTCTGCGGAGAAGATCTTCATTTACGTGAGATTTTCGCTCGTGGGGACCTCCCGTCCAAGAAATCAGTTCGCAGGCTTCTGGATGATATTTTCGACCCGACAATGATGCAATTACCTGTTGGAGGCGAGATCCAGCGCAATCATATGTCCCAGGGAAAAGACTTTGATATACGGTCCACCACACTCGCGAACATATATGCTCAGCTTGAACTGACCCATCAACTTCTAAGAGCAACAACTCCCATGTATACCAAGTACTCGTACAAGGCTGGTAGCCAGTACACGTCACCATCTGGTGGAGTTGGTTCTGATAAATCCCAAGCGGCACAAGCTATTAGAGCTTATGGAAAGCGGGCATCTACCCTTTATCATATTGATGTGAGCGCTGCCTCCTCGGCCTTGAGGTTACCTAGAGTAGACATCGTCAAGAAGTTGAATGAATGGAGTGAAGCAGGCCACATTGAGTTAAGGCCTGGAGGTGTCATGCATGTCTACAAGATTCTCAGGCCGATACGGTCTGCAGAAATTGAAAAGCTCACCACAGAAATCTATGATCTTATGGAACGACGTGAACAGGAAGCACTAGCCCGCACTGATCAAATGCTAGAGCTTATTACGGACCGGAAATGCTTTTCACTTGCCCTGGCCCAACACTTTGGAGACGAACTGCCTGGTAGGGAGGAAGAGTGTGGACATTGCACCTGGTGCATGACCCATGTTCAAGTTTTACAGGAAGTGCCTCCTCCGGTCGAATTTAATATGTCCGCTTTTAAGACCGTATTATCGAAAATCCCTGATAGAGATGATCCGAGGCTCTTGGCCCGTATTGCGTTTGGGATCGCCAGCCCGAGAGTTACGTCGATGAAACTTTCGAAAGAAAAGATTTTCATGTCCATGGCTGATCACAGGTTTATGGTATGAGTTCCTTTTCCCTTCTATCCTTGATACTATCAGAGTGGGATGATTCCGATTGTGCTAAGCTAACAATGTCTCCAAATAGGGGCTTCTTAAAGCTTTCACCTTGGAATGCAACAAAACTAATCAAAAGAAGACTTGAGGCTAGCAATTTAAACATACCCATCAAATCATTCACTTTCCCCCTTGGCTTGAGCTCGTGATCTAACACATAATATCCCTCCACTGATTGGGCATAATGCTTGTGTTAATACATTCGCTGCTCGCACGACAGTGCCCGACCAAGTGCTCGTACCACTATGTCCATTGGACCACCTAGTTTGGAGTTTGGAATGAAGTGATTATCACCCACATTCCATGACCATCTCTATGCGCTTAATGCTTTATTTCTATGCTGTCCGTTTTGTCGCATAGATTAGCTGGGAATTCCTGTATTTGGAAGTTTGTAATAAATATTTAAACCAATTAGAGCAAGTATATCATACCATGTTGTACTTAAACTCTGTGTATTTCGCCCAATAATACAAATGTTTACAACTCTTTTATACCTACCTTAGGTATAACTAATATTTTCTCTTATGTTTTTGATTATAAGAGAACCTCCTTCTGGCTAGATATAAATTCTATATTTATCTACTTACGTTGGACATTTGTTCTAGCTTAACTACCTAGGTAGGCTTGGTAAGGTAAAGTTGGTGACGGAAATCCGCCTTTAGTTTAGCGACACTTCCTTTTATGGTTCAGCGTATAGATTATATAATCTTCCACTACCTTTGTGGACGACCCATAGAGTACCCTCTTCCCCGTATCGACCTCGAAGTTCAAATCTTTCGTCCTCAAACCTCACTCAAAAATTCTCACCCCCCCAGCCCCCTTCCCGCCCTCCTGTTGTAGTAATTTTCGGTTGCGATTTCCGGACTGGCATTTCAAGTCAAGGTACTTCAATTAACATATAATTTTTAGTAGTAACAGAGGTAACGGCTCCGGTTGATTGAGACTATGATTCTGATATTCTGTTCCGTGCCCCTCCCTTTCATTTCGGGATGGGCATCGGGTTATACCCGTTTGTGGCGCTCGATATCCCCTCAACTTCCTTGCCTTTTCGGGCCTCAAATTCCCCACATTCCAGCCCTTGCATATTCTAAGTTCTAACATATCCACTGCAAGACGTTGAGTCTCCAAGCGCTCCGGGAACTCGAGCCCTATTGGTCGGTTCTCACCCCTGCTGTTTGCCTCCCGTAACCACCAGGCTTAACGCGGAGTTTGTCGATTAGCTATCACTGCTCAGCATGGTTCCCTTTGTTGGCTGAGGGAGCTCAAACATCCACCACATGCCGTGTGACATAGCGGGCCAGTAAGGGAAAATAATTACGATTTGTGGCACCCGAATTATGAAGCCATAGCGGCTACGTCTCTTAATTTACTTGATAGGCCGCTCTACAAAGGCCCTTAGCCTGCCTACAGCCAGGCGGAGCATGAGCCTCTACTTGCCTGCTATATAAACAAGTACCCAAGCACGGAGAATTGGCATTCAGGCCTAATTCTAATATTCCAAGGATCGAGGTATAAGAACCAAGTTATTCCCTCCCTTCCCCTTCCCCCGGTCCTTCCTAATATCACCCACACTCTTACACTACTGCATTATCGCAACAAATTCTTCAATTTCGATGCCACAGATGTCCCCTAACCTTCCGAAGGGCGAGGATGACCTCGTTCGCCCGCGCCTTCTTTCTCTGGACGGTGGTGGCGTGAAGGGCCTTTCAGCTCTACTCATCCTGGGTAGACTGATGCAGAAGATAGACCCGGAAAATCCACCAAAGCCATGCGAAGTCTTTGACATGATAGGTGGTACAAGCACTGGAGGGTAAGTATCTTCGGATATAGAGATGTCAAGCGGCTAATATAAACTCTATAAACAGACTTATTGCTATCATGCTTGGCAGTCTGGAAATGTCCGTGGATGAATGCATTAAAGCATACAAAAACATGACTCACCGGATCTTCCAGCGGAGCCTTAGAGGCTATTTCCTCAGCATACCTTATGTTGGCCAGATCGTCTGCATGCTTACGGGTTGGTCGATATATGATAGTCAAGTGCTGGAAGATGCAGTTAAAGACATCATTGAGGCATGCGGGTTAGCACGGAACTCACCTTTGAAAAGATTGGATGATCATGCATGCAAAGTGTAAGGCTCCTTCCCTCTACTTATTCGCTGGCCCCCTTTCCGGACTGACAGGCATATCCTCGATTCCCCAGGTTCGTTTGCGCCACAAAGCATCTAGACAACAGCCGAGTTCAACTTTGTAGCTACCCCGACCCAAGGGGTGGCGATCAAGCCAAAGGTGTGAAAATTTGGGAAGCCGCTAGGTGAGATCCCCGTGGCCATATACCCTATTCCGTACTATTACATACTTATTGTCGTTCTCCAGAGCAACATCCGCCGCGCCTACCTACTTTGACCCAATCACAATTGGCCCTTACTCAACCTCTTTCGTAGATGGAGGTCTCAAGTCCAACAACCCAGTTTATCAGACCCTAAAGTGTGCGGAAAATCTTTGGGAGATGAAGGAAGGCGAAAGGATCGATGAGCAAATTCAAAGTCTTGTATCCGTTGGAACTGGTGCTGGAAAGCCCTTTGGGGCTTCAGTGCCGGAGTTGGTCGAGAATGGTACGGCCATTCTGACACAGACAGAAGATACTGCGAAGATGTTCTCTTCGGGTCATAGGCGACTGGTCGAGTCGAAAAGATACTTTCGATTTACTGTCCCTCTCGGCATTGGAATCATCGACCTCGCAGATACGTCAAAGTTCGCCGAGATCTCCGCCAATACCATCACATACATGGACGGAAACACACAGCTAGATGAATGCGCCCAGACTCTGAAGAGGAAATACCGTCCAGGAAGTAAGTTTCCAGGCTCCATATCTATTATATATCTTATACTGATCCTGAGGTAGAGTCCGCTAGTATCCGCCGTCCCTCATTTTGTTTCGCTACAACTGAACCCCCGAAACGCCAATTCAGTTGTGGTTGGGTCTTTTTCATGGTACTTGCAATCTTTGCCATGGTTTGTGTCATTGAGACCCCGCGGATCGACAACGATGCTCCTATCATCGCCATTATGGGGCAAACCGGTGCTGGCAAAAGCACTTTTATCAACTCCCTTGGGGGGCGGCATATTCAGACCGGTCGAGTACCTACAATCGGCCATGGTCTCGAGTCCGGTAAGTTAACCCTAACAATATTCTTATGTATTAAAGCTTACTTAAAGTTATAAAGAAACCTCCAAAGTCTCCTGGTACCGAGCTTTAGCCAATGGAAGAACTGTGTATATTATCGATTCACCTGGCTTCGACGACGACAACCATTCAGATAGGCACATTCTGCACCAAGTGTCAAAGGATCTCGAAGCAAACTACAAGAACGGAAAACTACTCAATGGTATCGTGTTTCTTCATGACATCACCCAGACCCGCATTGGAGGGAAGGGCCAAACGGTACGATACCTTTCTAGACGAGATGCAGTCACGAAAAACTAACTTGTACTTTATAGCAATTGAAATATCTAAAGTTATTCCTTGGAAACGAGGCTTATAGCCATTGCGCCCTAGTTGCAAATCAATGGGAGCTGGATTCATCAACCGTTCAGAAGCAGCAGACAAGTCGACTGGAAGCGCTGAAGGGGAAGCATTGGAAAGACATGATCGACGGGGGCTCAAGCGTCTTCAGCCACGACGACAGCTATACATCCGCATCGCGGATAGTTGCTTATCTGGTCGATAAACCCAGGATTGTTCTTCATCATCAGTATGAACTCCTGGATGAAAAACGGAACTTTTGGCAGACCTTGGTTGGGAAGGAAGCCCAGGACGATCTAAAGCTGGACGATCTAGACCTTAGAGACCCCACGATCACTGAGATGTTAAACTATCGAGGCCTGGGAATATGGAATATAGTGGAAGGATATTGGTGGCAGGTACAGGTTGCTAAATGGCATATCCGCGACTACTTCAGCGATCTGGTACAGGGTGCTATATGGCGCATCCGCGAGTACTTCAGCGCTAGCCAATAAGCAGATAGATCGCGACCAGATTGTTAGGTCGTGGCACTCCATACTTGAGGGGTACCGCAGTGACTTGCGGTCTTAGCACCTAGGGAAAATGCCGCTCAAAACTGCAGCCACTGCCTGCCAAATCTGCGGCCAATTTCCCTCCACCCTGGACTTGGTGTGTAATATAGCAATCGTCACGTTGATGTAAAATTACATTCTCTCTAGGCCGCAATTTTGTTGGGCATCCATCGTGAGAATTGTTAAGAAAATATGGTCTCAAAGCAGGCCTCAAAGCAATTAGGAGCTGATTGATTATAATAACAGAGGTTGGAGGTAGTGCCTCTATATATAGGGGTATGCAAAGGTTCAGGGTTAAGTTCAGGTTCAGTCAATAAGAATCGTATTGACATATATGTGTCTGCCAGAGCGCTTCCTTTACTATCCGTGGCCCACTAGCAGCAAACCCCTTTAGCTTAATCTATGTGTAAAACCCGATCTTCAAATTCCTCCCACGCCACAACTCCCAAACGAATAATAATCCAACACGGAAAACACAGCCATCGGCGTTTCTTCCTTCGCGGTCTCCCATGGTGAACTGCAAGTCCAATTTCCGTCGTTGTTTCAACTTCACCGGCCCATGTTCTTCTCTCGATCCTAAAATGCAGTCCACTTTCAGCTCTATCGCTATCATTCAATATCTCCTCGTCGGTGATGTCTCTGTCTCTGTCACTTCTTAGTCGGTCCTCTCCTCCTGAAGCTGTTCTTGGAATCTGAACAACAAATTTTCCCTTCCCCATGACTCTCACAGCAAGAAGAGCTTTTAACAGCTCTTTTTCATTGGCCATATCTGGTGGCGTACTGCGTATGTTGATTCTCAGTTCTTGTAACCCTTCCATTCTCTCTAGAATGGAACAGACCTCCAGCCAATTCGCATGTAGGTTCACGTCAGTGGGAAGCAATGTGGGATAATAGCTGCGAAAAGCTGATCCAGTGAGGTGGAGGGAGTTAATGGAGTTTAGATTTTGAAGCGGAATGCATTTTAGGAAGTTGCACGCATCCATGAACGATAAGAAATCGAATGTTGGGGCCGAGTAAAGGAAACCGATTGCTTCGGTATAGCTATATGATGTCAGATATAACGTCTACATGGGTCCTGGGAGCTTATTCATACAGCCGTTGGCAAGTCCAAAAGATGGCCAAATTGCTAACCATTGGTTCTCTAGGCAGCCTGTCAGTTAGTGCTGCCACTCCGCACCTCTGGTAGTGTACCATTTCGGAGACAGTTGGCTCATGCTGGTCCTCTGGTGAAACCGCGCATGGAACATATGTCGGAATACTATCGCCGCGATTGTTATCCGAATCTAGGCATTGTCGAAAGATAATATGTATTCTTTTTGTCCAGTGCCAAGTTGATATGACTTCTTGGTAGATTTGGAGTCTGATTTCTGTTGGGAATTGACTGAACAGTAGTGATCCAGTTTGCGGATGCGTGGGGTTCTTAAAGGAAGTATTGGCCATTTTGCGCACTAGTTTTGTTTGAGGAGGATGTTGTAGCTCAGCAGCAGAGCAGTGATATATACCAACGCTGTGGGTAGGAGGCAGTACAATGGCACATGAGGCGAAGTCGCGGAGGAGATATGGAGGAGGCGCCTTGATCTGCCTGATCACCAACATAAGCGAACGAACTATTTTTAGACATGGGTACCTTCTTCGTATTTATGTGATTTTCTTCATTTTAAGAGTTAGGAAAAAAGAAAGTTAAAGATAAAGATACCCCAGCGACATACTTCTACATTCATATTCAATTTATTATAGGTTTGGATGCTTATATCACGAACCCAATCCTAATTCCAGATTCCAGGCGATGACGGGCTTGCTTTGAGTAATTTATTTACTATTTTGCACTCGAACAAGTTTATTGGTAGAGTCCCAATACCTTCATGGCTGGCTATAGGTGCAGAACAGAATCCAATTTGACTATTTAACATCTAGACCCCTAATATTTAACCCTGCAATCGGAAATCCTACTGCCGAAGAAACAGTCCATTTAACGCAGTCATTATAACTCCAGCCGCCAAATTTCAAAAATGGGCCACCTGTGTAGTGTAAGCTAAAGTTATCGAATTTTGGAATATTTTAAGGGAGATACTTACAGCCATCAACCCCAATCATGAAGTTGTCCCTACATTTCTTGGTCCCTAGCGTTTTGAAGTCGACCTCAAAATTGGCCCCTGCTGGACATCCTTTCTGGTCCAGTTCGACAGAGAGATATAATACATTATCCATATTACCAGATGACACCCTGACATCGAAGAATTTATAGCCCCAGAAACCATTAAGTTCGTTGACAGGAGAAGGTTCACCATCATCCTGCTTCCAGCGCAGCCCTCTGGTTATGGCCGCATCGCAGAAAACCTTTGCCTTTGCGCTGGCGTCCGATTGTTTAAAACCATCGAGTGGGGAGCACTGGGGTACCCCTAGAGCGGGACTTGGCGGTTGTGTCGGAGGAGGAGCAAGTGTTGTTGGACTCGGCTCTGCTGGAGGTGAGGGGCTGAATATCTTAAAGGCCGCATCTCCACAATTTTCGCTGATAGTGCCTCGTTTCGACATTGAATGAGAAGTAGAAGCACCTTTAGGCCAATTAGCATGGAAATCGACGGAGCTTACTGTCAACTTACAACCCATTGCTTGGGTAAAAGCTGCAAATATATCTGTGCAGGGCTGAGTACAAGCTGGACTATTGCTGGCCCAATCGAAAGAGAAAGTTAATCCGTCATAGGCTGAAAGGCCAGCATCGGCAGCTTTCAACGTAGATGTTTTGTCAGTCTTCAGATCATTGTCTTTACAGAAGACAGCTAACAGCCTATAAACAATATTAGTCTTACTGTCTTACTACGGGCTAGAAAACTCTTTTATTTGCACCTTTTCTAGTCTTTAGTTTCCACATTAACGCGGTCTCCGGCATCACAAACTGCTGCTCCCTGTGGACTAGCACGAGTATCAGGGTCTGCGAGAATTACTAGTAGCATACTCTGCCATACTAGTACAGGCCTTGGCTCGCCATATTCCACGGCTGTTTGAAGGCATCGACACCCTTTGTCGTCTCCCTGCTGTCAGATTAGTATTAAATACTGAGACACATTATCTTAATAAGAGCAAACATACAACAGTGCATAATTCCTGTGCCTCGCCAAGGCATTTTTCATGTTTACAGATAGCCTTCAAAGGGTATTAGTACGAAACAATATTGTCAAACCAGAATGAAACGAGCCTACCGGAGTAGCTGTTGTAGGCTGGGCGCATTGGCTTGTAGAAGTTGATGATGTTTGTGATGTTGGAGTTAGAGTCGGAGTCGGAGTTCCTTTGATGCTCTCTGGGACTTTAATAACAGGAGCAACCTGATTTCCGGATTGAATTTGTTCCCAGATGAGATACAGAAGTCCTACCGTAGCAGCGGGGAGCACGACCACAGTCGCTCCCGCAGCTGCAGCCTGGAAGTTCGCTACAAGAGCAGCAATGTCAGCCGCTGGAATCAACAGGCGGCCTGGTCCTATTGCTGCATCCGCTCCTTGGATTGGGCCAAATCTCGTGGCTTCATCCATAAAGTTGTTGAAGCCGCAGAAATCGAGGCGCGGTCTCAGTTTTGCGCCACAAGGTGTCACCTTGGATGCGATATCTTGTAGCCCCTGACGGAGAGCTGGGCCGGTGAGGACTTCAAGGTCTCCACTGGCAAGTTCTTGCACTGAGATAGAGACATCGGAGGTTATCGTTGCCGGTGGTGAGCCAGTTGCAGTGACTGTTACCAATGCTGTTTTGGTAATGTAGCTTGGGTCAGGCCCTATCCACTTCAAGTCTTTCAGCTAATCGGATCTGGAGCGAGATGCCCGGATACTCATCATTCATTTGTCTTAACTCCATCTCCAGTGAGATATTGGGTATTGACTCCAATGGAGCCCACGCTTTTTGTTTTAGTTAGCATTCTAGTGAATCGTCTAGTCCATAGTGGTATAACTTCACATACAAGACGGAGGCAGGTGGTAGATCGACAATATTAACCCCAATTTGACCAGCTGATGTAGGTTCGATGGCCTTAATTTGGCCTATTTGGGCCGCCTGAGCTGAATAGAGTAGAGTTGCTATGTAAAGAGGTTTGCAGCCACCGAAGCGTCGCATGATGGAGGATATGTGAATGATTGGCAAATTGCATACGAAATTTTGGAATGATTGCGGAGGAAAAGGAAGCATAGGAGCCAAAAATTGCTGTTCATGGTGTAGCCATATAGATGTATAACCAGATATGAAGAGCTGCTACAGGAAGTGCTGGAATTACCGACCCCTAAAGACTGCAAAATAATAGAGCCAGGGAAGCAGAACCTTGTGATCGATCCCCGAATTTATTTGCACCGCCCTCAAGGCATATTTCCAACAGATCCTTCTCCGGGGCTGCATTTTAATCGACCTCATAGCAAAGTGTAGACTGCCCCCATCTGTATCGTTGATCATCGTGTATAGCATATGAACATATACCTTTGGTATTCTAGGGTCTCTAGGTGGAGTATAGATCCGCCTGCGGACAAGAACTGGGTACCGAGCTCGAGGACGAGGGTGTATAATTGCTGCGCCGAGTTGAGATGCTGTTGGTATCAAACATATCATACATCTACCTCATGGTCACCGAGAAAGGGCATCTAACCACGAAGTAGAAATCAGGATTCAGGAGACCTGGAGACGCAGCTTCGCGTCGCAGATTGACAACCAACCAACATCCAAGCCACAGGTGGCCAGGCGTGCCAGGATCCTATTGGCGGTACGAGTATGGCTGACTGAGCCCAACGTTCTCCGTGGCCACTGTGATATCAGTTGGTGATGCTTCCGGGTGGTGCGTGGACTATGGATAGGATATGACGGATCTCAGCCTTGCAAGTTTGTTTGATGGTTTGTTTGTTTCATACCTAGGTACTCGCAACGAAACTGGCCGGCTTATCCAGGCCGTGCTAGTTGGTAGTTACGTTATTAGACCACTTCTTGTTGGGCCCAAGTCTAGCCTCTCCCCAGTGTGGCATGTTGTTACCCTTGACTCTTAAACCATTAAGCATTGCAAGTACCTTTCTACAGTCCAACAGTGCGGATGTTTATTTTCGCCGTCCAGCGCGGCACATTGCGCGATACCGCCCCCTATAGAGTGCATACCACGGTACCACCTTGTATGGAGTCAGGACTCGCAAACCGGTTAGCAGCCCAAGGGTGTACGAGTAGGTCCTCTAAGGAATGTCTTCCAACATACGGATCCGCTCCCTTGCTCTTTCTATCATGTGGCCAAGGTGCGGCCGACTTGCAAAGGGGCGCAGAGGTGACTCCGAGACTCTGATCTCTGGTACAGTGGTGAAGTGGTGCTAAATGCCTAGGCTTTCTGGTGTAAGAAAAGTCCAAATATCTCTATTTTCGGATACGGCTTAGATTGTTGGAAGTTTGAAGGAGCATCTCCTTTGAGGTCCAAGATGCCCAATATACCTAGCTTTTCAAAAGGTTCCACCCACTTCATAACTCCAGGCTTCAGATATATATATATATATATTTATTGAACATTCCATTCCACACGAGTTATAAATATCCCTCTAAGATTCTACCCTTAGTATTTACCTTCGCGCTAGGTAAATTTGTTATACAGTACCTTGATCTCCTTCGAAATGTGGACTTCTATATGGCACCCGTCATCTATCATCATTCTCGCATTATTTGGCTTCACAAATGCTTATGTAGTTGATGTATCCTGCAATAGTAAGTGATATCCATTCAAGCTTATGGGCAGATCATCGAAATTAATACTATTGAAGGTTTTCGGGTCCAGCTAGATCTTGCCATCCAGGATGCCTTTAGAATGGCTGCAATTACTGTCACGGAGCTTGGACGGACTCCCATGAACCCCAATATCAAGCAAGTGGCATCCTACCTCTTTGGCAGCGATGCCAATATCAATCAAGCAAGAAGTAACTTTAAACTTCCGGCCCTATTGACTTTCTATCGGTCGGTCTAATTTCATGTCAGCTATACTACGGAATGTTGGCAGCATGAGCGTCCCGGACTCAAAACTACGAGCAAACCAGGCTGTAAGGATTCTTTCATTAGATTTCTTACCTACCAAAGTACATAATACGGGTATTATACTGATCAATGACCATTACCAGGTGTTTTACTGTGATTTTTCCAGAATGGAACCTTACAACCATGCCACATACGGCCAAGGGTTTATCGATCCAATAGCCCTTATGTACCACAGCAAGTGGAGCATGATGATGAGAGGCTGTCGATCCGCTACCTCAGGAATACAGGGTGTCCAGGCTGTTACAAGCGTTAAGCCCCCTTATAGGGACTCCCAGGGAAACATCGTGTTAGCTAATACCAAACACGACACAATTCAGCTATGCGTCTGGTTTATCGCTCAACAGAGAACGAATAATATCCCACCATGGAATGTCTTATTGGCAAAAGCAGCATCAGATGCTGCCCGTACCACACTCTCCAGAAACTTAGTGGCAAAGCACCAATCGACATTTTGGCGCAGCTCTCCCACACTATTCTACATGAGCTGACGCATACGCGAGCTGCTGGGGAATCAATTGATATAGCTCCTTCGGGGATTTTTAGTATGCTTGATATAAACAACGATCCTTATGGGTGGAAGAATTGTGTGGCGGTGCAATCGTACAAGAATGCTGGTGAGACATCCCTCATTCGTCAATTACTCCTCTCGAGCGATGCTAATTCTGTACATTGCTAGATTCTTTGGCATATATGGGGCTTGTTACTAAATTGATATTAGATGATGGGTATACAGTTGACAGGAGTGGTAAATTAGTTAGATTAGGTTAAAAAGAAGCCAGGCAAGACTGGAATATATTCCATACATTACGAGAGATAAACAAAACTTGTTCAACAAGTCAGAAAGACTTATTAAAATATATTTCCTGCTTAGATTGCTTTAAAACTCGTAATATTTAGCTACTCCAAGGTACTCGAAATGGTTAAGATAATTCATTTTTAGACCTGGGTAACCGTACTCGGTACATATATTACACGATTTGTAGCGGACTGTATGATTTAGATATGATAGAATGTCTGACAAAAGCATCCGTTGTGTGTGTATTGTAACAGCTCTAACAACAGACGATTATTTCACGCCAATCCTGACATGATGAAAGTCTGTTTCTGTTCAGAAAGGTGAGCAGAGCTTCTTTACTCTTAAGTTTTGGTGAGTCAAGGTGACCAAGAGTGAGTCAAAGTTGAGAGCGATAGTAGGGGGGTCAGCGTCAAAGGAGACCTCTTTCTTCCCCTCAGCTATAATTCTTTCGGGGCCAATTCTAGATCTGTGTCAGTCAGAGCGCAATCCTTTAACTTTACTGAACTTTACAAATTCAACCATATCGTATATAAACATATGGCGTTAATCTATTGTCTGTGTTTTCGAGGCACTGAAAAACAGATGGAAAGAGTTGATTAATCCTAGTTCTAGAGGTGGAGGAGAAGTCCTTGTTATATATAGGTAAAAGTGGGCCATATTTTCTACATGTGGCGTACACCTGGAACTCCTAATTTCAGCATCGCCGAAACTCAACATCTATTAACTACATATTTAACGCCTCTCTACTACAATAAGTTGTACTCAAATATGCATAGTACTAGTCTGTAACCGTTGTCGGCAGATAATTCTATATAGTCCCAAAAGTCTAAAGAATAACAGTGAAAATAGTAGGACGTGTTAATGTCTAGTGCTCTTTATAAGCATGTTACTTTTATACAAGACAAGTTATAATCATCTTACTAGGAAGGATATGCTAAGGAATAGAAATACAACGTCTGGTACTTCTCATAAGCAAGGTACTATTTATCCAAGATTAAATAATACTGGTGTAGCGCTATAGTTATATCGAGAGCTACGATAATTAGAGTGAAATCATATTGAAGGAAAATCCATACTAAAGCTATATATACTATCAAAGGAGCAAGAAGGGCTCTCTGTAAGCCAAGGAGCAAAGAGGGTATAAAACAACCAACAAAGCATGTAGTTGGGTGAAAGGTAGGATATAGGACTAAATACTGCTGGCAGAACTCCTGTCGTAAGGTCGCTGTGTCGTCACATCGTCATAGAGAACGTCATACCGTGGTATAGCGAAGTCTCTGTATAGGTGAATATTCAGAGCGCACCCAGGTGGTGGCACTCAGAAGGGGGGGCTCAGTAGTCACAAAAGTGGTAATTAAGATAAGGCAAAAGTATCCGTATTCGAGGTCTCCAGG
Organism: Venustampulla echinocandica; assembly: GCF_003357145.1. Lineage (NCBI taxonomy): Eukaryota > Fungi > Ascomycota > Leotiomycetes > Helotiales > Pleuroascaceae > Venustampulla > Venustampulla echinocandica. Next base: position 1,332,001 of record NW_022474206.1, on the reverse strand, counting down.
AGCCTGAGTCCTGAGCCTATTCCATGATATGCATGTGAGCTGAAAGGGGAGAATAGGCCAGGATCCACGTACGTGCTGACAGATCTAATCAGCTAAGGTAACTACAAGAATTAAATCGAAACGAGAGAAGCAGCGATAGCTAGTGTACAAGAAAGAGCAGAGCATCGAACCGGTCCTTTTTGCGCTACTGTCCTTGAGGATGCTTGGGGAATATTTGTCCGTGTTCCTCAGGGTTCGGCGAGCCACATATAACGCTACCTATGTATTACACAGCTGTTCCTTCATTGGGGACAGCCCTCCCCCACCTCTGGGCAATTCATGTTGAAATTATAGGCTGAGGCTGTCGACAAATACTTGCCGACGCAAAGCATAATCAATTTGGAGTCGCTGGCCGTGGCTCCTTCGCAGAAGTCTATGGGGTGGCCAACACTAAGGTAGCTCTTAAGACCGCTTTCGAACCTAGAGAAGCCGATGCTGTCGAGAAGCGGATCTATGAGCGATTTGGCACTCACCCGCTCATTCAATCATATGGCGAGGGAAGTCGGTACTTGGCAAGGGTTTAGTGCTCTAATATCTGCCTATGGGAACACTGGCGGAGAATCTAGAGCTAGAGAGGTTTCCTATTGAGAGGGTGTAGTGAGTAGTCAGTGGCATATCTTCCCCCTATTTTTATTAAACTAAAGAATATTTAGATGGCTGGCCCAAATAGTCGAGGCAATAAGATATATTCATTCCAAGGGAGTTATCCATTGCGATATTGGCGCTCACAACTTTCTAATCTAAAACGACGGCTCAATTGCTTTGGCAGACTTTGTGGGTCAATTCTGGATGACTCGACAAGTCTTGCAGCCAGCTTAGCCCGGTATTCAAGGCCGCTCCCATTGGCGGAACGATTGTTAAACCACGCGGAGAAAGGTTAATAATTTTCGTGCGGCTAATGAAAAGCATTCATAGCCCTTACTCGATACAAATAGTTACGGGCGATCTGTCAGTCCATTCCTTAGGACGTATTTGACACATCCAATCGTCGACCATAATACCCACCCTTCGATACCTTGTACCGACTGCCTTTAAAATAAAAGCATATATCCATAAAGTGGAAGATGGTACGCTTATTTTAGGAACACCCGTATAGAATGAGAAATATCGCGTATCGCCCTCTTTGCTATAGAAGTCCTTTTTCTCGCTGAGATCATCAAAATAGAGTCCTTTCCTTTGATCCGTCCAGTTTGGCTGTTCGATTTGTGGGCGATCCCAAGAATGTAGATGGCCTCGAATCTTAAGGACAGCTTCACGAATTTCACCTAACTCGTTACCTTCTGGGGGGATTTGAATTTCCACTGGAAGTAGTCGAAAATTCGCGCCAATCCAAAACCTGACTGGTCCATCTATGGATGCCCATGACCACGTAGGTGCTCTATACCTCTCTGGCCGCTTGAGAAATGGCTTGTCGGTATACCAGCATAATTGGGCTTCAAGATCCGATTTCCATATGCCAGCAATATAAGAAGAATCTTCGGTTTTCAACTTGATCAATTCAGCCAAGCCAGCGATCGCATTCAACTTGTCACTGGTTTTGGTCAGAGCTCGGCGGGAATAAAACTCGACCAAACTTCGCCAATAAGCCATATAAATTGCCTGGTTAGATGTTGCCGCATCGTCCACAGGTACTTGGCTGGCAACAAAATCAGAATATCGACCGGGAGAGTCTCGGTTCTGCTTCAGGAGAGGATTCAATGGCCCATTCGAGTCGATAAGGGCTGAGGTACAGTCCCAGCTTAGTTGATCTTCGTAGAAGACAACGACTCGCGGTGACAGGATTCGTTCTTGAAATGCCCATGCCCGAGTGTTGAGAGGCTCGTCGACTCGAGATGCGCCCCGGTCGTTCTCCTCAAACTCAAGATATGCAGTACCGATGGTCCCGTCTGGCAAGTCGTATAAAACTTTACATTCGGGCTGTTCGTGATGAGGCTTTCGAAATATCCCCTCGTTAACATTCTTTGCGGCTGCGGCAGCAATGGTCAAAGTTGCGTTGCCATAGATGTGGCGCATAGTCACGCTCTGCCTGAGAAAATCCTCGCCTCCATCACCTTCCTGGATTATACAAAGGGCATCTACCCACAAGAACCGAAACTTAAGCTTTCTGGTAATCTCAATAGCATCCTTGAGGGTCTTTGGAAGAGTTCTCAATGGCAGTCTATACGTAGGAAGTAAGGAATTCTCTTTGGTAAGGACAAACCTAGTCTCAGTATTGCCCCAGCAATAACTGAGTGCAACATAACTGTACTTGTAACCTTGGGGTGGCGTGAAAAGAAAGGGGTCTTGTTGGCCGCCTTGCATGCCGACATCAATCACTCGAGTTGGAAGTTGCGAAATTATGGAGGTGTTGCATCCAGGGTGATGGAAGACACAAGTGTCAAGCCACGACTTGATAAGACGGAAGCATTCTTCAGACGCAAAGTCCTTTATGAATGGTCTTCTTTTAAGAGAGGAAGCAGAAACATCATCTAATGTTATCAGTTTGAAATTAGGGCTTAGGTGGTTTGGAATGAAGACAGACCATGAGTGGTGTAGAGTGCTAGTTTGTGAGAAAACGGGTTCGTATCATCACGATCATATCCGTTCAGTAATCTCAAAGCTTCAATATCACCTTCTTCAACTAAGGATTCCTTTTCTTGTAACGATAGTCGTCTTCGAATACCATAGAACCGAATAGGCAGGGATATAGGTCCAAGATCAAAATTTTCGGATAGTAAGCCACAGAGAGGACACCCCGCTTCTGCTGAGATTGCTATCTGACTAGGTGTCCCATGAAAAACATGGTTTCCACTTCTCAATTTACTAAAGCTCAGACTCAGCTTTTGACAGAGTTCGCAAATCGAGGCTCGAGGTGGCTGAACGGCTACGAGGCTCGATGCCGAGCTTTCAGCCCGCCGAAACAAGGTCTGAATGCGTCGGCGTCCAGGCGGTTTGCTTTCCATTTTGCTATTAATAGCTTTCCTTGATGTATATAGGTAATAATATCACCGCAAAGAGGCTGACTCGAACAGGCCCAGAGTCAAACGCGCGGTGAGGGTGGGGTGTGAGCTGAAGCACTTTGACCGCCTTTTTCTGCCCGCCTTTCCAGGTTGTTATATCGTCTACTGCCAGTATATAAACTCGAGAACTTACAACGCTGGGTATACAAGCCAGGCTCCTAGTGTAAGGGCAAAGTGTTGATAGATTATTCGGACCACGATACCTATATAAAGAGAGTAAAATCCTAATAATAAAACCCTCTTTTACGTCGAATGGGCGGTTCAATAGCTTCCTGTAGTATACTAGTTGAGTTAGCTTTCGTATAGCAACTTATTAAGTAAGCAATACTCTAAATACTAAGTTATCTCAACTTACTTAAATAGTCCTCGAAGTTACTAGAAGAATATTAATAATATATCCTAGCTTATTTATAGTATACCTAGCGTTATTCTTAGCCTCTTAACCCTTTACTCTTTATATATTATAAGGAGCCGAACCCCTTTGTTTAGCCCCTTTGTCGCCTTTTACAGGGTTCCCCTCCCGTGTAGTCACCCGACTTAGTATAGCTAGCTAGTAGCTAGGAGAATAGGTGTCAGAGTACTACCTACCTTACAATCACTTTTCGACGCTTTAGCGTCTCAGGCTAGTTTAGTATATTACAAATATATATATCTTGCATTCACTTTAGCGATTCAAATAAGCTCCTAAATAAGCTCCTACAAGGTAGGTGTATCCGCAAACAAGCTCGCCATAGCACTGTCAAGGTGTTATCGAGTATCCCACAACCTATAACAACTGCGCCATATGCGAAAGTAGGTTCTGGTACTTACTGTTGATGATATCTTGATCCAACGACAACAGCACGCTGGATCGCTTCACGAATTTCCCGGTTTTCGTCATCAGACAATTGGATCACCACACTTTGTTTGTTGTTCGCCAGGTTCTCCAGCTTGGTCGTCCCTGGAATAGGAATGATGTCCTCTCCCTGCGCCAATAGCCAAGCCAGCGTTAGACTACTGATTTTAACTCCCTTCCGTTGTGCGACCTCTTCCAATGCCTCCACCAGCTTTACGTTTGTATCGAAGTTCTCTGCCGAAAATCGAGGAAAGACACGACGGATGTCTCCTTCCGAAAAGTCATCAGGAGATCTGAATTTGCCGCCGAGAAATCCACGGCCGAGCGGCGAGTAGGCGACGAGGGCCACTCCCAGTTCACGACAGGTTTGCAAGACGTTTATTTTCGGGTCCTCGATCTCCATGCTAAAGGGACTATATTCCACCTGCACGGCAGAGATGGGATGGATCTTATATCTGTAGGGCAACATATGAGTTACCATATATTTTCAGCATTGAGACGAATATGAATGAAGAACGGATTAACGTGGAGCCAGTGAAATCGACTATTGAGAGATGGGCTACTTACGCGCGCCGAATGCTGGTGGCAGAGCACTCTGATAATCCAAGGTATCGCACCATGCCAGCTCTTTTCAGGTCCGCCATGGCTTGCACTGTCTTCTCGATCGGTGTGACCCTATCCATACGATGGTAGTAATACAGGTCAATGGTGTCCACTCCAAGTCTTTTCAGGCTCGCTTTACACGACTTATTCACCTGCTCGGGAGCCCCGCCTTCAATGGCGCCGAACTTGGTGGCTAAGAATATCTCATTACGCTTCCCCGACCGAGCGAACCATTTCCCCAGCAGCTCTTCGCTATCGCCATAATAGTCGGATGTATCCCAGAATGTGATACCACTTTGGTAGACACTATCCAGGAAGTTGAGACGCTCTTCGTCAGTGGCCTTTGGGCCGTAGAACGCAGAGAGTCCCATTGCACCCCAGCCAGTAGCTGTGACCGAGGGGCCGGATTTGCCTAGCTGGCGCATGGGAAAGTCTTGGGCCATCTTCAATAGAGCGACAATACCGATATTCTGACCAAGAAGAAGTGAGAAGGGAGAAAATGTGTTAGGAAAGCCGAAAACCGTGTTGGCCGCACACTACCTACCTTACCTAGGTACTTATTGTTGGTGGCAGCGCAGAAAAAGCCCACCAGCTGCCCAATATTACCAAGCCATGCGAGTTATATTGCATCTCGGGCCCGGTAGGCCTTAAGTCCGGTTCCTACCTAGGAGAGTTTCTTTAGAGAGGCTCCAGTAAACTTCGAAACCGGCTTCGCCCAAACACTCTCTTGTTAAAAAGTCTGCCCCACTGGTATTAATTTCTTGCACCTACTTTGCCGTTTCAGGAAAGTGCGGTGCAAGAGTAATGCTCCGATGTACCTCTACGGATGTCACGGAATCGCGCAAGGCTGAGTGGAGAGAAGGGAACTGTCTCGGGAGCTCCCGTAACTTTGGGAAACAAAGCAATGGCCAGTCGCCGAATTCTCTGGTTGTTTTGTTATGCTGCATATCTCCATTACCTTTTCACTGTCTTCGTCGTGCGAGTCCTCGATAGAGTAGGGTTAGATGACGGCCGTTTTGCAGGGATGCTGTTGGTTTGTTGGTTCAGTTCGCTCAATGGCTGCGGAGCCAACAGGACTTCGATACCTTTCCATAAACACAGCCTTGTTAGCAGAGCTACTTATCTCTAGCATCGTTATTCAACCGCACTTCCTTTTATTCACACTCTGATCGCTGGAGCTACGAACCCGAATTCCACATTCATGATGTCGGATCCCAAGCCTTCGCCAGTTTCGGACCCTGAAGCTTTTCCGCTCTTACCAGCACTAGTGAATACGTACGTGGCGATTGATAGACTAAACAGCACAGAGACAAGTAATTGTTCAACGTCCGTAGAGGCTATTGATTACATCGGACATTTTGACTATGCGTTGACGGTTAGGGGTCGGGGTCGCGATTACGACACCATCGAGAGCTGGCTGGATTATATGAAGTATATCCAAAAACAGGCAGATTTCGCACCTGATTTTGCTCAATGGGATAAACATACAAGGGAAATTGAAAGATTGGCAAATGACGCTCTCACCGAGAGTAAGAGGGTGCTCGAGGAGCACAACCGGCCGGAAAAGAGATTACCCCACGTGGTCGTGAGAGGTATCTATGCGAGAACCGGGCTGCTCCAGAGATGGACCAAATTGCATCTCGAGGTGATTCGAGCTCAAGAAGACTACAAGAGATAGAAGATGCAGCAAGATGCCCCTCCACAGTCCTCGCAAAGTATGTCACACCTGAGATGAACCGCCGGTACGTTGTCGAATGCTAACAATTCACTAGTGAGAAAAAGGAGAGGATATCACACAGATAGCGCTGCCACAATGATCCCTTCAACGACTCCGTTAACGCCTCTTGAGACGCCCGAAGATTATGAATGATTATCCAAACTTCAAGTGATAGAACGTTACTTGCAGGTGAGTACCCCAGCAAAGACGCCTCTACCGACCTAACCCATCACTAGGAGGACCTCACAATTTGGGGCATCAATCTTGCGATCTATTTATCTTGCATTATAATGCAAGCCATCTCCTTCTCTCACCAAACTCCATCCAACCTCTCTGCCTCCGACTATCTCAACGCTATCCAGACAACGCTCACGCAGCTGCTTTCGGTTCTGATGACTTACATCCTCACTATTCGAAACGCTAGCGACTATCATCTTGGCATACGTTACCAGCTTTGGTTTGTTCTCGCCTGTATTCTCCCAGTCGTGGCGTTTAGTGTCTTTAAGTGGTATCCTGGAATGAGTGCATTGGTAACGTTCCTTGGCACCGCGGTGACGGGGCTTTTGCAAGTGCTTTTGGCTGTTGATATGAGGAGATCAAAGGTCTTGCCATGATGTAACCTACGAATTAAGTAAGTCGAAGAGAAGTTAATGGGTACATACGGTAGGGTCAAATAAGGTTATTGAGTGATTTGAATCGAGACCGACTTCGATATCAGCACTGTAAAATAGGAAGGTCATCAAAAACCTGCCGATGAATACATGCGCCGATATTGGCCGATGTTAGCCAGTCTTGGGGCAGTAACACCATGGCCTCCTTATCGATCACAGAACCGGCTGCAAAAATTTCGATCAACACAAACAAAATCATGAATTCATCAAGGATGAAGGGCTGAGCCAGCCTTCTTTTGAAACCGACGGACCCAGTAAATCGGTGGTCCCACCAGATAATTTAGAAATGGAGGCTGCCCGCGTAGCAGCCATCGATACAACACTAATGCTTCATGATCTTATTCTTGGGCCGAAGGAGCACCTGTTAAGTTTCACGGTAGATATGCAAACGCTACGAAGCTGTCAAATATACGCCAACTCTCTCGTAAAAGGATGACTGGCTTCTGGGCATGCAAGCAATTTCATGCTTCAAATAGCGTCGACTTTTTCCAATCCAGGAGGAATCAACTTTCGCTCAAATCTCCGAAAAGTGCAGTGTAAATGAGCATGATATTCGTCGTATTATTCGTCAAGCAATGACCAACCGCATCTTCAACGAACCTCGAAACAGTGTTGTTGCCCATACGGCTGCTTCCAGATTGCTTGTTGAAGACTCCCAGATAGCCGACTGGGTTGGAGCAAGTACCGATGAACTTTGGCAGGCTGCGTCACAGACAGTCAATGCTATGGTAAATTATCCAGGATCTCAGGAACTAAACCAAACTGTATGACATCCTCCCATTATTTATAAACTCCTACAATCATAATTAACTCTATCTTAGGGGTTTGCGCTGGCAAACAACACCGAGAAATCCGCGTTTGAGTTTTAGTCCGAGCACCCACAGCGCGCTCGTGGAGTTGGAAATGCTATAGAGGCATATGCTGAAGGCACCGGATTTGACATTCATTTTGTTGCTGAAACCTATCCATGGCAAGATCTGGCAAGATCTGGCTAGCGGGACAGTTGTTGATGTTTGTCTTTCTTTACTTTATGAAACTATACTTACGAGAAACTAGTCGGTGGCACGCATAGCTTTGCTTGTACTCATCTAGGAAATGCTTTCTCGTCCTTGAAGTTCAAAGTACAAGACCTTCCTCCTGTTGTCGCGGCGGGTGCCAAAACGGTACCTAGCGAGCTTTCCGACAGAATTGAGTTCGTGGAGTACGATTTTCTTACTCCCCAACCTGTCCACGGTGCCGATGTGCACTTCTTCCGCTGGATATTTCATAACTGGTCTGATAAGTATTGCCTCGAAATTCTTCGCAATCTTATTCCTGCTCTAAAAAAGGGGGCAAATATTGTGATCAATGGCAATGTTATGCCAGAGCCTAGCGTACTACCTATGTAGCGCGAGGAGAAGCTGAGGTCTATGGACTTGGCGATGCTTGAGTTGGGAAATGCTCGAGAGAGGGAGCTGGAGGATTGGGCCAAGCTTTCTGCGGAAGCGGATCGTAATGGGAGGTTCAAGTTTTTGGGTGGGAAGCAGCCTGCTGGGACTAGTTTGTGGATTTTGGAGGCTGTTTGGGAAGGGGAGTAGATCTTTCTCTATCGAAGGAGCTAGATGGGAAGCTTTGAAGGGTAATCCTAACACAATTTAAAAAGTTCTACTTGCCAGAAAATGAGTTGAGCTTACTTACGTGTACGGGTGACCCGAGGGCCGAGTATAACATTTCCTCGCGTCGGACTCTCGACTCTCGCTTCATGTGGGACAACGTCAGTAAGAAACCTCCAACAAACGACTCTAGCAAACCAACATTTCCAGATGTTGGAATTATTCACGGTTGAATAGTAGCTAATGGAGGGTGAAAAATGGTCGATATTGACGAAGAGGGCGGGTTATTTTCCCCCGGACTGTATCAATCTAGCTAATAGTGTCGAAGGTGGTACTCGAGTCGAGGTTTCATTTTCAACCCTTTAGTCTCATCTGAGCCCAAGGGTATGGCTATTCTCGCTCAATCTCTCGAACTCTCCTTCCTTCCGAAGCCTTAAAGTGCGCTAGTAAAATGGCAACTGCCTAATCTACAATATACTCGTAAGAAGCTGCAGTTGCCTCCATCACCTCCTATTATACCTTTATTACGCGCATGCATTCAATTAAGGTTGGAAATTTCCTATACCTGCCATTAACCGGGTGGCCATAAATAAAGCGCGAAATATTTCCCATCTTTACAGATACTGCCGTCGAGCTGTTGCATCATCTCCCCTATCCCATAGATGAGAGAATGTGCATTATGGACAAGACGCAACCGATAAATTATATCTTTCCAATTTTATTACGAGCCTTTACCGCCAACTTGGAGAAACCCATAGAAGGAAAAGCTCGATGAAGCAGATGAAGCAGATGAAGCAGATGAAGCAGATGAAGCAGATGAAGTAGATGAAGTAGATGAAGAAGAAACTATACTGCCGCCACAAATCTTTACGCTAGCAGCGGGAAATCGGGATGGTTATTCGGTGCTTGTCGATACGGAACGTGGCGCTATTATCTGGTAGAAGTACGACGTCAACTTTCTGGAGGGAAGTCCCAGGGGCGATGCGGATTGGTCCTCGGACTATCATACAGGCAAAGACGACGAAGTAGTCGATATTGATGTAGATCAAAGCGCCCCCGACGCTTGGAAATTCATGCCAACCTTTCGCGTCGAGTCCTTCTTTGAGATGTATAAAGAGCAATTTCGGATTATGAATTGGATGCCAGTACTAGACGATCACGAGCGTGGGGAAATCTGTCAATTGAATAAACACCAAACATTTTCGGACAGGTATGAGGTGAAGATGATGCAGATATTGCAAGATGCTGGGTGGCCGGGGCATGGGGAAGGTGGCGAGTGGGATAAAGAAGGGGCTGAACGGGAAATGGAGGAATTGTTCACGCTATTAATGGAATAATTTAGACGTGGTATGGCCCTTATATTATGCCGTGGAGGACTCAAAGCACTTTTTATCTCTAGATGATCTTTAACGTCAATGGGTCAGCTTCGCCGCTTTGGGAGCCGTGGTCATCAGACACATTACAGAGGAGAGTCACTTTTGCTGTTTTCCTTGCCCCCGAGGCGACATCTGTTGATGATAGTCTTGCTGATTTTCCATGCACTTGATTTGCGAAGCCGGATGTTAGATACGCTAAATCCTCTATTCTATTTGCTTTTGACATTACCCAGGGTATTCCTAGCTACGTCGTCTGCTCATCCGATTCTGACCGCCGCAGTGCCATAGGCATCAGATCAGATACTATCCGAAGCACAAAGCGAATCCTTTGGTCTATACAACACCCAAGTCGGCGATCCACCTCTAAAATTTTGATAGGATCAGAACTTTCAGCAGTGCTATCTGACTCGTGCTCAACGATTCTCTAAGAGATCAAACTCTGCCCCCGAAGTTCTACCCCAGCTACCTCTCTTGCTGCTGGTTAGGAACAGCGTTCCGGGATGGCGCCAAATGAAAAGTGCAACAACTGCTATCATCAAGATAGAGTCGAAGATGTACAACATGACCTCATGCCTGAGTATAAAGCCATTGTTGCCCATAAGGTATTCCACAACCCTGAAAATGCTTCTAACGAGGATAATCCCACTGGTCGTATATAGTATGGCCATATGACTTTGCCACGGTATGCGAGCCAGTCCCGATAATCTCGTAGGCTGTGACCGGATGCACAGATGAAAGCTGATCGCACTGGTTATGAACACTCCGAAGAAGAAGATTTGGATGAACAATCCTGCCACGATAATCTTCTCGCCCAAGTGTAAAAGGTCGAGTGTTCCTCCGGCTTGGATGCCACCGCCTCCGCCTTGTACTACAAAAGAGATGCAGTCTCCGATCACGAAGATCTTCGTAAGCCATTTCAACTTGATCCAGCTGTGGGTTTCGCCTCCTACGAGGGCAATAATGCGGCCAAGCACCATGTATATGGAGGCGGCGAATAGTGCAGGCGCAATGAGGATAAGAAGTGATTGAATGATATAGCCGGGGAGGCCAGTGGGGTCGAAGTGAGACCAGATGCGTCCGCCATACCCTAGGGCTTCCACTATATACTGTTAGTGTTACAGATATTGCGAGAAGAAATGATACGCACTGAAACAACCAATAATGAATGGAATGAAGAAACCCGAGTTTAGTCGCCGTAGAAGGACGATGTGCACTATCCCACCTAGAACAAAGAGCGCAGCCGCGATGATAGCTGGAGCAATTTGGGGGGTGTATTGGTAAAGTGCATAGCTGAAATCTTCACGACTAGAGAGCATGTTAATTATGCGTGCTCTTGACTTGAAATGCCGGCTCAGGCGTGTGACCAGCGCGAGCAAATGAAAGTAGCAAGGTAGCGAACGCTGTGCGATTTAAATGGAATGAGACCTCAACGCAGATAGATCGTAGCCTGATTGGTCTTTTGGGTGAAAATTGACGGTAATAGGTATAAATGGGGAGACTCGGCAGTCAAAGGGCGACATGTCAGCCTTTTTAAGGAGAAGGAGGAGATGTCACGAGAAGGTAACGAGCAACAGCCGGCCGTATTCATCGCATATCATGTGTTGAATTCGGTAATGATATGGAGTCTCCGGAGCTACCGCGCGGCTTCCACGTTTGAGGTCTATCGAAATCATAAACATGAGGTGTAGAAGTTAAGAGGTAAAGGGGTTGAGAGTTCCGCATTGGCCGTATTCATCGTATCCATCGTATCCATCGTATCCATCGTATCCATCGTATCCATCGTATTAAGCGTATTCGTCATATGCGTTATCTTCTAGCACGACTAAATGCACCATAGCTTTCTCACTCGAGCTGTGACCGGCGCTATTCTCGAGCACAAACCAAGGACTAAAATAAATTCTGAAATACGTCCATTGTCTCAGACCCAGCTTGCTGCGGTAGTATTTAGATCCGTTTGCCATGACCAGAAGCCCGCGAGTAATCGCCATAGTTGTAGTCAGCATGATGAGAGGGGACTTCTCACGTGAACCGATTTGTAACTCTAAAGAGCCACATCCATAGAAGTCATTCTGTCCTCTAATTTGAGCGAGCTGAAAATTAATGGCGCAGTGGATATCCTTGGCCAGATGCTAGTAAAACTTGCTGCTATTCAGGCACCTAAAGGAGAACCATCTTGATTGGCAGCCTGAGAGATCTGCTTCGGCCAGTCGAGCCATGTACGTAAATCGGGAGGAAGGCACTCGTCCACATTAGAAATAATATATTCGTCCCACCCCTTTACCCACCAAATGTCACGTGCGTATGACAATATCGCAGCGAAATGTGCAAGGATAATGAGAGAAACCGGCTCTTGCTCAACAAGACACGACATGAACTCTTCTGAAAGTTCCGTGGGCCAGATGAACAGCAGAGCAAGAGTTGAACGGTGCTCAACTGCGCTCTGAATCTCTAGTATGACCTCATGCAATTTCTCCACGGCAGCATTGTATTTCGTGGCCATGTGAGGATTGGTAAAAGTGATAACAGATTGGATAAGTGATTTCAGACGGAGAAGTTCTGGAACCTCGCCAGACACACCACACATCCATCCGTTATCAAGAATAGGTCGAAGCTCGCTCTGAAGTAGACTGTACCAGTACGGTCGCATCACAGAGCCCACGCCCCGTATAAGACCCAGGCAGTTGAGAAGGTCACTGATCGGCTTTTGAAGCACGGTTACCTGACCAGCCGCAAATGCATTAATAACAGTGAAGCAAGAGAAAGCCACGATCGGGATACTATTCTTAGTGCTCATGGCTCGAAGTTCGGTGCGGAAGTCTCGGAGGCCGCGGTTGTATTGGGTGGAAGCTTGAATTAGCATGCCAGCAATCGAAGTCCGATCGACGGCTGCAATATGGAGAGCAGCTATGGCAAGAATGCCGCGCAAGACATACTTATGCTCAAAGCCCAGCTGTACCATGAAGTGCTGCCAAATGTGGTGCTGAGATGTGATACGGTCGAGGGTGGCGTAGCTACTGGTTGAGTAATGATGCAACAAGCGCAGGGCATTTAAATCTAAGTGCTCTGGTGACGGACTGCCTGGATTGTCGAGTTGACGTGCAATACTATCGAAGTTGTCAATGACACCCGGAGTCATCGCCATGGGAGTCGAAACTCCGGAAGCTGGTGCAGGAGCGCCCGAGACATCTCTGATACTTGGTGCTTCTCGAGGAACTCGCGATGATTTTATGGGCCAGTGACACTTTTCATCCAATCGTATACACGTGGAACAAGACGGTTTCTGTTCATCGCACTGTCGGAGAAGGTTAGAAAGTATTGCAGGATGCAGAAGACAGGCTAACCATGAAATACCGACTTTAGTATGGCGCCTTTTGCACTCCAGGCATCCTTTCCTTGACTTTGTGTGGGACTTCCTTGATGACATCGTGATCATGTCATGTGAATGGTAGTCTTGTGCTCTTCTCACTAATGATGAAGTTACTCGAAAGCATGCATTCGCTTCAAAGATACAATGTGATTGTCGCTAGATATGGCTAAGTTATGGGTATCCATGATTTTGGTAGTGATTAAGGTTGATGAAGTGGTTGTGTGAAGGGGTAAGAAGTGTAGTGCCATCAAAGTACACGACAGCTGTGGAGCATTGGAGGTGTGGCTTCTATTGCAAGCTTAGCGGTGTTTCAATATCGGTATTTCCAACATCGATGCCTGATGAATCAGGCAAGTAAGTACCCACACCAATATTTCACTTCTCCCACCTGTCCTATTTTATTCCCACCACAGCCTGATAATTACAGCTATTCATACAACACGTTTAATCAACTCTCCTATAGAGGGAAGTAACTTAATGAAGCCCTATGATACTGCACCCTATGTGTCACCCTCGAACTAGCCTCGAACTAGTTTATCTAGGGTCCTACTAGCTTCCAGATTGGCTACAGTGCCGAGCAGAGTCCAATTTAACTTCGAAATTGGTCCGCATGCAGCTTAGGAGCATGTCTATTAAGAACCACATCGAATTCCAACTGTCGAGTGCTTTAACGTGAAATATAGTCTGGCTTGAATTTTAAAATTTTGTAATCTGAGCTTCTAAGAAATCGACTGGTGAGATTCGCATTCATAACGTCGAGGTTTATCAGAAATAGCTGCTGCTACTACTTCTCGAATAATCAGCCTTGGTGCCAGGAAAGGCTCCCACCGGATTCGGGCTTTCTGAATATTCATCGGAACCACTCTCACTACCGTAGTCATCAGCGCGGTCAGGTGGCGCCCTCATGTTTTCGATAGTTGACTGATCGAGGACAGGAGGCTCGAAAGGCTTCAGACTATGAATTTCTCTACCTGAAGGCATTGTAGATATCAGTGGTCCAATTGGAGGTACTAGCTGGGTGTTGATCTGAGAAGCATGTTAGATCTGCTGTCTCAAGTTCGAAGGACATAATCTTACTGTGTCATTCATTTTTGTCCACTTCTTTTCTAGCATCCCTAATGCCCTTGCTTCCTCCAACTTTCCGGCATCCGAGCCCCAAGATGCCCCCTTCTCAACTTTCTTATCCTCTCTTTTCTCCGTTAGATCTTTTTTAAACCTTCCAAAACCTAGCCCGCTCTTGCCTCCCTCAGTTTCCGGTGAAATACCAATTTCATGCATACCAGCTTGCAACCATGCGATACCAGTTCCTGTCTGGCCGCCTAGATCTGCATCGATGCCGAGAAATCTACAGGCTTTGGCGCGGCTAGTGCTCCTTAAATCTTCCACATATTTCAATAAATCAGAATCGACTTTCCCTTTCCCAGTGCTAGTATTTAGCAAGGAGTGTGCATTCGCAGCATGTTCAGCAGCAGCGAGGCATAAGCGGGCAAATAGATGGGCTCTGACTTTTGGAATATCCGGAGATTTGATCATCCAATCCTTATCATTCTTGTTGCGGGCTTGTGCAACGGCAGCTGGATAAGGGTCGTCTTTCAAGACTGCTAATAGGGTCGCTTCAGCCATTGCAAGAGAGGAGAGGGCCCGGAAGGTGTATTTGGCAATATCCACACATGGCGGGTCTGGGGATATTTGATCAGATCGTGTTGATATATAGTCATGGATTGACGCGGCCAATAGGAGGTGTTTGGTTGCTGTTGTGATGACCAGTGTCCGCTGTTCGGTGGTGCACGAGGCAGTTGCCGATGAATAGAGGGGACGAAGTGCTGCTCGGGAAAGCAGAGTTTGGGTATAGGCAAGCGTTGACAAAACAAAGTATATCTCGTATTCCAAGGAGTTGATCTTTAATCTTGCAGATTCCCGTCCAGGAATGACATTACCTGAAAGTGTTGGTCTCCATTCCAACGTTGGTGTCGATTTCAACACAACATCTATCTCTTCTCCGGCCACAGGTTGAGTTGTTAAGCCTGCGTCCACAGCCAATAAGTATGGGATATAGTTATTGAGACTTAATAGTACACTGCCAAGGTTGGACGATTGCTCGTGTGGCGGGAGGCGTTTGTGTTTCTTTAACGTATCCCGTAATACCCCACGGTATGTGCTAGCGGATAATGGAAGAGAGGGGTGGGAGTCACTGGTGAAATATTTTGAGAACGAAAACGCCGAAGTGGTCGGGAGGGTGAAAGAGAATGGCATGGTTGGGCTCGCTGTCTTTCCAAGTTAGTGGCGGATGATGTTGCAAGGAATAGGCCTAGGGTTCGATCGCGTTGATGCGCCAGGTTTGCGGCAATGTGGCTATAGCCGTAAATAATTACTTGTCGTAATACTCTATTTGTAGCTCGTAAAGGGAATAATGAATAGGCGTTCAAGTTTGAATCTGCGAGCGAGGATGTAGTGCAACTCTCATACTCTTGGCTCAATTCATGAGACACTAAATCTTGTTTAGCCATATAGGGGGTGTAGTTAGCTGTCCAAGACGATATCGGTGTGTGAGTGGCATCCAGGCACAACGTCATGATTCTGGTGATTGGGGGGTAAGAGTATAAAGCCAAATTAGAATGTTTCTAGCTTATAGTCTACTGCGTATAAGAACCCACTAACTACCTGTGCCATTGATAGAGATAAAAGCCAAGAGACATACGTTGTTCATCGTGCCTCAATTTTCGAGCCTGAATATCGTACCATGCCGATTTCCAACAAGCAATCCTCCCTCAACTCAGGTGACCAAGCAGGCCCTAGTTGGGGTCTACAAGATGTGAAACACTTCTTCAACTGCAACTGTAGCAAATACAGAAGGCCAAGCTACGGCAGCTGGCCACGGCCAACACCCTCGGGACAATGCGGACAACAGTAATGTTACAATGCCAGCATCCAAGATTGGCCCTCCAGACGAGGATCTAAGGGGTGAGAAACCCGACATTCCTGCCGGTGAAAGAGAGGTCATGGAGGCACAGTTGGACAAGAGAGGGGCTGGATGGGGTGAGCAGGAGAGTTTGACAAGCGGTTTGGATAGAAAGAAGGCGGAGCAGCAAGGTGCCAGGGAGGCGATCCAGGCACAACGAAGCGGAGGGGTAGATATCGACGAAGGCGCTGGTAATAGGGTTGAAAACGAGGGCTTGGAGCAAGTATGAGAAATCGAAGGAAGCTTAGACAGTACGTACGAAAGACGCCGAGAAGCCTGCTGGACCAGGTTTGCCTAGATTGGTATTCGCAAAACCTTGTATATCCTACATACCCAAGTCATATAATCAGCCAAATCCCAACGCCGTCGCCATGCAGTAAGCAATATATCACACGCTAAAACTCCATCTCGTCGAGAACTTCATCTCCTAATGAGCTTAACGCTGAGGATTGTCGCCGTGATGACATGTTCGATGCGGCGTTCCAAGACGTTTTTCGTTTCTCCGCCCACTCGCTGAGACTGGTGATATCTCCTCCTTCGACCTTGACAGTTCGTGGTTCCGCTGGCTTGCCCAGGATAGTCCCGTTGTATCTGGAATCCTCGTCGGCCATAGTATGCTTTTTCTTGAGGACTATGATGCATTAGCAATCGACCAACAGAACGCAAAGTCTGAACACAAACCTGTCAAGTAATCATCTTTGGCTCCATCACCCCCCTCTAATGCGATCCTCTGGATTTCGCGATTCCCATGCCCCATCGCCCACTCTAGAAAGTTATCCACGCCTCGCGTATCTTCTTCTCCTTCATATATTTGATCTTCTAGAACCTTTTCTGGATAGAGGACCCCGCAATCTTCCATTGCCATCCTGATATCTTGGAGAGATATTTCTAGCGCAAGCTCCGGTTCAGAATGATTCACGGCGGCATGGGCAACAGCGGATTGCGTAAGCATAACCATATATCTCGCGGCGATATCAGTGAAGGCGTCAAGCACCGATGGGCGAGTAGAATGGAAGCCAGCTGCTCGTAGGATGTGGAGAATGCAGGGCCTCAAGAGCGAGTGGTGGAGAGCTTGCGGAGTAGACATTGCGATTTGTGTACAACGAAACAGGCATAGCAAGGTCAAGGGATGGGCGACCTGGAAAACTTCATGGCCAGAAGCTTGCAGAGATTAGAAGCCGGCAGTAATCAGCGGCGATCAGGTAATGAAAGCAGTGAGTGAGTGAGAAGTAACAGCTGCCCGCGTTTCCAGGTGCGTCTCTAAAATTTACGCGTCGTCGCGAATCTCGGGCGCATTGCACGAGTGGTTCCTATTGCCACCCGTATCGAATTCTATCCCCAGATACCCTCTGGACTATTTCCATGAACTGTCCATATCCCGCCTGTCGCAAGCTCACAACTGCTGTAGAATATGTTTCAAACTGTTCTGCGATCCTTCATGCTACAGCTTTAGAATCTCCTTGATAGCATTCTATCAGTGCTGAAACTACACCTTCAGAGCGTCGTGGGGGTCACATTACCTCTCATTCACCTCGCCCCTCGATAACAAACGATTCATACATACGACTACCTTCAAGATGAGCCTCAAGCTCAAGCTGAACGTTAATACAGGAGTAGCTAAGGCGTCTTCGCCCAGCACTCCTGCTACAGCTACTCCGGGAGGATCCAGACCTATGCCCAAGTTAAAGCTCACAAATAAATCAAATCCACCTACGCCAACACCCGGTGACGAGGCTGCTCCCAAACCAGTTGCAAAGAAGTCGGTCAAAGTACCGAAGCCGAAAGCAAAACCATCTCAAAGTCGAAAGCGGATTAAACACGAGAGTGATGATGAAGATGGTGGATCAACTATAGCTGTCCAGCCGCCTCCAAAGAAGGTGAAGCTCCACCTAACCAGCAGTCAGAAGACACCCGTTGCACCCACACCAGTTCTATTGAAACCGAAAATTAAGGGCAAACCGCCAAAAAGACCACTTGGGGAAGGTTACGACTCAGAAGCCAGCGACCGCGAGATCGACCCGACGATCGAGGAGGAGTTCGTGTTGCGGATGTTTCCCGGCGAGGATTGCGATTACTTGCGGCAGGCTATCAGTGAGAAGAGGATCGGTATACCTGTTAGCCAAGGGGGTCCGAATATACAAATGAAGTTCTTCCATGGCGACGGACGTCGAGCGGCGGTCACAATCCGGGGGCATCCATATGCAGCAACGCTTGTTGATCTGCCTTGCATTGTCGAGGGCATGAAGAGTTGGGACAAGCGAGGTTGGTGGAAAACGGCGGATATCTGTCAGATGTTGTGGGTATTCGCCCCGATCAAGAAGGAAGAGGAGGCGAAGACGATTCCCTTACCCAAAATAGTCGACCCGGAAACTTTTCAGTATCCCCATGGTCTTACAGCCCCAATGCATTATGCGCGAAAACGGCGGTTTAGGAAGCGGATCTGTAGAACTGCGATTGAAGCTGTGGAGGAAGCTGTTGAAAAACTCCTCGAAGCAGACCAAAACGCGCAAGAATCGAAATGGGAAATGATTGATCCTGACGCAGATAGCCGGAGGGATAGTCAACCATATGGCGAAGATGAATATTCCGAGGATGAAGATGC
This sequence comes from Venustampulla echinocandica, assembly GCF_003357145.1. Classification (NCBI taxonomy): domain Eukaryota; kingdom Fungi; phylum Ascomycota; class Leotiomycetes; order Helotiales; family Pleuroascaceae; genus Venustampulla; species Venustampulla echinocandica. The sequence continues at coordinate 1,313,241 of NW_022474206.1, read as the reverse complement.
CGAGGGAGAGGTCGACGACACGGGGTACTTCAACGATGTCCAGCCCACCGCTACAGGCATCGAGGTTGGGGACTTAGATGCAGATTTGGAGGCGGATCTGGAGGCAGCAATGGAGGCCGAGGAATTAGAAGCCGCTACACCAATGTCTACTATTGGAGCAACTCCATACATGGCAAGTGCCGAAACCCCTGCCGTTGTCGATGAAGGAGAAGACACCGGTGATGAATCTATAGAAGGAGAGGATGATGATGATGACGAGGATGAGGATGGAGAACTTGATGAGGACGAAAAAGCACGGTTGGCTCAAATTCAAGGGACGAAAGAAGACATCGCAGATCTGGCGAAGCAAATTGAGAGCGTGCAAGCCCAATTAGCAACACAAGCAAATCCAATTCTCAGAAAGAGATTGGAAGAGAATGCTAGAAAATTGAAGGCGGAGCTACAGCTGAAAAAGTCATCGATCGGGGAAGGAGAAAATGATTAGGAGAACGGCATGCTGGGGATGCGTATAAGTATAATTCCTGCCATATAAGGCTTGGAAATCGCCATTACTTCGTCTGAATTATAGATAGCCATTGGCAGACATTCTAGTTCGAGGGTTTAGAATTCATACTTGGTGAAATCAATGCTTTGCCTATGAAGTAATCGTGCCTAAGATCGTAGGTTACTGAAGAACCTACGGAGTAGTCTGCTGGTATATTTAGTAGAATGGGGGATGTTATATTGGAAACATCAACAATATCAGTTGATAGTTGCTTGAAAACAGTGTATAATACATCCTTCCGCCAGCTCGTATAATATGCCTACAGATGACATGCCATGTGATATGCACATGTCTAATATATATACATGATGCACTGCATTTCTCCACTGCATTTCTCAAATGCCTTTGCCCATCGACCATATCACCTCGCCATGGTTCCCACTCCGGACACCCGCTCCAAATAGCTTACATAGTCTTCAAGTAATTCTTCTCTTTGATCGCCTTCCGCCTCTCTCTTCTCATAGCTTTCCTGATATCCTCCCGGGTGTTCACGGCCTCCATCGCACCCTCCGTCGTACCCTCCTCATTTGCAGGTAAATCGATCGACTGCTGGGTAATTGGGATTTTGGGGGCCAGCGCATCAAGATTGCCGGATGCCAGAAGCTCAGCCTCCAGTTTACGTTGGCGCTTCGCAGCTTTCCGTCGGAGCTTTTTGGATTTGGCTTTTCAAAAGGTCAGTTATATATTAGGGAAGTGGATTTGAGGGGAGCATACAGAACATATCTCCAGCATTAGCATCCTCCTCTTCCTCTCCAGTTGGCTTCTTCGCGTCTAAACACCGCCATAACCACTCTGGATACTCTTCATCGGGCTTAGCAAGGGGGTCATCCCTCCCTTTTAGGTAATTGATGCCTTTCAAAGGAGTTCCCGGGACGCAGCTTGAGATAACAGCAGGAGTGGTAGTGGGCTTGGGACGTAACAAGGTACCAAGTGAAACGCTATTCGGAGTGGGGGAGAGAGGTGTGCTGAAGGGTTGCGCGAGCCCTGTGGATGTTGCGGTTGGTGGACCGGCGGTTCGTGGTGATCCAGGCGTGGATGTTGCTGGTTCGAGAAACGCAGATGTAGTAGCAAAACTGCGGGATAGAGGAATAGTAGGGCGGAGGGCCGATGCCCAGCGCAGACAGGAGCGACAGATCATGGTGATGGTTATGGTGTTGAGAATCGCGACTTGATGGGTTTTGGTAGCTCGAGGGAACTTTTTGGGATGTGGTACGGGAGCCGAAAGGGAACAGTATGGCAGTCAATATCAATGTCCGAATCCAATCAGCATCACACCCATCCGTAACAGAGCAGACTTAAATATAGGTTCAGGGCTTTGATCATGATGTTTTACTTATATACAATGGGGATGGCATTGAAGCGCTAGTAAGCGCTATTCCCCGGATCAAACAAGTTTAACGGAAGCTTCTGCTTGCATGCCTTCCAACTACAGCTTGTCCTTCCGTCCTCCCACAAAGACACCCAGCCTTGCAATTGACGCCCCAAAGCTTTATTCTAAGTCTAACATTTCCTGTAAATTCCGGCTTGTCCCAGCGATTACTTCGAGATGTAATTCTGTTGCTCGAACAGATAACCGCGGATCTTAGACTCCTTAAGTAGCTCGAAATATCGTTCTGCAATGGTCAATTAGCATAAGCCAAGGATATTTCTCCCAGATTTGAAATCAATGCCTGTCGCAGACACCAATTGCTCCAAAAATAGATAGGTATTCCGGTGCAAGCTTACCTCGTAGAGTGCCGCATTTCTCTAGATGATTGACACCCTCCCGATAATAGCACCGCCCCAACTCCTCCCTAACCAATCGCGCCATCATCGTCTTCACCCATTGTTCCCGAATGATTGCATCTTGAGCTTGCTTTAGGCGGGTATTATCGTCGTAATCAACGCCGTCGAACGTTGGGGGAACCGTGGGTTTCTTCGCAAGGAAAGCTGCGGACTCGGGTGTTGGAGCCATGGCGACGAATGGCAATTGTAATGTGATGTAGAGGACCGCAAATCGCGTTTGTGAATGAGAATGGCACCTTGAAGGCAAGTCCAGTGGTGAGCTTCCAATCCCGGGTTCCTGAATCGAGTTCGACGCTGTAATCCATTCCAATGTTCCGTCGAACTCTGGTCCCATGTAGATCACGTGCCTGAGGTGCATGCGCTAGGCGGGTTTGGCGTTAGGTCCCCGCTATGATACGCGAGCAGAAAATTTCGGCGCAGATAAGAGCTTTTTCCACCGCCTCGCAGTTCGTATATTTACTTCCCCCTCCCACCCAGCCTCTTCCTCTTCCCCTTCCTCCTCATCTACCTTCACCTTCGACTTTCTCAATTCTTTCTCCCTCCAACCTCTACTCTCATACAAAACCCCCCCAATCCTATTCACAATGGCAAAGATCAAGGAGCCCAAGACTAGCAGCAAGTCTAAGACTGAGGTCAAACCACTCTCAGCTGTTAAGAATGCTTCCGTCACTAAACCTTCTCAGACCCCAGTCGCAAAGTCCAAGAAGATTGCGAAGGACACCGCCACGAAGGTGAATGGCAAGAAGGCCAAGACCGTCGTCAAGAGCCCTTCGCCTTCATCCGACAGCGAGTCCGCCTCCGACGCCTCGAGCGAGTCTGACTCCGAGTCTGAAGAAGTCGCAAAGCCCGTCGCCAATGGCAAGAAGGCTAACGGCAAAGTCGCACCAAAAGAGGTAGATACCTCAGACTCCTCCGATTCTTCTGATTCTTCGGATGACGACTCTGATGCCTCTGATTCTGACTCTGACTCTGAAAAGCCCGCTGCCGCTTCCGACAGCGAGGACTCTTCATCTGAGAGCGAGAGCGAGGAGGAATCCGCCCCTGTTGCTGTTGCCAAGAAGGGCGCTGAGGCCACCAAGAAGGCCGTCAATGGTGCTGCGAAGGCTGTTGCCAAGGCTACAGTACGACCCTCATATCCTGTTCCATTGTCATTCACTAACACGATCCTACTAGGGCTCTGATGACGAGGAAGGCTCCGATGATTCTGAGGATTCCGACTCTAGCAACGACGACGAGGCAGCTTCCGCCTCTGGTTCCGACTCTGATTCCAGCGAATCCGAGAGCGAGGCCGCACCATCCAAGAAGCGCAAGGCTGATGATGAGGCCGTTGCACCAGCCAAGAAGGCCAAGACCGAAGAGGTTGAGGACACTGGCAGCAAGAACCTTTTCGTCGGTAACTTGAGCTGGAACATTGATGATGAGTGGCTCTACCGCGAGTTCGAGGAGTTCGGAGAGATCACCCGCGCCAATGTCCTCACCGACAGAGAGAGTGGCCGATCCAAGGGTTTCGGATACGTTGAGTTCACCACCTCCGCCTCTGCATCTGCTGCTCTTGCGGCCAAGAAGGGTGCTCTGATTGATGGCCGTGAGGCCAACGTTGACTTCTCAACTCCCCGCAACAATGATGGCCCAAGAGACAAGGCCGACAACCGTGCCAAGCAGTTCGGCGACTCCCAGAACCCCCCATCTGACACCCTGTTCGTCGGTAACCTCTCATTTGACGCCGACCAAGACGCCGTTGGAGAGGCCTTTGGAGAGCATGGAACCGTCGTTAATGTTAGACTTCCAACTGACATGTGAGTAACACTCCTTCAATCTATCTCTTACTTTATACTGACAATGCTCTAGGGAGAGCGGTAACCCCAAGGGCTTCGGATATGTTACATTCGGCTCTATCGATGAAGCAAAGGCTGCCTTTGAAGCTATGAAGGGCCAAGAGATTGCTGGCAGACCAGTTAGACTTGACTATGCCACACCCAAGCCAGATCGTGGTGCCGGTGGTGGTGGTCGTGGCGGTGGACGTGGTGGCGGCCGTGGTGGCTTCGGTGACCGTGGTGGACGTGGAGGTGGTCGTGGTGGTGGCCGTGGTGGCTTCGGTGATCGTGGTGGACGTGGAGGTGCCCGTGGCGGCCGTGGTGGAAGCACCAACCGTGGGGGCTTTGGAGACTTCAAGGGAAAGAAGCAAACCTTTGCTTAGGCAAAGTTCACGAGATGCGTGCTTACACTGTAGCACTGGTGCATGTTGCTTCCTGAAAGCGTCATGCTGGCTTAGTGGGTCCGTCGGCTTAGTGGGTTGTGGGCTCTTTTGACTTCTCTCCTCTATAGGAGCTGTGGGCATCGAGATCAAACTTGTGGCTTTGAGACATTACACACACAGTGGGCTTGTTGGCTTGTGGCTGTCCGTTCACCGTCCTGCTATACATGCAGGCTTGGCTTTTTGATGCATACTGTGGGCGTTTGGAATCTGATAATCAGTGGGCTTCGACATACTACGAAGTCGAAATGAACCTCCTTCCATCTCTCCTATCATTCTCACCTCTAGTGTGGATGATTGGGGTGTATGTCTTGGAGCGGATCGAGCTTCTTGTGGGCTTCTTGAGGGATCATCATCCATCTAATGTCTGGTTTGCTTTGCACGGAGGGAAAAGTTCTTTGTTATTTTGTTAGTTTGTGGTGCGATAGTCTCGCACAGCTAGGCTGGTAGCTTGTCCATACCCCCGTACTGTACCATATGGTGAGTATACCCTGCTTGCTCTTTTCAATCAATAGAAAGGCCGTACTTCATCCATCTCCCGGTACAATCATCCGTAATGAATTGAATCAAACTTCTACTCATCAAAGCATGGTCTTATATTTCGTGCACGTGAATAAAGTGAAATCGCCTCTTCCTGCTGCTCCATAAGTAGCTTAGAAGGTAATAGTTCCTCGTAGCCTAAATTTGTTTTGGTCCTATAGTTATTTACTTCGAATTAACTACCAGCTAGATGTCCCTATCGGTAGCTTAGACCCTCGACTAAACTATGACCCGTGATGCCCCTTTTTCGGCTCAACGTCCAAGATATCAAGGATTTTAGGGAAGTACTACACAAAGGCGATGATCGTCAGCATATCTAATAAAGAGAATAACCCCACCAGAGGATAAGGGGGGGCTTACCGGAGTACCAAAACCAGTCACAGCATCCCAACCCTCCTGAGCCGGGAACCCCGTGCTATTACAGCCACTAGCGCTCCCGCTCGTAACATCCGTGAAAGCTCTATATCCTCTCTTATACAGCCAAGGGTTCAAGAATCCCAACGGTGGCTTGCCATCCGCGATAAGAGCATCATTTACGAGACTGATAATCGCAGCTATGGTGGGAGTTGACGCCGAAGTCCCGTCCAGAGAGACAATGGTTCCGTTCCAGACGGTCACGTAGTGGTATCCTTGGGCTGCAAGATCAGGATATCCACGGCCTTCCTTGTTGTATAAACCTTTGAATTGGTCTCCGAGGGATTCGACGTAGCGGGGGACGATGTGGTCCTGGTATGAGGGACGAGGGAAGTATCTCGAGAAGCCGCCGCCGGAAACAAATCCGTTGCGGGCATCGGTGGCGACGACTTCGGGGATGAATTTGGTGGCTCCGACGGAGGTGATATAGGGGCAGGAGGTGGGGAACAGTGCTAGGAATGTAGAAGTGTTCTTGCCGTCGTTGGTGAGGCAGTCCCCAGACCGTCCCACTCCGTTATCGCCAGAGCCGAAGAAGAGAGAGATTCCTCTGGCGCCGAGTTTTGCGAAGCTGCCACATACTGATTTGGCGTATGAGTATGGGACAGTTTGCTCGCTGTCTGCGTAGCTTGTGGAGATGGATTGGGGGAGATCATCTTGCCCGAGCACATAGTTCACCCATTCAAGATATGGTTCATTTGTATTTGATGGCGTTGTTAGATCAGGCGTGAAGGGTGGTGATCCACCAGTCGTATAGGCAATAAGAGGCGTGGGCCATCCAATGCCGATAATCGTCTCTACGTCAAGGTTTCCTTCGAGATCTTTACCTGCTGCCAGTTCCTCGGGTGTCTCCTGCGTCTGTTCGTCATTCCCGTCTGCAATTACCACGACTTTGAAGTCTTTGGCAGCGGACACGGCCTCGGGACGGTATTGCTCGAGGAAAAGAGCTGTGTCGGATCGATTGTTGGATTCCGCGAGATAGTCAGTGAGCCCGACTTTGTTCTTCCCCGGGACTTGGGGTACGTAATCCACAGTGCCATAGAGGGTCCGTAGACAGAGGGGTGTCACGGCCGATGTGTTACATACCGAAACTGCATCACCGCCTGGGGTGTATTTCGGTGGTGATGGGGAAGGAAGTGGATGCCACTGCTTTTCTGAGATTTCCTCAACGGTTTTTAACATCCTACCTAGTTTCTGGGGTCTGAAGAATGAGTTGGTCGGTTGAACAACATCGATATGCTTGTGGAGGTGCTGAGGGAGTGACCACTCCGGTGTTCGCACAAGATAATCGCCATCCTCATGTCCAAAAACAGAGTACTTAGTATCGAGCAAGCTCTCAACAGCATTGATAGGAAGGGAGACTGAAATCCAGTCTTTTGCCGGATTGTACTGGAGGCGCGAAGGGTGGATGCCATTGCCGAGAAGCCAATCGTGGACCAAATCCCAGGTGTCGTCCGAAGGTTTGGTCAAGTCGTTAACCTCAGACACTGAGAGATGCTGACCATAGCGACCATGATCGGGATCGGACACTGCAAGACGTTGGATATACACTCATTCGCCACGGGGAGTAATCACACACCTTCATGTAAATGCCGCTCGAGCTCGTCGAATTGACTCTGCTTGAGACCGATCTGGAGATTAACTACATGGTCTGCCGGAGCGGGACCAACTCTCTCCCATTTGCTGGGAAGGAAATGAGACTCCTTTACAACATATGGAGAGCGAACTCGCAGAGGGGAGCTGGCAACCAGCCCAGCGCAGAGAGCTGCAACGGCAAACGAGGCCAGCATCTTTACAATTCGGATTTCTCGCCGCAGAAAGACACGAATGCGCGATTAAAACAACCATCGCGCAACGAGGGGCACTTTACTCTCTTTTATTTACACCTCGGGACTTTACAACCTTGTGAAGAGCTTATTGAGAATGCGTCTGTACGGGGGGTTTTACTGCAAACCCCTCTCTCAGACCTTGTTGGCAGGTAACGAACTACCTAATACAGGTATGATAGGCCTCTGGAATGGTTTGCGGATAAGAGGAATTGAGCAATCGGAACCAGCGGCTGGCAGGTACCCGCGGCTTGTCAAGGAACTATCCTATTCAACGTACCAAGCCGACCCGGAGATGCAGAGCAGTGCAGTGAAGCGCAGCGCAGCGCAGCGCAGCGCAGCGCAGCGCAGTAGAGTAGATTACCCGATACTCAAGGGGATCTTGTTAAGGAAGGAGATAGTAGAGTGCTGGCCAGGGATGGGGATGGGGATGCTTGGGTTAGCCACCGCCAGAAGAATCAAATCCCGAGTGCGCTGTGTGCACCTGGGAATGAGATATGTTTGTGAATCACGTAGAGAAGAGATGGCACAAACTTGAGGGCATTCCAAGAATATATAAGGCGTCGGGAGAGTGGGGATGGAACGCGCTGGGCGTCCTTGGCTGCAACGACACATGAACCACCCCACAGTTGGCACTTCGTAGTGTGTCCAAGACTCCAAGGGGTGGTTGGGTGCATAGCTGGTTGCTGCATAAGGTACAAACAGATAATAAGCACGAACTCTCTGCGATCTACGGTAGGTAAGCCCCTTCAGTTGCTTGAATTAATGATATCAGATTCATCATCTACCATACGTGTACTTCGCAACCACCTGGCCTACGAAGTACAGCTCAGCTGCTTATGGCTTGCTGGATGCGCCATAAGGTCACAAGTGGTTGGCTGGCGAGACACCAAAATGACCTCCAAGGAGCCAAACACAATACGAAGACCAGCGCACCTGACATTGGGTGCACTTGGTCAAAAGTACCTAAGGCACTGGTAGGTATCATAGGTAGAATAGAAGTTGCCAAATAAACCCAATATACACCACTACGTAGCCCTGCCCTTCGTTCTCCGTTTTCCATCTCCGCATTGAGGCCTGTCTGAGGCTATTACTTGACTAGTGCTTAGCCGTCAGGAATAGAAACGGACCTGAACAGGAACCCGAACAGAATCCGAATGGAACCCGAACGGCTCTTGTGGTCTTGTTATCTTGTTTTCTTGATTTCTATTTCTTGTAGGCGCGGCACGAGGACTAGCCAGTGTAATTAACGGCATTACTGTACCTTGTGGTGTACAAAGGCTAATCTCGACCTGCTGTCTCACAGTCGTGGTCCAGTCGTTCACTTAGTACAAGTAACTCGCCGCGCCACTTCGCACTTGTACACCACCCTTTGCATTCCAACCCCACGGCCACAACCTACTTTACAGATATTTAATGATTCCAGTCCTAACCTCATCGCCATCGCCATCGCCGTCATTATCCATCACCTCTCCTCTCCTCTCTCCCCTCTCCTCTCGCTCGTCGCATCGCGTCGCGCCACCTATTGCTCCTTTCCTAAAGCCTGACACTGGACTTGTCCACCCTCCAAACTGCCCGTCGGCGTTAACAGCACATCCCACCCTTTTACTAGGTTCATCCAGCCACCGCGACCCTAATTTGCGACATCTTAGATACAAGAACCCGCGCTACAAGAGGAACGCGCAATCCGCCAGGCGAGGAGGAGGAACGACACCACCACCACGCCAAGGGCAACACAAGCGCCCAAACTGAGGATAAAAGCTGCCCACGCCCAAATAACACACCGGTCATTTCTTTGCGACTTCTCAAGGCTCGAACGAGGCTGAGCTGATGCCCGAAGCTTTCTGTTGAGGGTCGGGATCGTTTGAGATAACTGGGTTTCACCGTCACACCGCTCGTGCAACCACCCCGCTACCCTACCCCACCCCCCAACGATCGCCGTCACTATCACTATCGCCCCCTATGGCTTCCTCTCCTCCAAACCCGCCCTCTCGACAGACCTCCAACCGTAATTCATCAAGCAGACAAAACATGAGGGCTTCCGGATCTGTTGCACATTCTCCAAGTATTCCACAAAGGTTGCGCAGTGATGGTAACTACGCTTCCCACTTCACAAACTAGTTCCCCTATACTAACCCCCTTTTCTAGAATCTTGGATCGATATATCATCACAGCCTTCCTCCTCCTCCCTCTCCTCCATCAACGATGAAATTGTCACCACTGGGCTTCGTGTCCAACAAGATCGCAATCCCAACGTGCGGAGACGACAGTGGCCCCAGCCAGGCGGACCATCCCACGTAAACCTCGAAACGAGACAAACAGGCACGAGCAGCCAGGAAGAATACGAAGAGAGTGAGAGCGAGGATGACCAAGTTATCACTAGTTCGACCGAGCGTATTACTCCCGGCACACGGCTCCTCAGCATGCCCCAGCCAGAGTTCGACGGCGGATCATCAGATGAGGATGAGGATGACGACGATGAGAATAGCACAGCCCTAGGAGGAAGAACTGCCGAGCCAGTCTTCACACCACAGCCTAACGCATTCTCTCATCCCCCATCCTCGCGACACCACAGTTCCGTCGGTCGTGACTCTTACTTCCCCGGCCAGAGACAAAACAACGATAGAAACGGCTACCCAGCACGCAGACAATCCTCTTATAGCCACCAAACAGACCACGATGCAGCCCTCCGAGCCTCTCTTACAACCCTCCTTTCCATCGGTGCAGCCACCGCACGAGGCTTACCGAAGAGAAACCAACCCAGTAACACAATGCCCAGCAACGATCAAATGGGTCTCCGTCTTGTGCCCGAATCCGAGCTTGTAGGCGGTGCTCCAACAGCCCGGGCGAACACTTCCCATCCCCGCACGCCATCTACGCGTGTACGGAGCAGCCCTAGCATCTCCAGCCAAGAGGCCGTCGAAAAAGGGAAGCGGAAAGCTAGTACCAGCGCAGCTACAAAAACGGGCGACAAGGCTCGAGCGGAGAAGAAGCGTAGAAAGAGTGCGCAAGTTGTAGCAGTAGGAGAGGAGACTTTCCTTAGCCCTACGCTCTCGGCGTGGGTTATGTCCGCCAGTGTGTTGATTCTCTTCAGTGTTGTGGGATTTGGAGCCGGCTACGTTATTGGACGCGAGGTTGGGAGACAGGAAGTCCTAAGCGGAATTCATGGTACCAGCTTCACTGATGGCGGAGGTTGCGGCAGGGAGGTCGCGAGAAGTGCCAGAGGGAGCGGCGGTCTGAGGAGGTTGAATTGGAGAATCGGCCGGAGTGGAACGAGCGTCATTGCATGATAGGCTTACTCCATTCAAATTTTTCTATTTTGTCATGGGAGTTTGGGGTGTACGAGGGCCATGGCGCTCCTCTAACCGCAGAGTTGAGCGCTGGTTATGAATGAGATGGTTGCATGCGAATATGAATTACTGACCAGCGAATGGGTTATGGTTGAATGAGAATGATGGGATAATGATGGGGTCGGTGCAGGGTGTTGGTCTACTTTGGGTTCGGGGTTGGGTTGGGCGTATGGACAGGATGGGACATAAATTGCAAGCAAGCGCTTCCAAATAATCTTATCATTCCGTACAGTGATACCTAGTTCGAAACCTCCATTATTAAAAAAAATACACAGTTATCCCCACAACCAATCTGTCTAAGATGACACCAAAAGTTAACCAACTTTAGATAACGATAAAGCCCCCCCCGCACATGCTCGCTTGACATCTATCACAAAAAACATAAGACGAAAAATTGGGGGAAAAACTTCCCAGGATCTATAAAGAAAAAACGGCAAAAAGAATATGATCGACGCAGGGATCGAACCTGCCTCTTGATTCGTAGTCAAGCGCCTTGCTGCAGAACCGTTAGTACTTTGATTTCCTTAGTCTCGGAGTGAGAATGTGCTTACCCATTGGGCCAGCCGACCTATACTGCTCTTGGAGCAAAATTTGCTTAGTGAAACATATATTACTGTTTGTGCGGGAGGGAAATCATGTGTAGATAACGATGCTGGTAGTATTATGAATAGAAGGATTGGGATGTGTCTTAGATTATTGCTGTTGAGAAGTATTTTAACAATAGCTGACCTTAATTCTAATAGGTAGACTCGTCAAGCTCTTATATGGTGTTGTGGGTGTCTCGGAGTCGTGTTATTTTTATACCATCATCTGGTCCTTGAGATTCTGGCCACTATACAAAAATAACTACCTAGTACCTGCCTAGGTAGGTAGGGATACACACGGCCACCGCGAACATGACGACCCCCATGATTATTCCCAAGTGCGACAAGCTAGTCAAGCAGAAGTACAAGTACAAGTCTCGCATCAACGAGATGTTCGAGCAGCGCTACAATGACCCACACACGCGAGATGATGAGGAAATACAGAGACGTGGTGCATCAATCTTCTTTTGTGGTGTCAATACCACGTCTCCTGCCAGGCAAACTTGATATTTTCAACTCCCCGTGATGCTGTCAATCTTATATGGACATTTTGCAATGTAGTTGCACATTTTGGTAGGACTGTACTTGTTAGAGTTCCAGAATTGCAAAATACAATGCATTTAAGTAGGACAAGGCGATTTCTCCGTTGATGATATATGGCTAGTAGATGATCCGTGATGGTGTGCTAGTTCAAAACGAACTCCAATGCCTTTCCTAATTACTAGAAAGTCTTAACATCCTCTCGCTAAGAAGCTTTCTGGGATTGTGAAGGTAAGCATAATCATCTGCCACTTCTTCCCACTAGGCGTCGATTTAGAGGAGAGTGGATCTTGTCCATCTGAGAGGTTCAATACGGCGGTATTACATCAGATGTAGTGTGAGCCGATTATACCAATGTGGCTTCGTTTCCCGCGAGGCTCGTCACGGCGTACTTAAGTAAGGACTCGTCGGACTGGACTTTCCAGCCCATTATCAAAATCCCGGTTCTTGGGAGCGATCTATTTCATTGACAGGAATGGTGTCAGCGGAATAGATCTTGTTTGCCTCCGTGCTCTCTTTGTGTGGTAGTGGACTTATAGTCGAGGCCCTGGACTTGAGGCCCCGAAAATCGAGGATTAAGCCAATTTTAAAGTTAGGATTCAACGGGTGCCGGGGGCTCATTCTTGTTTAGTAATATCTACTGGAAAATATAACCACCGATCACTTGATTTGGTATCTAATAACTGGATTTGAGATGATGCAATCGACGGAATGTAAACTCATGTGTACACCGAAAAGGGGTATTTAAGCCAGCCATGTACCGTTCGTACACTTACATGGTTGTAAGGAAAGCATAGCTCGGGGGAGCCAACAGCAGCATCGAATCGACGACATAGAAGCTAGGTACGTGCTTAGAATTCTCAAGTCCCTGATTCTAAAAATAGGCTGGGCGTTCGTACAGTTCAAGGCGAAAGCCTTGCTTTCAGGGGCTATAAAATGAGGCTTTTTCTTGCAGGAACGAGGCTGTGCTGCCAAGTGTCAGGGTCAAATTTTAGGGTGGAAATTCCGTCATACTCGTATGCCGGAGTATGAATGCTACTGCGTTAGAATTTGGGGACAAAAGAAAGTAGTCTTAGTCATGACGTATAAAATGGAAACCGGTATGTAATGTGGCTTTATGTAGCAAAAATGTCCATGGCAGTCAGATACCAGTAAATGAATAAGCTGCTAGCGAAAGAAGAAAACCGACGTATAAGGAATCTGGAATGTGACCAAAAGCTAGCGAGCGTGAAGCTTGAGGAGAAGGTTCCGTTCTCTTCCCCTTTCGGCGATATCTGGAATCAGCTCAATACTCTATTGAGGCAAAAAATAGAGTCTATAAGGCAAAACTAGCTTATGGATGAGAATTAACCTCTAGGTTGAAAGAACCCGCCCATGCTATCATGACTCGAGCAAGCCATCTATTGGCCTCCAATGGCTTTTGGTTGAGACCGTAACCTTGAACATTGACGAGTAGAGGGGTTGGGTTTCTAGAAGGCAAACAGCTGGTATAATACGACACAGGAAACGCAAGACCACGGGAACGAGAGAGTGTATATATGCGGTTATAGTTGTTTGCACTTGCAAGAGGCATTCGGATAGCTAGCATGTTGTCCTGTCGGTGTGTTGAGCGTCGTCGGACACTCTGGACTAGGTTTAGATGAACGTACGCGCCAAATTTTTGGGACGTCACGGCATTTCGCGTCACTCTCGCCGCGCCAGGTGGCTTCTCTCCAATCTCCAAAACAATGCCCTCATCATCACCCTCACTCTCATTAATTGTGATATCAGCACCACGGTGACCATGGCTGGACCGCCACCTTCGCCCCATAAACCCCGGCGGAAGGCCAAGAAGACGAGCAACGGCAGCGACGTCTCCTCCGCGCCAGCCACCGCTGGGCGATCCTCCTCTTTTCCGAGCCGACCTGCATACCCCCTCGCTGCCTTCCTGTGGCCGGCACGGAGTTCTCTATCCCAATGGGAGATATTACCTCTGATATTGATTGCAGTGGGTTTATTCAGATGGGCAGCTGGTCTTTGGGGCTACTCTGGTATGATTTGTACAGCTGTGTTTCTGCCAGGAGCTCCAGACTAATTAGGCCTTCTAGGATTCCAGAACCCCCCTATGTACGGAGACTACGAAGCCCAGAGGCATTGGATGGAGATCACAACCCAATTGCCCATTTCCCAATGGTATTTCCACGAGCTTGAATGGTGGGGCCTCGACTATCCACCTTTGACCGCCTACCATAGTTGGCTACTGGGCAAGATTGGAGGAATCATTGACCCCTCGTGGTTTGCTTTATACACATCGCGCGGGCTCGATGATCCTATTTTGAAGATATTTATGCGAGCTACCGTCATAGTGTCCGAATATCTCATCTTCGTACCTGCTGCCGTCATTTTTGTGAGGCGGCTTAGCAAGCTTCAAGATGTCAATACGTGGAATTCTTCAATTGCCCTGACGGCGATTCTGATGCAGCCGGGCATTATTTTGATAGACCATGTACATTTCCAATACAATACGGTCATGTTGGGCTTGGTACTTGCTGGCATGTCAAGTGTCCTAGCCGGGAGGTTCATGTGGAGCTGCGTCTTCTTCGTTGCAGCACTTGGGTTCAAGCAGATGGCATTATATTACGCCCCAGCGATGTTCGCATACCTGCTCGGCGTTTGCATTTGGCCCCGGATCAACATCGCGCGATTTCTGGGTATTGCACTTGTAACCTTGGCCTCGTTCGCTGTACTATTACTGCCAATTTTCTTGGGAGCCCTTTACGACTCCTACCGTGGTATTGATGCTCGACCCGACCTCTTTGGGCATGCGGCTCCACTACCGATTTTCACGGAATACTCGTTCAGGCTCGACCACCAAGCTTGGTATTACCCCATCATCCAGCAAGCTGCACAGGTTGTCCACCGAGTTTTTCCGTTCGCTAGAGGCCTCTTTGAGGATAAGGTCGCTAACTTCTGGTGCGCCCTGAACGTTATTGTCAAGCTTCGACAATATCCGTCTGAGCTCCTCCAAAGAGCCTCATTGCTTGTTACGCTCGCCTCCATCACACCCCCTTGCCTTGTCATTTTCGTGAAGCCTCGAAAAGATTTATTGCCGATAGCTTTGGCAACCACCGCATGGGGGTTCTTTCTCTTTAGCTTCCAGGTCCATGAAAAGAGTGTTCTATTACCATTAATGCCCATGACTGCCTTATTGGCAGGCAAGCATGGACTGAGCAAAAATTCCCGCGCCTGGATTGGATTCGCGAATCTGCTCGGGGTGTGGACCATGTTCCCGCTCCTTCAACGCGTCGACTTACGTATTCCATACTATGTCCTGTCCCTCCTATGGGCATATCTCCTTGGGCTACCACCGACATCTCTATCGGTATACAAGCAAGACGGGCATCCGACATGGACTGGTTTTGCGACAACGACTGTACATATACTTACCTATGTTGCCATGGGAGCATGGCACCTAGCCGAGGCATTCCTTTCCCCGCCACATGGGAAACCAGATCTATGGGTGGTAATAAATGTCGGGATTGGGGCCGTAGGATTCGGCATCTGTTATCTATGGTGTTTGGGGAGTCTTGTCGTCGAAAGTGGGCTACTAGACGGGTCAAAATCAGGGAAGAGAAAAGCAAAGTCCCAGTAATTGTGTTGTGTTCATAAATCGCCATATACGAATACCCAAAAATTCCGGGGGTCTTTAATTTACCCTTCAACTTATTGGTGTTCTTGTGTCGTGTTCCGAAAACTACCTATGTATAGATGACATGACTAAAATGCCTCGGCTGTGCTCTATACGGATGAACTCTCTGTTGGATTGAATAACCCGAACGTGCAAGGATGCAGCAAGGCCAAACTCGTACCGCGAACCTGGTAACCTGGGGCTTGGTAAGGCAACCTTTCCAGCCACAGATAGTGCTTACTAGACTCCGCGTATTGAAGACCTGCTGTGCCACTGAACAGTCATCGTCAAGCTGCTATCTGCAATTCGCAAGGTCGCAACAATTGTGCACAAGCTTTGTTTCGTTCAATCCCCTTAGCACGTCCCTCTCCCTTGAACAGAAGTCATATGTTAATTGATTGACAGGGTGGCTAACCGTGTAAAATTGCCAACATCATGAGATATGCTCAGTGTTCCACCAATCACACCAGATCACCAAGCAACAAATTCACTCCCACTCAGGGGATAATCTTCCACTCTGGCCTTAAGTATGGCAAAGGCAGCAGAGAGGGCAGGATGCCCAATTATCATTAACCTCCTGGGCTTCGCCCCAGAGAAATCCGGTTGCTTTGGGCGCATCGTTTCGAGGCGCGAATAAACACTCACGGTCCAACAGTTATGTAGCACAAAGGACCCCTTGAGTCCTTTGGGCTTCCCACTCCCCACTTCGGAGTCCGTATGAAGCACGAAGTAGGTAGCCTTCAACCTGAGATTTGGCTGAGCCTCTCTGTTGGTAAATATGATCTGACCGTCAATATAAGCTTGCGGTGGCTGCACACATCCCGTTCCTAATCCTGCCATCATAAAATACTTGAGCCACAGACTCTCATAACGTTACGTCCCGCTTTTGTCATCACTTGGCAGTATTCTCACCCTTTCTCCTATGAGTAAGATCTCCCCCGTGTCATAGCCCGTGCTGTGCAGGCTGGGCCAAAGACTTAAAGGCTGAGTCTGGTGGAGATCAGTTCGACGCTGACTGTGCCTTGGAATTTGAAATTTCCTGCTTTCTTTGTTCTTTGTTAACTAGCTGCGGAATCCTCCAACACTATTGCACCGCCCTTCATCTGCCCGCATACTATCATAATCTGCGGTACTTGCATCTTCTTTTAATCTCAATTGGATTGCTTTCTGTTCTAGTTCTTCCAAACTATGACAGTCAATCATTGCATGTTCACCAATATTGCCTTTACAATTTAGCGATGATGCTGTGGAATGCCCTCACTCTATTGCTGATAGCCATCGGCTATGGATTGGCTGATACGGCCAGTCCTTCTCGTAACTCGCCAACCGTGGCCTCAAGTGCACCAGTTGCGACACATACTGTCTCTGTCGGCGCGGTAAGTCTCAATACACTATACAACCTCCTACGATCTTCCCATGCTCTAAGAACAGATACTGATAATATTCTTCAACTAGGAAGGACATACTTTCTCGCCGAGTGAGGTAACTGCCGATGTTGGAGACATAATTGGTACCAAATACCCCATCTCTCCAACTAGTAGAGACAATATCGTGACAAAGAAACTGGCTGACCCGACCTCAGAATACCGATTCTACCCACAAAATCATTCAGTAGTCAAAGGAGCATTTGGGAATCAACCATGTGTACCCTACGAAATGACTGGCCCGGGCAGGGTGGGGTTTTGGAGTGGATTCAAACCAGTCCAAATCGTATCAAATGATGTATGGAAGCCGTTCGCATCGCTTATTTCGATCAGGGAACTAACGATACATGAGTTTAGCTTCCATCCTATTCGATCAAAATCAACGATACTAACCCTCTATTTTTCTATTGCTCCGCTCCTGGTGCATGTTTGGAGGGTATGGTTGGGGTTATCAACCCGGTTCGTTATCCAGTCTTCACCATTTCTCCAATCTAATGCTTTTCGAACAGAATTCCACCTTTACTTACACCGCTCAATTGAATTACACCAGAAATGCGACAGTAGCATTGAGTCCCGGAGAGGCTTTCCCTGAAGAAACCCCAAAATCACGACCCACTGATATAACTGCTGCAGCCACCGCCGGATCCACCAATGCAGCGCAAACTACATCAGCCGGCTCATCAGCCCCAAGTGGTCATTCCATATCCACAGGAGCCATTGTGGGGATCGTGATCGGAAGCGTCGCGGTTTGTGTTTTGGCTGGAACACTGATCTATATGTGCGCGCGACAAAGAGCAACCAAATCTATCATGCGGCAGTCTCAATTACCACCGGCCCCAATTGCCTACAACCCTTCCTCTCCCGGCGCATCTGAAGCTCAGTATTCTAACATGCTGAAGACACCAGCGTCTGGTGTATACTCACCAGTCCACGGCTACGGTATGCCCGGGATGGAGAGAGAGAGCTATCGCAGCATGAGCCCCCCAATTGATGAGAGGACACAAATGATGGGTGTGGCTGGCGCGATGCACTATCCCAACGAGAAGCCATCTCCCATGTCGCAAACTGGGAGCCCGGGTAGTCCGCAGTACCCACAGGAGATGGACCATGGAGCTGTTGGGATGAGGTTCGTACAAAACATTTCTATTTTCAGCTTTTATAATTTTCACATCCTATTCCGGATTGTAAACTCTTGGAATAGTAACAAATTGGAAGGGGTTGTCGAAAACAGTAGGGCTTACAGTGAGTATATAAGTCTAACTAACAAACCACGCATAGACCTTATAATCCCGATGAGATGGTTGCCACCCGTCACGAACTCCCCGCTGCCATGGCTCCTGCACGCCACCCAAGTACTGGCGCCACACCCATATCTAGATCAGACGATACCCGACCCTTCTCATTCGCCGAAAGCGAGAGCGGGTACAGGTCGGTCGATGAGAATAATAACAATAATACATCACGGTAAAAGGATACCGCTATGTAAGCCTGCCTAGGTACACTGTGATGAGATCGTGCGATCACCCCCTTGTACCGAGGTGCTGAGCCCTGGATCACGGTCCTTCGTGATGTTTTGACATATTTATTCTTACTCAAGGAGTTGGAGGATCGGGGCTTTTTTGGGACAATCTGAAATGAGGTATAGTTATCTACTGGTCATCATAGGATTCATACAATATTGGTTTAACGTATGTAATTACACACCAGGCGGGAAGGGGAAATAGAAGTGGCTGCTGCGGCAACTAGAGATACCAATTTATGTACGACCAAGCATTTATAATTAATTACATATATCCCTATGTTTTACTTGTTCGACAATGCTCAAGTGTTGATATCTAGAGTGCCTTTCACAAATTGAGAGAGAGTACACGGCTGAGTAAATGCTCAGGAATGGCAACAGCCGGCATTCGACAGAGAGGAGCCTGCATTTAGAGCCGACCAATGGAGGACCAATTGCCATGTTAGGACTGGAGCTACCACTAGATCTGAAACTGAGCAATGGAACACGAAGAACAAATAAAATATTCAACTCCGCCTGTTCAGGGGTGGAAAGCGGCACTGAGGTAGGACCTGAAGATGATTGATACAACCACCACCCAGAAGTGCAGACAGGATAGAGTAAGTAAGCTACATTCAGAGCTTATATGAAGGATATATCTAGCTGTACTCGCCAGAGGATACTTAATTTTCCCACGCTTGCCCCTATAAACCCCGACTTCTCTGACTGCCAATCCTCACGCTCAGTTAACTCGTTCAAATTTCCCTCACTTATTTTAACCTACTATTTCCGGAATTGCATAACTTCAAGTTGCTACGTTACTTCGAAATAGACTTTTTTGAAACTTCGTATATTGGTATCACATAACTCCTGAGCTATCCAGTTGCCCAAATGTAAACATAGCCCAATCTTCAATGCAATGACGATTAGTCATTGGGCTAAGGAGTCATCAATTATCTTCATATCATTAAACTTTAAGGGAACCCCACCACCCGCCGAACAACACTAGACGATTGCCTGAGATCCACCTCAATTCCCTCACAGAAACAGCACAGATAACAGTCCTAATACTCCCCCTGCTGCAGTTGTAAATATGGTGCTAAGTAGAGTTGAAGATGCCCCTGATGAGAAAAACTGGGGCTGCACGCCCGCGCCTGTACCACTTGCTTGCAGGAAGTTGCTGCTGTTGGTGAATCTGGCTGCCGTGGTAAAAGCAACGTTGACCGCAATGGTTGTTGTAGGCTCCTCGCTGATTTGTGTAATGGCGGCGTTAGTCGGAGCTGCTTTAGTCGGAGAGAGAACCTCAACAGTCGGGTTCGCCAACGTTGTTGACATGGTGTTCCCCACCGCGACTTGGGGCATAGCAACCATGGTAGGAGAGGCTTCAGCGAGAGCTGTCGTCGATATCTGGACCATCTCGGTCGTAGACGCCACCATTTGAGAAGTCTTATCATTTCCCATCGACTTCATTCCTTCCATTCCCATGGTTTGACTGTTCTGGTCCTCCGTGGACGTTGCATGGACCTTTTTGGTTTTCTTGGTGGTCTTGTTTTCATAGGCTGTTTCAGTGGAATTTGACTGACATATCCAGTTAGTAATGGCACCAAACATTGGTTAAAACAGCAATGATATACCTTTCCCTTTCCCATGCCCTTCTTCATACCCTCCGAGTCCTTCCCATCGTCATACTTCATACCGTCATAGTTCTTCTCATTATCATCCTTCTTGCCCTCCGAGTACTTCCCGTTGTTATTCTTCTTTCCATCTGAATTCTTCTTGGACGAGTTTTCGTCGAGAACGAGTACGAAAATATCAGAATTAACATTCGTCTGCTTGGAATCAATGATGATTATGGTTACTTGTTGAGCCGCAATGGACTTGTCCGGAGTCCACTTGAGCGAGCCTTTGTTTTCGACTTGTGTGGCAATTTTAGCGATGATGATTGTAGTATCTTGGGCTCCTGCAGGGACGAGATTTGCATCAATTGGGCCCGTCATCGCACTGGTATCCCACATAATCGTTTGTTCTTTACCGATGACCCAGGATTCTCCGGCTTGCGGGCTCATAATCCGGCCCGTTGCGGTTGCTAACGTGGACATGCTCAGGAGAGCAGCGGAAATGATTGAGTAGCGCATCTTGTGATATCTGGACTGTTCTTCTTGGAGACTGGTGATTGGCGGCGAAGCTAAGCTAGCTTAAAAGTGCTCGGAATAATAAACAACTGCTGATAGAAATGAAAGAATGGAAACCAGCTGGCCAGCAGTAAAGAATGAATACCAGAATAGGAGTAGGACAGAGAAGAGTTGGTGCAAAGGAGGGTGGAAAATCAAGATAGTTTCCAAGCATGACCCACCAGAATATATATCTGAACAAACTTCGGACGGTCCAGAGCCGGGATAGTTTGAAACTTGGCAGCAAGCCCAAGATCCCGGGCGCTCATCACGAAACGAACCAATTTACTCTAGAGAGGGGAAGGGTGTAACGGACTGTCTAGGCACGGCGATCACCTAGTTGTCCTAGATACATTGATAAGACACCAATCACTTGATACGCCAGAGGTTGGACGATCCCCAAAACACACAAAAGTCTAGGCCGAGAAGAAACAGCAAGTGATGCAAACCCATGATTGATCGAGGCTGTGTTGGCTCCTTAAATCTTCTGAGGATTAAGCATAAATGGTACATGGGCTACTTTGTGCCTAGTACCGGTTCTAAATCGAGGGGGAAACCATCCGAAGTGCAATCGAGGGCCAATGGGATAGTGTGCAAAATCCGTTCCGTTTGGTGATCGTTGACATCAAACCGGAGAAGCCTCAGGTCTGAAACTCGGCATGAGTCGGCCCCGATTGAACAAAATAACGGAATCCGAGCGAGTTATCGCAAAGTTACTTCGTACACGGCTCTTTGAGAAAACCTAGGTAGGCGTGACTTGCGTGAAAATTACCTACTACCTACCTACCTAGGTACTGTAGGTAGATCTGCGATATATAAGGTACCGAGTATCATTGGAGGTTGTTCTTGCATGAATCACGTGACTAGATTACGTGATGCCCACAGCATAGTTTAGTTCTGGAGAGCCAAGCTCTATAATAAACGCTTTCGTAATAATACTAGTAGTAATAAGTACTGGAAATACGAAACAAATAGTAAATCTATCGCAAAACCATACTAACCCGATGTCCTCAGCTGAGGTGCTTCAAAATTCCAAAAACACACCTATAACAGATGTCCAAGCAACCCCCCACGCCCGTGCCTTTCTCCTAGATTGTGCATTCCACTGCCAGCTCTTATCCCACATTTCCAAAACATGAAAGTAAATACCACCTCGATGGTTTACTTAGAGATGTATTCAACCGCATTTTATGCTATCCATGGAGTGCTATCGGTGGGTGGGGGGGGGAGGGGTCACCGGCAGATCCCCTCTTTGTCCAAAGGGGAATCGTCAGTTTCCTCCTCATCCCTTCTCGATATCCACAGAAAGCTATTGATTGGAGCAGCAGTGGCAGTATGTCTCTTTTCATCCAATGCGTAGTCGTCGACTTGGTGAACATCAAGTGACGATATCCAATGGACGCTGTCTTCCGCCGCAGCCCCACCATCACGTTCATCGATTATGCGTGAGGGTTCGGTCTTGATATTCGACAATTCTTCCAGTGAGAGTTCAAATTATTTTGTTCATGATCTTCTTCAGCCTTCTAGAAATTCCAATACACTGCGCCGTTGACCCTTGCAGTTGACCATTTGAGCTGACTCGCAGGGTCATCAGCAGGTATAGGTATTTAGAAGGCACCATCTTCTACCATGTCCCAACTTACTATCACCCTTGATCAAAGCAGACAGCTACAACTAAACATCCTCGCCATTTCAAACCTTGAACGTTTCCTTCGCTGTCTGTCAAGCTTGATCTCAGCTTTTGTTACCATCCAGCTCCCCCAACAGTCTCAAAAGCCAAGTTACACATCCTCAGCTACAACTATGCATGCTGGACACTTCCTTCTTTTGTGGACGATCCTTGTGGGCGCATACTTTACGGATGCTGCCACCCTTTCAAAACACCTCACTAGATCAAAACTATACCAATTCAGCGGGACCTACTGGTAAGAGTGTCTCGCAGGCTGCTCATGACCTAGCTAACTTTTATAAAGCGACGACAAGAGGCGGAGACTCGTCCCGAAACAAAATTAGCTCGGCTGTTGACATCAAGAAAGGAAGATGCATATATATTGATGGGGAGACTCATAGCATCTATCTTGCAAGGGCAACCGGACTTGTGTGGAGATGGGCCGTGCACGCTTATGCACAGGTAAGCTCGACATATTGTCCTATTACCAGGAGACGTGCTAAATTTCATGTAGACTGGATGCCCAGCTAACATGAAAATCGAGCAATTCTACGAGCATGTTAGCGGGAGCGCTTGCATGAATGTTAATACTCAAATTCTGGGAATCCCGGGCTCATAAATCAATGAGGGCCGGATCTTGTCTGTCCGGTTCGATGGTATCTAAAGCGTACATTCCATAAGAGCTGCTCTTGGGCTTAAGAGTGTTCACAATGTTAGCTAGTCTCTGTCGGTGGTAGGCATGTTAAGTCGTGATGGAGGATTGATGTCACTGAGAGAACTGGGCCAAGGTTACTTTCGGTATCGTGTTGTTGGTTATTTAATTGTGCTCTTTTGCTATTCGTCGCTCGTCACTTTACTTTGTCGAGTCAGTGGATTTGTACCTGGGTTTTAGTTGGCCTCGCAGAATTTACATGTTGGTTCCCGAATCCTCTAAGTGGGCTTGGTTGCGAGTTGGTTACACAAGGCGCAGCAATCCGAAGCAGTGAGTGACAATTCCTCGATTGTCAAGAGATAAACACCCCGCCACCCCGCCCTGCCTCATTCCCTTCCGCTTCCTCGCACACGTCCCACCTATCAAGCTCCAGCATGGCAGAACCGCTCAGATTCCCCCGCCCCCCCAATAATTCCTCACTTCGGGGTACCGAATGGCAGCTGCCACGGGCATATTCAGTCTCGACCGGATGGATAACGGGAAACGGACCGCGCACATCTGTTTGGGTCCTTCTCAAAAGCCCGGAGAACGGTGATAGATACCGTGCCCTTTTTGGTTCTCCATCCCCTCCGGTGACAGTGGTGGAGATGATGGAACGAGCAGCAGGCGCATACTTTTATACGCACTGTGAGTTCGAGGCTTAATTTTTAAGGCGAAGTATAAATTACTAACATATAGCAAGGGCATAAATGTGAAGCCCTACGGCACTTGAGTAATCCAACAATGACGACTAATATGGCCCGTGGGGAGCGCGAGAAGACCGCGGAGAATATGCAGTTGGCCCGGGAGGAGCTTGATCAAAATACTCTTGGCCTTCCAGAGGGGATGTTGGTAGAGGAGAGGAAGACGCTTGAGTGGGTTGAGGAAGAGTTTCGTGATGAGCAGGAGCGGGAACGGACCCTGTTTCGCGACTCGAGCGGAATAGGGGCCGCGCCTTACCGTCGACACGTGATACGCGATATGTGTCACGTGCCCACAGGCTCTCTTCAAACTCAGTCGCGTTCTTCCTTCCCTTCTCATTTCCTCTCGTTTTACCTTCACTTATCGCAAATGTAGCTCAATCTTGTATTACGAACTATCCATTTCCTGAAAACTCGGAGAGGGGATATTTTTATAACATATCACGAGCCAGCTATCGCGCTAATGCACGTCTCGTTGTGCACCAGCAACGAAAACATAGAGATGCGTGCCTCAACCTATTTCATATAGTTTCTATCTTTCGTCTATTGAAACATTTGGCATTTGCATTTGCATCTGTATACACTTGTTTTCATCTTTGTTGGCTCTATCGTATGTACCCGTGTTCTCTATTTACTTGTGTTTCGAGCGTGCTTCAAGATGGACAGCGAATCTAGGTATGACTCGTCTGATGCTCCGCTCCGGAACAACAGGCTTTGAGCATTATATACTCGGCACATTTCCCCCCCGCTGAACACCGCATCCTATCATCCTTCGTGAGCGACTCGGTCAGGCCCAAAGCTACATCTCTCTATCTCCTTGAGAGAGTATTTAAAGATGAATGTCCACAGTAGCACGACGAACATGAGTTGCGGCGTCTGCTGACTGACTGGAAAGTGCCTGGTTGAACGATGCAAGTCACGAGATTGCCGGTCCAGACTTCTACTAATTGGTTATCTAGTCCGACGAACAACAGTTCTCTCCCGCCAATCTGCTCTTCCTGTTTCCAGACGAGATGAAGGTGTTTGTTGCCTCACAGGCCGGTCGAGATTGTGGTGGGACGTTCTCGGCTGGAGCCAGACAATTGTCACTCCCATAATCTCGGACGGCATTGATGATTTATTTGGCAGCGCTGAATGTGTACGTGATCGTTGAGTTGGGATGCTGGACCCAAATGATGATGTTGTTCAGTTTCATCTTCTGGAATTGCTCTCAGTCTTCCTGACCGAGAAGCAGGTTGATCACTTACGACTAACCATAGCTGCCTAGCCCAGTAACTTCGAGGTTTGTCTAAAGTATTTTACTATGTCGAAGTATGGTGCCGCTGCATTTAGGGAAGGTCGGATACAGCTGGAGCCGGATTGGAATATTGAACAACGTCCCAACGACGACTTGAAGTCGACGTGCCGAGTAGGAGCCGAACCTCCCAATATTGTCCAACGTTTAGCTGAATGATCCTCACAGTATAGTTTATGGGCCATTATACCTGTCTTAAGGCCTCTTCCGATCACATCCCAAGGCTGTTCATTACGATCTGGAAGTGTGATGGAGATGATGACCACAGATCCCAAGTCGGCACCACTTCCGAGCGCATTCCTGTTAGGCACACACCATCGCTTCTGCAACGCACTCAAGTTGTTGGAGATTGATCGTGAGATGCTGACCAAAAGGTCTTCGAAGTTTAGTACTCAATGGCCCTCTAGATTACTCTAGCCGTGTTCTGCTCGAGCATTCCCTTGGGCGATTGGGCTATGGAGTTACTTCCCACGCCAAGGTCGCGTTTGGGTGTACCGTCTCCTCCTTCGGGTAGGCTCCAACATGTACGAGAAGTCCAATTTCTGGACTCAGCGAGTCTCGTTTGGGTTGTACATCAAACACGGCCAGGCGATGCTCATTCCCAAGGGAGAGGCACCCGCGCTCCAGCTTGTGGAAAATTATACCAACATACCAGCGCCTAGACTTGTCGACTATCTTGACGATGGGGACTACACATACTTAGTTATGACTCGTCCGCCTGGACGGCCGCTTATGCAAGAGCTCTACACGATGTCCTATCCAGAGAGCGAACTGCCCTTGCAAAGGATCTACGCACGTGCATTCAACAACTCAGGAAAATCCCAAACACTAACAAGTCCGCGATATGCGATTCGAATGGAGGCCCAATGTTTGAATACCGCCTTTCCGGCCGCCTCGGTGGCCCTTTTCACTCGGAAGCCGAATTCAACGATTTCGTAATCACACAAGACCGCCTTCGAGACCAATGCCACGAGCGCCATCATAGAATCTGTTTCACGCATGCAGATCTTAACCCGAATAACATCCTCATAGAGGCAGGGAGACTTTCAGGAATTGTTGATTTCGGATGCGCCGTTTATCACTCGGAGTATTGGGAATACACCAAAGCTATGTTCAGCACTCCTGGCCTTGACGCCTCCTTTCCCGAAATGTTCAAAGCAATATTTGGCGACACTCATCGCGACGAGTTGAATGCTGAACAAAAGCTCTGGCGTGTGAGGTCTACCCTCTAGTTCGACTCGCTGTCATGTTCAATACTGGAATGTACAGATGTCGCGAATATCTCCTGCTTCCGTTTGGTTCGAATTGATATTGTTAGCATTGCTCGAGCAATCGATTTTGCAACCACATTATCGCTACTGCTTGTTGGCTTGGCCCGCCCCGCAAGGAAGCAATACTGGACTCAATCAGCTGGGAATTCTTTTCCTATGCCTTGATGTGAAGTATTACTAATGGTTGGCAATACCGCATGGGATATAGGTCTTGCACCCTGCTAACAACTTCTAGCAATTTCAACCTTGTTCAACTAACTAATCATCTCGTTTGGATTGACGCCAGACCAACCACTCATATATGGTGCACCAAGTGGAGCCGTCGAAGTTGACTTCCTCGTCGGTGCTGACTGGCTTGGAGCCAAGCTTCGAAATCGCATTTTACTCGGGATAGCACGCAGTCCCAGACCGGAATGTCGAGTTGAGCGTTTTCCTTTCCGTCTTTGGACTTGAGCGGTCGCTACTCTAACCCGCGCTGAGCCCCGAGTCCTGAGGACTTCGATGGGCTAGCGTTGACGGCGACCTATTTTGGTCTTTCCTTTCTAATGGTACGGAAAATGCGGATCCTTGGGCAGCATGGTACAACACCTAGGTACCCAAATCACAGTGCCGCTGAATGATCACCGTGACAAATCACCCCTCTACACCGCGCCTACGAAGGATCCGCATTTTCCTTGGCATTACGGAGGTAGAAAGAAAAGATAACCTATTTTGGCTGCTGGGGTATAACGTCCAGTAGCTAAAATTGGAAAAGGTTAGGCAAGGATTCTTTCGGGCGCCAACTCCATACCCCTGTCAGCCGGGAACGCACTGATGTCCAGTACATTGCGCACCATGAGATTACTTACCTAAGCTCTGGATTACGAGTCTCTTCTGTGATAGGTTGGAGCGTACACTGTTATCCTTGGTGTCTGAGCCTCAATGGTTATAGGGCTGATGTCTTGCATTACACTAGAGACGTTGCCACAACCATACTGATAAACAACTTCTTTCGCTACGAAACCGAGTCGCTTAAGCTTTGTTATCATGCTTCATTTCCGAGATTACTGTACTCCTTCTTGGCAACTAAATGCTGCATCCTTTTAAGTCTTCCCAGTGGCTTGTTCGCGTTATAGCCAAACTCAAATCGAAATTTCCGGATCCAGGCTGTGATTCCTCTAGTCGCACGTCAGCGTAAGTATTTATTTTGGGGTTTTTGGTGAAGGGGCCAATGTGAAGGGATTGGTAATGTCGCCAAGAGGCTGGCTGTGCGGTGTATATTTCAATTATAAAGAGAAGAGTATTTCTTCTGTCTGGCTTCATTATTCTACAACTCACACCCATCTTTCAATATCAATCTCATAGATTTCTATCACTTTAGATTACTTGAGCATTTCATTCCTCGTTTCAAAATGCATTCCCTTTCCAAGATGTCTTTACTGGCCGCGCTTTTTGCTAGAGCCATGGCAGAGATCCCGAATAAGGGTGGCTACAAAGTACTTTGGTCCGACGATTTCAACGGACCCGCCGGACGACAGGCCGACAGAAGCATATGGAACTACGAGCTTGCATCTGACCTAAACGGCGGCATCCAGGAGTACATCGACGAGGCGCAAGAAGCTTCTCTCACTGGCGACGGCAGTCTCATCATATCGCCACAGAAACACCAGAGCGGGAATTGGTACTCTGCCCGCCTCGGATCCTGGCCAACCTTCACCCCCGAAGACGGCCACAAGATGACGGTCGAAGCCGAGATCAAACTGGGCCAAAATACCCAGGACAAGCAGCAAGGCATCTGGCCAGCTTTCTGGGCTATCGGTACGGCCTTTTACAAGGGCACCCCTTGGCCAGCGTGCGGCGAGTGGGATATCATGGAGAACAGAAACGGAGACAGTGGTATCCTTGGAACGGTTCACTACGGAGTCAATGAGCATCAGTCCAAGAGCAGTGACTGGCAGAACAACATCGATCGCACCAAGTTCCATAAATATGCTATCGACGTCGATCGCACGCCTGCGAGCTGGAAAGACGAAACCTTGACATGGAATCTCGATGGGAGGCCCTACTTTACCGTCAAGGGGTCGGATGTCAATAACGAAGGCTATTGGGATAGTATTGCGCATCAGCCGTTCTATATGATCTTAAATGTTGCAGTTGGTGGTGGCTTTACACAGACCGATGGTTCCAAACAGTACCCTAACGCCGATACACGTCCTGGACGGGAGAGTGGGATGGAGGTTAACTATGTTGCTGTTTATACTCAGTAGAGTATGTTTGACGGATGAGAGTTGCTGAATAGTTAAATTGAGGTTGCGAGAGAGAGGATGAGGGGGTGATAGTGGTATGCATTTGGGATTTTTAGCTTTATTTTTCTGGGTCCTTGGGCTCTGTATTTTTGCAATTTCTTAGAAACGATGTACTATTCCAGAAAATTAGATGTATTAGTAGATGATGGTGGGATATACCTTTTCCCCGCACACAACCCCTAGCTGATGAGATATGTGCAACATGTGACAACTACAAGTAGCCCATTATTATAAGCTAACTAAGAACACATGCATCTAAAAGGAGGTAATCTTCTCCGAAGAGCATCTTTTGCGCATGCAGCGGTGATTACTACGGCATAAATCCGATAAATCCGATACATTATAGGACATAAACCAAAACCCCTACTCGAGTGTCGCCATCCTTGTCTTGAGGCGCGAACATATATATATCCGACCAAAATATGGGAATGGCAACTATTACCTACCTCCACCCTTTCTCACGAAATTAGATATCCTTCTAGCTTTTGCTGCTGCTGCCCCATCCGTACTTCAAAATGGCATCGTCAACTTCTAAGGCTCTAGTCCTCATCACTGGAGCCAACCAGGGGATTGGTTTTGCTGTAGCACAGCAGTTAGTCAGCTCGGGCAAGTATCATGTGCTTGTCAGCACACGGAACCCGTCCAAAGTACAAACCGCCGTTCAACAACTTCAGACTGAGGCCGTGGACAAGGCGGCGGTAACACCGATCACCCTCGATATAACAGACGATGCCTCAGTCGAAGCAGCTGCCAAGAGTGTGAAGGACCAGTTCGGCCATCTGGACATTCTGATCAACAACGCCGGACTCGGTATGGTCCCAGGCAAACCAGTTCGCGAGCAATTCCGTCAGATTTTCGAGGTCAACGTCTTCGGTGTTGCAGCCGTCACAGAAGCCTTCCTGCCGCTGCTAAAGGCCTCGTCCTTTTCCGACAAGCGCGTGGTAAACGTCACGTCAGGCTTGGGTCTGATCACTATGGCGGGAAAGAAGGACTACGCCTTCAATGCCAACGTATGGTACGTGCCCGATTACCGTAGCAGTAAAGCTGCCGTCAATATGATCACGGCCGCGCAATCCGTCAAGTTTGCTAGCGACAAGATTGCTGTCATTGCTGCTGCGCCGGGCATGTGCCGTACCAGATTCACCGGCGGTCAGGGTAAGAAGGAAGCCAGCGATGGAGCCAAGGTCATTGTACAGGCTGCTACAGAGGGAAACCCAGAGGCACTGACGGGCACTTACTACTCGGAAGAGCCAAGCCAGGGTTGGTGAAGATTATACTTCGTAGTGGTAACGAAGGGCCGTTAGCAGTTGCCCAGACATTCATTATCTAGTTCAACCCTTGCCACAGATCGCATTTAGATGCAAAGTCCACTATAACTTCACATCTAAACTCAAGCGCGACGCTAGATACAAAATATACCCTGAATGGAAGGATGCCAGCGAACAAAGCAATCCAAAATTTCAAAACGTCTCATGCCTCTAATAATTAGCTAAGGTGAAATGCCCTAGGCAAACGACTCAAATTGATCTTTCTCTGAGTCTTTCCCGCTCGACAAATTGTCAACAGCCCATGCCCACAAGTTTTCCTGCTTGCTCTCATATCTAGTAACATTGCCGGGTACACGAAGACAACAATAGCGGCTTTATTCCTAATTTTTATTGCGTTGGAAATATCGTTAGCCGTCGAGCATTCCGACCAAAGGATGACCCGTAGTATACGCCTGCCGAGATAACCGTCACAATACGCTACGGTAGCACGGTCTATCATTCGTTGGTCTTCTACTCATCTATTGGTATTACAACAGACTAAATACCACGGAAGAGGCTATTCGAGGCCCCTAGATATGAGGCGTTCGACAAGCAGGAGTTTCTGGATTTTACAGACAAGGAGAACCATGAATTCATATATGCAATCCTGGCAATCGAGACAATTGTGGCACTCGATGAATATCGAGCTGATCCGCCACAGAAGAACATCCAACTATACACGCAATCGACAATCTAGAGGCGGGGTTTGTGACCACTCTTGGACCGTGATCCCGGGAAATCCAGCTTGGGCCTTTCCAGGATTTTGAGCATAAATGTCAGCAAGGACTGATGAAGATAAATGAGACAACGAAAAAATGAAAAAATGAGAAACACATAGTTGATTTTCAGAAGGAAACGAAGTCCTTGGGCAGATATGCGCCGTCCTGAGCCTAAGTCGGGCCTTTATCATTTATGGTTCGTTAATTGAGCTAAGATGTGTCTATTTCATCTATCCGCCCCTAGGAAGGTTTTCCTGCAACTCCAATCCTCCCAACGGGATCTAGCCGCGAACGCCATACCATATTCAAAACCTCTTATAGCACTTTTGTCTCAGAGACATAACCTAAAGCTTTCCTTGCATCGAATGGCACATTGAAGGAAAGTCCCATAAGAATAGCCAACACCACGAACAAAGCAAACCAGATCAGACCTCCGACGATCTGAGCCATATCCTTCAGACCCTTGAGGTATTGTCGAGGATTTAGTCGGGGAAATGGCCCAGTGATGGAACTGCGGTCTTTTTTCAGAAATTTGCACAGCGGGTTCCACCCCATCGCAGGTTGAAATTCGAGGAGCCGGTCTTCGGGGACTATAGTTCTCACCCATCCGTTATGGGCATGGTAGAGCTCGGTGCATGGTTTCGGTATGCCCCATCTTTCGTTACACTGCCTAAGCCATGCTTCGTGTAGGTTGCTCGTAGTCCACACTCCTGGCAACCAGTATGTTGTAAAGCGGAATAGAGGAGATCTTAGATCTGGGCCCATTCCGAGGAAAGATTCGAGCCAGACTGAGGCATTTTTCCGAGTGGATAGAATCACCTAGAACAAAAAATTAGAAACCCGAGTAGCGAGAAATTCAGTCTGATAAATAGTTACTTTTGCGTCCGGATATATCTCAAGGAGATCATCAAGGCATGGTCCGGCTGGGTGCTCCAAGGCTACCTCGAAACCGTGGAAAAGTTTTTGTAACATCTTCTGTCGTTGAATCTTATCTTTGCAGGCGATGATCTCTGAGCTAAGCTTGATCCGATCATACTGGTTCAGCGGCTCGATATGGTGATAACATGGTCCATATCCGAGATGTTCCAGAGCAGCCTTGATGCTGGTAGTTGCCGTGCGTGGCAGTCCAGCCTACAAAATCAGCCTTTAAGAATAAACCTTTGTTGTTAGGAGTGGGTGGAAATTACCACAATGACTTTCATTTTGACAAACTATGAAGAGTTTCAAGAAAGGGTGTGCGATGAAAGGAGGAGTAATGGAACTACCTCACTCTCAAAGGTTATCTCACCGGCTCCGCTGCTCCGGAAAAGTCCACCCAATTGTACGAATTAAGAACAAATTTCGGTTCAGCATCAATTTGTTAGATGTTGGCTTTAGCACAGGAAGAGTGACTTAGGCTAGAGTTATGTTCTCTTCCCAAACGAACCCAATGGTTGTAGCGTCGTAACCGCCGCACTCCTACCTACTCGTTAACTACTAGTATACCACCAGAAATATATTTGCAACAAGCCCAGGAATCCTTTATATTCATATTCCCTACTATAATTGAAAACGTCTCGATTAGGCAAATATTATGTATAGATTCTGGGTTACGTTGGAGAAATACTTTTAATTACAACTACAAATCTCACATCATCTTGCTTAGCACCTAGTAGCATCCCTGATTTACTATGTACGCCAAGGTACCATAGGATTTCAAACAAATTACAACAAATTATAGCAATTCGTAGCCCGTACACATCTCACACAGAGCTACGTACATACCACGGAAATATACAGTCTTAGAGGCTTGGTGGTACAAGCCCAATCTTGGCGCTAAATGATCCCGCCGCATCGTATTAAAAGAACTGGGGCAGAGTCGTAGACGCCGCAAATCCCACCAAATATTACCTTCGTTAAGAATTAGGCTGAATATGCCACGTCCTACTACACCGGCCGTGTAGGGCGAAATTAATTGGGCGGATCGGGGTTTCTTTAATAGTATCTTTGGTGGAGACAAAGCACTTCAGGCGAGGGGGCTACGGAAAACGATCGACATGAGGCGTTTAGATCTAAGATCCCCTGCCATATTATTAACTACAACGAGGACGTACGTACTACCTCCACCTTTTCTCACCTCTCACGCTCCGAAATTTACAAATTCGGGACCGAAAGTGACATAAGCCTCCTTCTGCAGTATAGCTGTTGAACTTATATTTCTAGGAATAGGCAAAATATGAATTCCTTCTATCTTTCCACGGCGTCTTGGCTCCGGAAATTAAATTCTCCTTGCATCCTGGTACCCGAGATGCATTGCTTACGTTGGCAGCTTGGCAGTTGGCACCAACAAAAAATATATTCTGTTTCTCCACTGCTACATAAAACCCAACTGTTGGAGCCCGGAATGAGGGATTATTCATTATCTGCCCGTACAATTATCATCGTGTAATTACATTTGTAACTTTTTCTTTATTCAGGCTACATTGATTGCTTGATTGCTGATAACTAAGGTACGGAGGCAGTGACGATGTATTTTGGGAACCATCCATAACCGTAACATTAAACGCAACTTTTTAAGTACGTAGTAGGTTATTAAAGGATGCTGAAATTCTCTTACACGTCTACGTACTTCTACGGTTCACCTAGCTACTACCCTCGCCGGCATCGAATCCTTTGGCTTTGCAGTTACATGCAAAGTCTGGTACATTCTCTCTCCTGCGACAACAGGTCCAACTCCTTCATATGCAGCCTGTACATCAAAACTACGTACAGTCAGCGCAAGGATGACCTTTATCTGCACAACCGCCATCGCTTCGCCGATGCAATTCCTTGGACCCTTCTCAAATGCACGCCAAGCGTCTTTTGGAACAAAGTAGGGATCAGACGCCGCAGCCGTGTACCGCTCGGGGTAGAACCGAAGTGGGTCTTTGAATAATCCAGGGTGGCGAAGCATGGCATGGTCAACCACGTAGACAGCGAAGGGATTCGTCGGATATGATGTTCCGTTGTATGTGAGAGATATACTGAGGTAAATCGTCAGGGGCTATTGTGGGATATTAGACTCGGGAAGACTTACTTTGGATCTCCATAGCGGTACGAACCACCAATAGGTGGGTAAATCCTGAGGACTTCCTTGATGACTGACATTGTGTAGTCTAATTTTTGAAGTAAAGCTGGCTGTTCTCTGAGAAGTCTCGGAGCGTCGGAGACGTTCTCCCCAAAAACCTCGTCATGTTCTGCTCGAAGTTTGGATAATACTTCTGGATGTTTGCTGAGGAGGTGGTACACGTACTGTTTAATTGTTAGCCAAATCCCCTAGCTGTCACTTAGCGCAATGGAAGGAAAAATATACTTACGCAAATAGTGCTGCTAGACGAGTCGTGGCCGGCGAAGAGAAACGTCTTACACTGCGTTATGAAAGTGTCCATAAAAACTTTGTCGAGTTCGGGAGTGAAGTCATCGCCCTTCTCTGCGAAGCCCCCTTTGAAATAGGTCTTGTATCCAACATCAACAATATGCGAAGATTGCTTTGCC
This sequence comes from Venustampulla echinocandica, assembly GCF_003357145.1. Classification (NCBI taxonomy): domain Eukaryota; kingdom Fungi; phylum Ascomycota; class Leotiomycetes; order Helotiales; family Pleuroascaceae; genus Venustampulla; species Venustampulla echinocandica. The sequence goes on along the minus strand of NW_022474206.1, from coordinate 1,279,197 downwards.
AAACTCCGTTGTCTGCCAGATTTGGAATTAAACCGGTCCCTCAGCATCCTCTCAATCTCGGCATTTATGGACTGAGCCAGCTTCCAGCGTTGATACTGTCGGAATGGGTTGAGGTCCGAGAGATATCGTTCTAGAATGAATGTTGGAAGCAATTGCGCCAGATCTCGGAAATCAACCATTAAACAATAATCAGTCCGCTGGGAATTGAAATCAGAATCGAAGATAATAGCACCCATGATATCGAATATGAGCCGCGAAGTTGCTTCCTCCATTGGGAAAATGTGCTTTTCAGCAGCGTGCTTGTTTAGGATATCCACGAAGATCTCGGTCTTATCCACCATATCTGGTACATGGCGTAAAATATTGGATGTTGAGTATCCAGCACTAAAGAAACTGCGAACAAGCCTGTGTTCCGCGCCATTGACGGCAACCATGGCATGTTTGCCTACTAGTGGGCCGAGAAATTGACGGACAAATTTTCCCTTGGGGAGATTGTGAACTTGGGTGACTTCGACGGCCAGAGCAGGATCGATTATGATCATCTGGGGCCAGGATAGAGGCCATAGGTCCAGATAGAACATATCACCCAGATTGTATCGCTCCCGGATAAGGTTGGCATACATCTGGGGATTTGCATCTGGTGGGAGACTCCGTGCAATCTCTCCCATAACAATGAGATGGCCCAGGATTGGATGGTGAGGGGGACCAGGCTTTGAGAAAAGGGTTAGAATATCTTCAGATAATTTGCTGTGGGAAAACTTACGAGGCCTTTGAAAAGTTGTCTCTGCTTGTATAGCTTCGAAAGAAACCATACTACGAGGGGTATCGCTGTCGACGCAGCTATCGCCACAGGTTTGGAGTCCCACATCTTGACAATGGTCACGCTTGTGAGATTTTTGAAAACCGGACAGTTGTGATGAGACCTAGACAGTCATTCTTTAGGTCAAAATTTTGGAACGCGGGGGTTGAGTTGGGTTTTGCATATTCGAGAATCGAGATCTACCACTACCCTGCCCAATCAAGAAATCCCTGCAGCATGTGAGGGATGTTTTAATTAAGGATTTATGACTGGTAGCTTACCGACTAATAAATGAACGCGCTAAGATGAATTTCCCATATCAAACGGGTCAAATCATGTGCCACATATTACGAGTCAACGCTGTGCCACAATGAATCCTACACCTGGCCAAGAAAACTGCGTATGTAAATATATGCCCCTGTCAGTACCTTACAAGTACCGAATTTGTGGGATTACTTACGAAGATACGTCCACATCAAGTCAGCTCCACGAAACTCGTGCTGATAGACTATTTTTCGTACATCAGCACTTAATTTTTCTTTTTACCTTTGCGTTTCTACCTAGCATCAACAGAAATGCCTTTTGTTGTGAGCCCATTGCCTTGGCTTCCTAGCCCAGTGGCTATTTCAACTTGCATTCTTTTGCTAGTCATTTTTGTCATAATAATTCCCAGCCATCGAGCAGGTCTTAGCCATATTCCAGGGCCGATACTCGCAAAATACTTCAATTTTTACGGTTTCGTCCGGACGTGGAGGGCTGGGCCAGATTGGGACTATGTCTACAAGCTTCATCGAAAATATGGCGATGTTGTTAGGATCGGTCCTACTTTTGTCAGTGTGAATGATCCGAGGGCGATTGAAACGATATATGGCACGAAGAATAGATTATCAAAGGTTTCTATGGACCCTTATCCCCCGGGCAAATATCCTGTGCATCGTTAACAGTCTGATTTTTAGGATTACTCTATTGAAGTGGGAATTCCAAGAGGCCGACCTGCGAATATCGTCACAATGCGAGACCAAGATGAGCACGGCCGCCATCGACGAGTTGTGGCCAATGCATACGCCTTGACAACTCTGAGAAACTATGAACCTTACATAGATGAGCTTCTTGAAACGCTCTTCCAGGTGTTGGACAAGAATTGTAAAAGTGGGGAGACAATCGATATTGCACGTTGGACGTATTACTGTGAGTCCAGTGTCTAGTTATATTAGCTCTCCTGCTCATATCAACCTAGTTTCTTTCGATGTAATCGGATACCTCTCCTTCGGATCCCCTATAGGATTCTTGAAAGAGGGAAAGGACGTACATCACCTCATCAAAATGCAGATGTTCATCATCTCTTACCTCAGACATCTCCTGACCATTCCATGGCTCCGCTATCTTCTCGCCAGCAGCCCGCTTCTCGATATCTTTAGCAAAAGGAAGCCAACCACTCGTAATGGTTTCCTCGCTTTCATCGAGGAACGTGTTCAGCATCGACTCCAAAATCCATTGCCAGACGCCGAAGCAAGGCCAGATATCCTGGCCCACTTTGTCGCTCAGAAAGAGAAACATCCAGACATCATGACTGACAAGAACATCATGAATTCAGCTGTTCTGAATCTCGGTGCCGGGGCACTTACAACGTCCAAGGTCCTTGAGATGGTATTTAGATATTTAGTGGACAATCTGCCAGCACAAGAACACATATTTCAAGAAATGCAAGAGAACGGGTGTACATTCCCGATCACGTGGACAGAGACACAAACACTCCCATACCTTGAAGCAGTTATGCGAGAGGCAATCCGCCTGCATGTTTCTTTAGGTAGTAACCTCATGAGAGAAGTGCCGGCATCTGGCCTTGAGCTTCCTAGTGGGCATCGGCTACCACCCAAAACCTCCGTTGGTATAAGACCGTTCGCATTGGCGAGTCGAGAGGACTGCTTCGGAAAGGATCCCTTGACCTTTAATCCTGATCGATGGCTACAAAAGCCGACTGAAACTGGCGAGGAACACATGGAGCGCAGACGTATGATGGATCGCTCGGACCTTACGTTTGGCAAGGGGTCCCGTTCATGTATTGGCAAGAACATTGCCTTGCTGGAGACGTACAAGGCCGTTGCATCCCTGGTCGGGAGATATCAAGTAAGTTACTTGTCAAAAGCTCCTATGATAGATTATTTTACTTACCTTTGGAAGTTTTCTCCCGCTGAATCGTCAGAGCCGAAGAAGAGGCGCCAGCTATTTGTCAAGGTGAAAAAGAGAGAGCCGTGCAAAAAATCTTGAGGAGCTATAAATGGAATTAGCAGCTGGGCAGCTCGTGACGATATGTTTTGAAGCGCTTGGAGATCTTCCGCAAGGCATAGGGAGACGAGGCTCTGTTCCTACTTCGCATGGCTAGCATATTAGAAAACTTCCCGACTAAGCCCGTTTTAAGGGTGTTTTGACATCTTCTCCATCGGTAACGTAGCGCTTCCTCTCCGACTGATTCTCTGATGATTTACCCGTACACGGAGTATGGCTCCTGCGGGTTATCCTTGGCCTTGCCATCATGCAACAGTAAGGCTACCGGGATCGGGTTTGTACTTTCGAGGTTTCTGGTTTTTATCAGTGCCGCCTCTTTAGATGTCGAAAAATGGTGGTATTAACTTGTGGACTAATAGGCTCGCTATTGACTAATATTGGCCTTGTAAGAACACTATTTGAGGCCTAAGAAGCTGATTACTGACGGGAATTCTGAAGATGTGGCAGGCTTGAAAATAAGTTATGCAAACAGTGTATGTAACGCAACAAGGGCGGCACTCAACACAATATTTCACTTGAAAAGGTTAAGCGGCAATTTGATGAGGTTTCGTAGCTCTTGTGGTCTCCCATAAAGTGATGAGACTACAGGACACTATCCACTTGAGTGCCCACAAGGCTACAGCATCGTTGTGAGAGAATAGAGTAGTGCTATTGGTGAAAAACGCCATGGTTTTCTGGGGTCTTTACTACGCCAACTTTCTTGGACTTCCGATAATTCTGCTGACTAGCAGATTCTTTTCGTAATGAGGCACAGGGCAGGACTTCTTTCACCCGCTTGCGTCGGCCATCTCGGTCAGCGAATCAAAGCCACGGGCAAAACGACTATCATCGATGCATTTAATGAGTGTCAAGACTGTGGTGAGCTTCTGGACTATTTAGTCGTCGTGTGGACCCCAGCTTGCCTTTTTCTATAAAGCCAAGGCCATTTTGGGCTTCACAGAGATAGTGTTTTCCCGGATTGTATATCTCTAACCATCACCCCGAGAGACACGAAAACTGGCCGGGAATACTTCATTGCCAAGGAGATGTTTGTCGATCCGGACAACAGAACATTCAGCGATGCCCGCAGAAATCCCGCCCCAAAGATCCAAGACAAGCTTCTCTTGAAAGGTGAATATCCAAAGCTGGAGGACCGATGTTTCGGACTACTCCTCGACAGCGCTAAGGGAATGTGAGTGGGGTTTCTAGTCCTAGTTCCAGCAATCACTTAGTGAATTAGGTTCATAGTAGATGGGAGGCAATTGATAAAACGAATGTTGTAGAGAGATTTAGGAAGTTGATGAAACAGTGAGATTAAAGAAGGGATGTATTTAGATTAAGATAAGTATCAAGCAGGAAGAAATTTATAGAGGGAAGAGAAGTATTCCCTTTAGGGGTATCTATATTGATCCAACTTAGACTATAAGTAAAGTATTAAGTATATTTTTAGAAAGTGTCCACTTCGGGTTCCTTAGGAACTTGTTTAGGCTCCTTGAGCATCGTCGTCAAAACGTGACAAAACTGATGAGAGAACAAAGGTGAGATCAAGTGTGATTGGCTGGCTCTAGGTGTAGCTTATTAGGTGAGCTGCTCGAGGTTGCTTTGGCTTTGGGAGGGGGACACAGCTCGGATAGAGTTCAACCGACCGACGTTCTGCCGGCTCAACCGACCGACGTATTCTCTACTCTATCCGAGCTGTAACCCGTCAGGGTTCTCAGGTGACTCAGGCGAGTTGACTGAGCCGAGAGTGTGCTAAAATAGCGGGTGGAGGTCATACCACCTACCACTCACCACCGTTCTATGGAGATAGAAGCCCGACCCTCACCTTCACGATGTTGTCCCTGAGCACCAACTTCAACCTAAGACTTCAGCACCACCTCAGTTACTACACACATCGAAATCTGCACTGAACAGTGCTGTGCAAGAACAAATACGCAACAGCGCTCTACTCATTCCCCTCCACTTAGGATGTCAAGCTTGCCCCAGACTGTACGCCTGCATCTAATGGCATCAATGTTGGAAACCGGAGAGCCTGCTGGTCCTCAATGGATCCGTGGCCCAGCCGAGGAGCCTCTATCACCTGAATTGAGAGCTGCGGTTGTTGAAGATCTCAAAGAAAGTTGGTACTTTGGTGAAACAGAAGAATACCGAAGATTTCTCAAGGCTGCTTGGATCAACGAAGGTTACCACCAAACGATCAAAGATCCAAACGTCTCGCTTGAGCCACAACAGCTTTATCGATTTTGCAATAAACTTACGGCCTTTTACTGGATGCCTTCGCCTCAAGTCGATGGGAGACCCTTACCTATGACACCTTTCGGCTGCATTTACAAAGAATGGGTTCGATATCACAATGGTCGTCCGCCCATTGAGTTCCAAGACTTTTTTGCTCATCTAGTGCGAGTCTACCCCACTGGTCCAACTACTATCCAAGAGGTTATTATTGCTCACAAATCCTTATGCCAGGAGGCAGTCTCTCTCCTTGGACGTATCGAACGTGGCGAAGCAAAACGTCCAAACGGCCTTGCCTGGCGCGATCCTCGAGCGTACAACCTGAACGCAACCTATCACGGTATCATCATCATGATAGATCAGTACCTTGAACCTGATTTTGATCCTGACCTGGGCGAGCTCATAGATCTTGATGAGCAGGCCCAAAAGTTAACTGTCCTGCTTGTCCGAACTGGGGATGATTCCAACCTCTGTGCTCCGATAAATTTCGAGGAACTGAGAACCGATGGTTTTTGCCTCCCTCTAGCCAGGTCTGATGTTTCAGCCACCCGCGATGATGTTGTCAGAGTCTCCCTTGCGACTGCGGTCAAGTTTGTGTCCGACTTGCACCAAAGAGAAGTTGACACACACCCGCCGACCGAGGCCGTACGAGATTGGGAGCAAAGGGCGCAAAGATACGCGGATGAGACAATGAAGAAGGCTGACGCGGACGGAATCGACAATGTTCGCCAAACGTGGACTGCGGTACGCCGAGTTAAAGCAGCGAGAAAGGGAGAAATATTCGAGCCGAGAGAGCCATACCCTTTTAGCAGATACTGGAAATGACTGGCTTAGGGCTTAGGCTCGCTCAGGCTCTGCTCAGGTAAAAGCGGCAGCTGCTCACGTCCAGAGACTAAAACAGAATCAGCGAAAGAAAAATTAATCCTGAGTCTATGGGTATCTAATGAAATACTTGGCTCTTGAGAAAGTACAGTAGGGTGCAAAAAGTTTGAACACCCCCCCCTCCCCCCCTGGCTTACAGGCCCACCCTGGCCACCCCCTATTGCTCAATTAGGCCTTTGTTTTGATACCGCTTTTCAGAGTAATCCTCACCCCCTATCCTCTCCCCTTATTATTACAATAACAAGAACAAGAACAAAATGCTACGCCGTGGAAAGGAATTGAGCCCCCCAATTACACTCCTGTATTTGTGAGCTTCGTAGATTCTATTATTCTTAGTCCTCTATTTATCAAATACACCCTGAAGTCCCTTTATCAACAATCCGAACAACTTGTCGACAAGAAGCTCAGCGTAATAATAACCAAACACAGCCTCGATCTAGGGCTCCGCGGAAGCTTACAGAGGAGTAACGAGACTATATATTAAGATATAGGACCTTCTAGAAGAAGTAGATAACTTAGTCAAAAAAAGGTTAATTTAAAGCTTCTTCTACGAAATAAATAAACGAAAATAGAAATAGCGCTTACGTCCTGAGTTAATACCTGAAATTGCAAAATAGTAGCTTAATTAGGCGAATATTTACGAAGACTTTAGGCTAGAGGATTAGGCGCGAGTTATGTAGTCAGATAAGGGTTCTGTCGAAAGAGGAAGGAGTATAGAGCCGGTTTAGACGTTCCTTCAACTTTTTGAATAACTTATATAAGGGGATATAAAGGAGAGGAGAGTTGTAAAAGGGGTTAAGAAGATATTCTAGGCTACTTTTGGTAAAGGAGTCTATATAAGGCTTGTTCTTCTAGATAGAGATCCTGAAGCTCTACGGAGAGGGGCAATAGGACGGGTTATTATTGAAGTTTATCGCGCCTATTTACCTACTATTCTTCGTTCTAGAGATATCTTTATATATAACAAGGATTATTAAAGCTATTCTCCTAGAAATAGGAGCTATAGTAATAATCTAGTTACTTTATTCCCCTGATTTGAATTTAATCGAGAACTTATAAGTAATTATAAAAGTAGAGATATATAAATTATACTCTGAGCTAGAATATACTAAGGATATAGAGGAGACTCTATAAGCTTTAATTGAGGTAGCGAAGGAAGCTTAGAACGAAATAGAGGATAAGATCTTGTATAATCCATCTATAACTATACTTAGGAGAATAGCTACTATAAAGGAAGTGAATAGCTAATATATAAAGTATTAATATTAAAAGCTTCAAAAATCACTCTGAAAAGCGGCATCAAAACAAAGGCCTAATTGAGCAATAGGGGGTAGCCAGGGTGGGCCTGTAAGCCAGGGGGGGGGGGGGAGGGTTGGTATTCAAACTTTTTGCACCCCACTGTAGTTGAGATTTGGTATCAATAAGGCCGAAAAGATGGACAATAGTCACTGGGAATATGATACAAAGCCTCGTACAATTTCTCGAAACAAAGAAGGAACAAAAATGACAGCTCGAAAGCTCACCAATACACTTCACCCGTACGGAGTGTAACACCAAATACTGCTTCGTACTTCTGTTCGAGACCCCGGAGTCCAGTCTGGAGTCCCTCTCTACCACAACTATAGTTTCTGTGATCATGCCACTTCGCAGACAATATTGTAACTTGCAACATGCTTTGAACGCGTCAACAGGAAACTCAGGTTGCTCAGCCGATCTGACTTCCCGTCCAACCTGGCGATCAAGCACCTGGCGATCAAACAAGCCAAACGCTCCACAAATCCACAAACCCGGGATGGACTTTAATGCCCATCATCCTCAACTCAGCCCTCTGCCTTCGCCCTCTGTGCTACTATCTCACCTGCGAAAGCTTAATAACCTTTATAGGTTCGTCTCCCAACTAAAGAGCCTTATATTTTAAAGCTCAGAATTGCTAATTAAAAATGCTAAGAGAATTTTGAAGGTAGTTAGAGGCGTAGTTAGAGGCAGGGAGATCGAGGTTATTTGGCGGATAATCTCAGAATAGAAGTGTGCCCCCTTAATTATAACTGAACTATTCCATTCGAAAGGAGAGCTGTAAAAGAAACAATCCATACATGAGACGAAAATTTATGAGTAAAACATCTGATTTATTAATAGAGATTTTTATGAATACCAAAACGCGATCAAGCTCGCAAAGTTCAAGTAGAATCAAAACCCATACTGACTTCGAGGACCGACAGAGAGATCTTGAATCGTCTCTTCCACTATTCACAGCGAGATCTTAGTATCTGGCGATTTGCGAAACTTCATCGAAGTATACAATGGTGCGTGCGTTTCCCACTACTCTGTTGGGCTATCAAACCGACGGTTTCTAAGAGAGATGATTATTCTTGGGTTCAAACCAGCAAAATGGACGATGGTCAGAAAGTCAACGGGAAGTGAAGTATGAAGACCTGAGATCTATGGATGAGAATAACCGCAGCGAGAATTGGAGTTGGAGACGAGGAGGGATTTGGTAGGTGGGCGAAGATGAATTTGGCATAAACTAACAATCGCTAGCCAGTACATCAAGTAAGCTTTTGAGGGAGATAACGCAAACGCGTTTTGACTTTGCTTAAATTCAAGGACACATTGCTATTTCCTAAGCATTGACTGTTGGGATTATAACTTTGACCATTCAGATCTGAAGTGAACTTCATCCACCAGAGAGTTCTGAACAGGAATCTGAATTCTCGGAACGTCTTCGGCCTCCGCAATGAACCATCTTGAGCTTTCTGTCTCAGACAATACTCAAAATTCAGACCTTGATGGTACCTGAAATAACCACACAGGTTTTGCCAACACCCTACCCGCCGAGACTGAATCTCAGACTGCGATAGGTAGATATGCAAGACTTTACTTACGCACTCCTGGCACATCTTTATACTAAGCATTGTTAATTTCAGATAGCCCGGTATTGCTTAGTTTGATGGGGATGCAGGCGAAGGTGCTGGATCTAAGGACTATTCAAGGTCTTGAATTTTTTGAAGTCAAGCTTTCCTCTGCCTCGCCTACCTTGAGCTCCAAGCTCAAGGTAGGGGCTGATTGACGTCCCAGATACAAAGAGGCCACTTCCTGCCTCAAAGTTCGGCATCAACTGTTTGTACTAAAGAAAGGATGGGAGTTTTCCGCTGGACATAACCTATTTGATGCAAGGCGATAGCTTTTGGCTTTTCGGTCTCTGGCATCTCCCATGGGGTTTTGAGCTGGCTGAAATACAACAAGGGCTTGGGGAGTCTCCTCTTACTTGCGAGCCTCACTCATGTGTTGACGTCTGGTACGGACTCTTCCACAACAAATGAGGACGAAAAGCCGAATCCAATAGATGCTGTTCGAAGTCAGGAATGGAATCTAACCAACTTCAAAGTAGGAGTAAGGTATGTTTCGCGATACCCGGCCGATTTAGTGATCGATCCGTCTTATGGGCAAAGTCTACTTGCGACTACCTTACCGTAGAGCTTGGTCAACTATTCCGTCTGACCTGAAATGCTATTATCAAACTGAGTTGGCGCCAGGTGGGAAGGAGTGGAAGGCATCTTGGCTCAGGGTGATGCAACTGCTAACTACTCGAATTCGGAAGGAGCTCCTTAGAGAGTTGATGTTTACCTCTGCGAAGATGGAATTGTTTGAAACTCCTCAGGACCTGATTCCCTCACGCCACAGCGATGTCTGAAATCGATCTGCTTCTCGAGCCTGAGCACTACGATGCATGCATTGCGAAGGGAAGGCGGCTTTGCGAGCGTCTGGAAACGCCCGACTCCACACCTCCTCCGGACGGCCCCTCCTTGGATAGTTATGACGTCCTCGGAGGGATGCTCTCCTGTCCCGATGAGGCGTTGAAGATCGGTCTTGCGGATCTGGGAATTGGGTCGCAGTTCGAGTGAGTTGAGGTTAGATCGCATCGCAAGCAGGAGGATGCTATATATTCGAATTGGTTCGGTCGGAGCACCATCATCGCAGGGGAAAATTTTAAAGACCGCGATGAAAAGCCTTTCCGAAAAATATTCCCTTCCGAGGCCTTATGGCAGTCTTTCCTGCTGTCCCAAGGGCATGCATGTCCCTTCGCCTGGACATCCTGTCCCTCTGAAGACCGTCGTGCGTTCCAATATTGTAAACGCGTCGAGTCGAACGGCAATTTGGCAGGCAGCGAGGAGATCGACGTGCACAAACGAAGGCCTGAAGGGGTACAGGGTATATACTGAGTCCGATGACGGATTTTATGCGATTTTGGGCAGCACGAATGGGGCTAGGCAACCTTCGCATGCTCCTCGACCATAAAGCCGGCATTGGATTTCGAATTATTGAGAAAGTCGTTGTGTTCGAGTGCCGATCCGATGGCGATGAGGATGAGGAGTTGAAGGCACGCAGCTTCGCTGTGTTGCTCTCCGACCCTCGAGATTTACAGAGACGAGTGGCGCAGGTCACACAAGAAAGAGAAAAAACCGATTCATGATACTGTAGTAACTGTACCCCGATCTCCGGCTAATACCTACAGTAGCATGGCTGGCCTGTGTCACGGCCACCTCCAGCCTCGGTGAGCTGGGGTGCAGCTTGCGGAATCACGGGGCGCGCCATGTTGAGATGAAGAGCGAGGAGGAACCCTGGGACCGACTGTAGGTTGCTTGTTTCATGGGGCGAACCCCACCCCCGGTTTATCATGCGATAAGCAGCGCATGGCTGCTGTATGAGGGTTTTGAGTGGGTGCTCTGGAGACGGGGTTTCTGCTCTGCAGTTTTGGACGCCGGTAGAAAAACTGGGTGAAGATATTTGACAGGCGTTTGATCGTTATCTGGCTCGTGCGGACCGATGGGGATCGTGCCAATGGGCTGGGCTGATCGGGGGCGGTTATTGCCACTTTGCGATCCTGGCGTGGTGGGCTCAAGCCCCTTAGCTCGTAGAATTTGTCCCGGTTGGTTTTTGTTTTGTTTTGTTTTGTTTTGTTTTGTATACTTAATAAAATGGGATCTTCCGGCAGAGACAAAGAAATAAGTACAAGGAGCGACTGCTGGACTTCGTCCACATAGGGAAATAACTTACCTTGGCGCGGAGTATTGGTATTGAGTATTCTGCTCTGTAGTGTAACAGAACATACGACTGCACCACTTCCGATACACGGGATGATGGGATGAGTACGCGCCCACCGGACAACACTATCTAGTAGATAGGTGCATGTACATGTACTATACATGCTTCGTGTGCATTGCACAGCGTACGAAGTATTGCCCAGAGTATTGTCCTGCACTGTACAGTACATACGGAGTAGTACAGTACCATGGCCAACGCCAAGTACCTGATACCCTGGGTAATTGACGTACATACTTTTGATGCGGTATTCGTCCGATCGCCGTGACATCTGCTCGTTGTAGGAGAGTAAGTAGTAATCATGAGCTTTTGAGTTTCTAGCCACCCAATCGCACAGCTCCCCTCTCGCTCCTCTCCCCGACTCCCACCCAGCTGGACCGTGGCGGCCAATCTCCCGCCCTGTAGATTCCTGGTGTTGCCATGATGCCACCAGCCAGGGCTTCGGCGACCTGGGACGGTGCGTTGGCCGCTTGGCAGGCGTTGATGGCTGTTGTCGAGAGCGATCCAAACTCCAAAAACGATGATGTTTAACTTGTGAGAGACAAGTAAGTAAAGCGTACCAGTGTTTGCTAGGTCGGCTGGTCAAGGCGCAAGAGGAGCTTTTGCTGGGCATCCCCGGCGATCCGCGTCCTGTGGCAACGATTGCGCCAGATACCATCCGGACGCATAACGAAGTGTTGATGCTTTGCATCGACTGCTTGAATATTCTCCACCTGCTGGCCCCCTTACGCTGCTTGAGCGACCTGAATCATGAACTCCTGATTCCTCCATCCTAGACCGGAATCCCAGACCATGGAGTCTTGGACTGTCTTGGGGCCAATTGCTCCAGCCTTCCAAGTTCCAACCTACCACGGTCCGTCCCACTAGTCCCACGGGGCTTGCAAGTGCGTGCGTCCTCCGCTTTCTAAAGTCCAGAGTCCAGATTCCAGAGTCCACGATCCACAATCCACAGTCCACCGTCCCGAGTCCTCTTCTTTACTTCTCCACAACCCGCCCACAACAGCTTTCCTCGCCCCAGAGATACCCTTCTCTCCCCACCCGCCGTTAAGCCTCATCCTCTCACCTGCTAGCCATGTCCCTCCTCGCATGCCGCCTCTCTGACGCTGTTCCTAAGACATTGCGCTTATAAACGTCTGCTCACTTCGCATCGTGAGGTTGGGCGGCTCGGACAATGCTGCTCCCTCGAGTTGTCGCGGCCGCACTGGCAGTGCGGCAAGCAGCTGATATTCTTCCGTATGATTATTGCCAACCCCAATGTCGTAAGTGCTCGCCCATATCCTGAAGTTTTGAGTCTGAGCCTAGCTTGAATTTCCAATTCATGCTCGTGGTGTTGTTCCTGTTGAACATGGGCTGATAATTTCTCCAAAAGCCGGCTGCAAGACAAACATCATCGAGTTCGATTCCGCCACATCCTGCGTGGTTGGTTCTCAATTTCTCACCAATTGTGGAGCCTGCCAACAATGTATAATCACATATTCTTTCCAGAACAGCAGCTTAACGGATCTGCCCGAACTCGAGAGCACCTTGAAGAGCCAGTTAAACCGTTGCGAGAATACCAACGCCTCTGATGCCGTATCGGCATTGCAGTCGCAAGCCTCGCGGCTCATACAATTTGGAGCTTCCTTGACCGCGGCGTCTGGGGTCGCGAAGACGACTGGCGGTCCTGTCACGGCCATTGGGGTAACTGACACCCCAGCGGAGAGGGCCTCACTCTCATCGGTGTTCGCAACAGCTACCTGGGCGGCAGGGCACTCCTCGGGAATGGCTTCTGGTAAGGACCATCAAGTTCCTAGATCACCCAGCCATATCGCTAATATACCATAGTTTCCGCTGCGAATCGCACCTCTACCCCCATCGCCAACCCGGCGGCCCTCACTTCTGCTCCATCGTCGGTAGAAACCAAACCACCTGGCCCTGGACCGGCGCTGAGCCATACGTGGATTGCAGGGCCAGTGCTGGGATCAATATTAGGGGTTTCGACCGTATTGATAGTTATATACTGCACGCGACGCAAACAAAGGAGGGAGGAATGGGAATTAGGAGCGGTACAGCCCAAGGAATTCCGTGACGACGACTCGACCGCCGCGGATTCAGGAAAGCCACAATTACATTCAGAATGCGTTCCCCCAAAGGAGCTGGATAACTCCGAGGTGGTGCTCCCTGCGGAACTCCCTGCACTCGAGCCCGTGGGAATGGAACTTCTCACACCGCGTGACGTGACCGATAAACCGGAGAAGGAGTGGCCGCTACCCATTTCTCCGCTGCCTGCATTATTTGCTGAGGCGGAAATGCGTGATGAGAGGGCAGGGAAATCCGAGTCGCCGAAACATGAAACATTTTATCACCCTTGAAGGATTCGAAGGGATTTATTTTTATCAATGATTTAATCAGTTACGCAACCCCACCAGGGGAAACCAACAGCTATCGTTGGTATATCATACCATCATAAGCGAAGTAATAATCGGGGTTATCATACCTTGATCCACCATCCTCTCAACTTCAACCGGATTATATGGTTCGAATCTCTAATCTAAGGACTTGGTGTACGTGGAAAGGTCCTAACAGGAACCTCAATGTTGGGAGGGTTAACGACAACAAGGCGAACTTGGTGCCTGAAATTTTGGATATCGAGACATGGCCAACCTACGGCTTCTAGTTGCTCCATTAATGGGAAGGTCCTATAGCTCTGTGTCCATATTAGACCCGCTGAGGCTATAAGGTCATTTGTAGATACAGGAAGGGATGCCGGCAATGGAACTTCAGGCTATTGCCGAGTTGCCAAAGCAAATGGAAGGATATGCTTTCAAGGGATGAGACAGGGGGGAAATAAGTAATGGAGGTTAGTAGAACCGATTTTGCTCCATTTATAAATAAAACAAATATCACAGAAGTTACATCCCACCAGATCCCAGCTTCTTATCATGTACACTTCCCGCTCATACGGGCACCTGCTATGTGTGGCGTCTAATGACTGCCTTGGTCACATTACTAGCGAGCTAGCTTTGTTTTAACTTATCGAAGCTGCTTTTTATACAATTAATTCACCAGGTCACCTCGACGGGTCTACTCGACCCGCAAAACCAAAAAGCACCGATCAGGGACACTTCATTCGACCTCTACATCATTTCTTAAGTTAGCTAATTGCCTCTCCACCTGGGCCTCTTTTCATATCATATCTAGGTAACCACCCCTTTGCATTGTTGTATAGGACAATTTGCTAACTATCTGCTTTGGAATAAGTCAGTCTGCATAGATATCATCGAACTAAATCACGGAATATCTAAGGTACTTGAACTCTTCTGTATATATATCTTGGCCAAGAAGTTCAGCCAGCAATGCAGTAGTAACTAACTCTAAAAGGCATTACTATCAGGACATCATAGCAGAAGTACGCATACTTCTTGCCTTGCCACAGAGGAATACCCAAAACTCTGTGATGTGCTAATTTGAGGGATAGATGGCACTTGGCATCGATCGCCTAGTTTGTCCTTTCTCGGACCGGATGTCATGTCACAAAAGTATCGACTTCCGCACATCAGCATCACTTGTAGATGATATATATCCTGCAAATATCATTTCTTGCATCATGCATCCGAGTCAGTCGACCAGAAGGAACCCCTCAATCTCCTCTACTGACTGATAGTTCAGGTGGCGAGGAGATATACAAAGGCCAATGGTATTCTCCCAGTTCCAACTTCACAAAACTGTCGCCTATCTTTAGCCCACTAGACTACGTCCTAAACTATCAATGGTTTTCCCTCCTTTTACTGTTTAGAGCCCACCCCTTTGGAAGTCTACCTTGAGTACTATAATCCGCGGGATAGAGATTAAAATATCGCTGCCATTTGCCACCGCCGTGCGCTCTTTCCTTGGATATTTGGATACCTGATCCACCATGCTTCCATCCGTTTTAATTCCCCACCGCTTTCTATCACCGCTGTACGTGTCACCATGGAAACGAATTCATCGTCAAATCACGCGTATGTCTCTACATCTTCTTCCGTCCTACTCTGCATTCTACACCCACCACGGAGCCCGTGCTATGTCTCACTACCACTATGCTGAGTGCAAGATGCAATATGGGTATGTTTCTCGGCTTTAAAACCCAATCTAGTGTATCCAATTGCTAATTGTGTGCAGATTCAACAACTTCTTCAATCAGTGTGCTCCGCCGCGCCAGCCATCTCCGCGACTTCAAAGTACATCATGGTATCGGCCTCCTGTGAAGTATGAGCACACTTGGCCTCCGATACAAGGCCAGAGTCCTATGCAGTATGTGCCTTCGATGCAGTATCAACATTATGTGCAGCATCAGCCGTCTCCGCAATAACACCTGTCTCCGCAATATCAGCTGCCTCAGCAGTACCGAACATCTCAGCAATCCCGGTGTTCTCCGCCGTATCAGCCGCTTTTGCAGTTCCAGCCTCCTATACATTATGAGTCTGCTCTACAATATCAGCCTTCCCTACAACATCAACCTCCTCTGCCATACCAGTCTCATATGCGGTATGGTCCTCCTGTGCATTATCAGGTCCTACCGCAATATCAGGCCATACAGCAGCATCCGTCGTTGCCACACTACCAGTTTCCGCCGCAGGGTCAACCCCCACTACAGTATCATCCTGCTCCGCAATATACACCACTGTCACAATGTCATCCAATGCAGCAACATCACACCCAGCAATATCTTCTACCCAAATACTCTCCGCTTGCTATTCACAGTTTTCCCTCTCCAACTTTCTGTCGCGCTTCTCCTCTCCCTCCCCCTCCCAAAGGGCAGTTTTCGCTGCCGCCAAAGCCACAGTAAGTTTATTCTCTGTTTTTTACGCTCGCAATATTTATATTGTGTCTATTTCCGTTAAAGACGAGCGACCGGTGGTTTGTCTTCACACATAGTAACCCCTTCGCCGGTTGCGGAACATTATTTACGCGGTTGTATTTACAACGGAGTTTTCCTTGTATTTTTATAGCGGCATTTGATTTGCAGGCTATTTTATTTTCACCGAGTTAGTTATATCTTACTAAAATTGACTAGGGCTAAGTGGGGAGCATGTGGTTCTCAAGTAGCTACAATGGGTCTTTCAAGGAGAGAAGCCTCTCGCATCAGGAGAAACATTAAAGAAGCCCAACGGAAGGCCTACCATGCGTCGAGACCTGCGATTTCACAACAAAATGGTCATATGCGCGTTGATCTCGATAAACCAACGTCGCAGGGTGCAAGTGATTGGATGGTATTTCTTGATGACAACAATACTGGTATATCTATGGATCCTGATTAATATTTATTTTGATACTTACAAACGATGCGTAGACCAAGCGGCTACCGATCCTATTATTACGCCGGGCGCCACTGCCGGTAAGCGCCTTGGTGTGTTATCTATACGAAATAGACAGCATGCGGCCCCGCAAGTGAAGAAAGAGCCCGGGCTGCCCATATCACAAATCAAAAGAGCGGGTAAGGTGGCAATGGCCACTAAGATGTCCCAAGCGTACAGGGAGGTTGAGATGCCGAAGATAAAATTGGGGGTAAAAGTGAAACTTGAGCCCGAGAACGACTAAATCGCAAGACTGTACGAAGGCACCAACCAGGTATTAGCTGTTAGAGTATACCAACCCATCAGTTGTTAATATAATCAAATTATTTGTGGCAGTATTTATCCCAGAAGTCTTGTACGAAGGTATTATAGACTATTGCGCGTCTCATCGAATTCTATCGCTATAACTGACTTTCTAGGAACTTAGAGGCATTGGAAAATGCCCTACCCAAAGTGAATTCTCAAAAGCTCCACGTTATTATTTCTCCAAAAAGTGCATTTTATTTTATCGTGTGCCACTTAGCTTTTCCTGTCCAGCAGGGCGGTACTCCTCCAAATCAGCCTTGGTTATTGCAGTAGGCCCCCCTTGACGCCGCAACTATCAAGCTGCAAATCTGCGGTGTCTAGTAAGAAAAACTTCCCTTCAACACAATTCAAGACAAGCTGCTTCTAGGTAGAAGGATATGAGAAATCCCATGGCCTGTTCAAACTTGTTTTGTTTAACACGGTTAGTAGCTAGGGAAGGTAACTCTTTTAGGTAGTGCGGTTTATGTCCGAATATAGGTTCGACGCCTCTGGGTGCCCTTTGCCAGAGAAATGTTCCAAATACTTGCTCGATAACGACGAGAGATCCTTTCAAAAATGATGCACATGCGTGGGTAGAGGACTGTTTGTGCGGATACCAAGGAGAAGTGTCTAGCTTTTAGATGTAGTTCAAATGCTATTGAATTCTAGAATTCACACTCCAGTAATAGTAATTTTTTATGTCCGCTTTCATGTTTTTCAATGTAGTCAAATCGCCGTCAACCGCGCCAACATATTCGACGCGATTTATCGGCCTCGACGTTCCAGGTCGTACTCCTCGAGAAACCTTCTTAGGACGTTCTGGATCGGCTCAACTATTTGCTTCCTATCCTGTAACACCTGCTGCTCCCGCTCGTTCAATAAGTCATGTACGTACTTCGTGGCCAGATTATCAGACACAATATGTAGATAACAAAACTGTATCTGGCCCTCCAGGGACGCGATATCCATGTGACCGATCTCTAGATCCACCCAGTCGAACTGTCCCTGTTGCTCCTTGAGCCAGACTTTTGTCTCCTGTAGCACTGACGACAGAGTGTAATGGATACCATATTGCACCACGCCTCTACCTCTTGAGTCTGCTGGTTGCTGCTCATGACCCTCTGCTTCCAGCGCCCTTTGGAGCACGTTTTTCTATGTTACCATCTCTCCGCCAACAAAACTGCTGTTGCCAGTGACTAGTACGGTGTTTGGTGTATCCTCTCCGTGTAATGACCTCAATTTGCCGATATAGAGAACACATTTCATGCCGCAGAGAATCTGTAGCGCTCGAACCACGTTTCCCGCGATGCCACCCCAAAAGCTGACTCGACAACCGATAAAAGCCACATGGCTCCCGTTTGGGAGTGTTTGCTTTAGCCACCGAAATATTTCATTGTCCGAGGTACCTCCTCCTTCCCAATCTTTGTTAGTGAACTGGCTAAGACCTTGAACGTAACCTAAGATAGCAACATCGAGGGCTCCAAGATTCTTGAGGTTGGAATTGATCAGAGGATCGATTTTCTGGGCAGGCGTGGGAAGAATATAGGAAACGATACTAGAATCCCTTCCGTGGAGCAATAGGTACGTGGACACGATACTGGCGAAGTGCTGGACGTAGTCATCGCCAGGGAAGCATTGGATTTCTAATGTGTCCCCTTTGATTTGCGATGTTGGCCCGCTGCCAATTGAATGGTTTATCACGCTTTTCAATCGGCATGACGCGAGATGGGAAGGATCTGCTATGATGACCACGGATTATGATCTTGGACCAGTCGCGGGAAGTTATATCGGGATGCACTTTGATACGGAGATATTCGTAGAGAGACGACCCCATGGTGTGTGTTTCGACCGTGACAGTGGTTGGGACATACTGGATCTCGATAGCAGGTTCCTTTTCGAGAACACCGATTTCCTTGTTGCGTGCAAGGAGACAAACGAAAGAAAAAAGACGTAAGAATGCCTCCATGATTTTGGAATGTAAATTAGGCGCAAACGAGAGTTTCTGATGAGACGAGGGCAAGGAAATAGAGCTGTTCTTACTCGACGAAAGTTCAACGGCTATAGTCACTTTCCAGCAGCTGCTTGCTAAGGCTCTGTATCTGTAAACAGAATCACGTTGGTAAATTTGGAATATAGACATGCCACCCTAGCCAAAATGTCCTGGCAGCAGAAGATGTCGGGCTTCCAGCACCCTTTCACATATTGTCACCTGGTAGCCTGCAAGGTGACGAGTTACGACTTATTCATATCGTAGTAGGATTATTCTCAGATGCAGGGCTTCCTCAATTATTGGAACCAGTTCCAAGAATCGACGGGCTCCCCTGATACGCTCCGTCGTATCCTTTCACGGGCTCACTCATTTGGTGGAAGACGAACTGAGCAAGCCTCGCATTTTTGTAAAGCTGGAGGCCTGAAGGGTTGACAACTTGCAATAAGGCCCCCACAGCACCTTCATACCCGCTATCCATCACACCAGCACTAAGTAACGCTCCGGATCGGAACAGCGAGCTGCGGACAAAAAGTTGACCCATGGTGTCCAGAGCTTCTGGGACATTAGCAAGGCTTTTATTTTTTCGGGAATTTTAGAAGCTGGAGACGTATCAAAGCAAAAACCATTCACGTACGAACCGAGACGCGTTCGCTGAATTCGACCAGATAGGAGCCTAAAGCGAGATGGATGCTATGATGCAGAATAGATTGCGAGGGGGCGTTTTTTGTGGGAATTTGAAATATGATCTCTTTGGTCATGGCCGTCCGGCGAAGGCTGTTATCGAAGTCTATCGACCCGGGAGACACCCAAGTGAGGACCTTTTTGAGTGTCAAGTCGACACCACAAGGTTGGCTTTGCACCGTGGGGGATATCGTGCCAGCGATGATTTGGCGGGTAATGAGTGAGCGACCAGGGAGTATCATAGCGAAAAATTATATTCTATATGTGCGTGTATATTAGAGAGTTTAAAGTTACGTGCCAAGGTGAGGTAGGTCGGAACAACCTGAGTGTAAACATTAATTTTAGGTTACTAGTGTATGAGTAGTGGGCGGATGGGTTCACCTAGTAATAGGCTAGACTTAATACGGTGTGGGCATGGGTAGTAAACCCCTGTCCAACCATTGTATGTGGGCCTTGCCCCAAACCCGCTAATAATGGTCGGATAGGGAGACTACGGCCACTAATGTGTTAGCAGCTCGCTGTATCTAGTATCAACACCTTCAAGTAGAGCACTTAATTATATCTCTGCCTCTGCCCTCTTTCTATTCCTTGCCCTCTGATATGGGGCTATACAACTATACCCTGTATTAGGGTTATTTAATTAGATCAGGCTTAGTCTGGTGGTCATTCGTCACTTGCCCATCCTGGTGCTCAGTGACCGTTATAACCTCCCTCGAGTAGCTCCATGTTTTGAACAACCAACGCACAATATCCATACCGATTTAATACTACTCTAAGCAGCCATGGAGGATATTAGTAGAACTTCATCGACAGAGATGCCCAAAAACACACAGGAGATCTCCGATACAAAACCAGAGAACGTGGAGAAACTCGGTGCTCCTCCGGAGGCACAGCCGCCTCCTCGTGTTCCGCCCATTAGTCTGCTTCAACTTCCATTCGAAATGCGTCTACAGATTTACCGCCATAGTATTCCCCGAAAGCGGGTGGTTTCCTCGACCTTCGTGTTTGATGAATTTTGTACCAGATGGTATCTCGGGGAAGTGGACGACCACGACTGTTTCGACACGAAGCTCATCTCGGGCGGCGATATGAACGAGAGCGATTATCAGGGTCGCAAGTCCAAAAATGGCACCACCATTTTCCTTCTATCGAAGCAAATCAGCGAGGAGGCTTTGGATGTTCTTTATGGAGAGAATATTTTCAGGCTTCCTCTCGATGGGGCAGGTCAAGATTGGCTCAAGACTTTCACAGAGGCAAACAGACGAAGGATACGGTACCTACTCCTCACCGCCAGGCCACAGCTCCCATTACTCGTACAGCTAGAACAGGGCCTTTGGTATCTGAAGCACATACCAGATAATGCACTGTTGTCATCCATTGTCCCAAGATTGAAGGGCCTACGTATTGTGGATAAGGAACCCATAGATATTCCAGGGTACTTCACCGATGATGGACGCCAAAAGGCGATAGAGAAGTGGGTTGGAAAGACCCGGCCTTTTCTAGGATGCATTGGTCAACACTTGTCCAGTGCGACTGTTGTCGAAGTTGAGAGTAACAACCGGCCAGACATAAATGGGCTTACTAAGGAATGCCTGCCGAATGGTTTTAGGTATGTCCTATATCCAATCACTGGCGATTCCCTATTCCAAACCGAACGATTCCCGGATTAGTCAGGAGTCGTGTTAAAATTGATTCTGGTTTATGAAAGACAATAATTTTTCTCCACGCTTCTACATTCCACAAGAGTGCCATGAGGCGTTTTCTGGCTACAAATTGAAAGTTTAAGCAGAGTATTTGCAGCAGGAACGTGGCAAGAAAATCCGGACCTAGCCTAATTTCAAGTTGCGACTCTTTAGTGAAGATATGCATATAGGGTGCAAGATGTTACTTGTTGTGTATCACAGACTTGGCCACTTGGTCTTGTGCCTCACGAGCACAGGTAACTGGAAGAATATATGAGAGGAATGCCACAAACAGTCCCCTTGCATTTGAATTCAAAGGATTATATGCATATGCCAGGCCGGGTCTCATTCAAGCACCTGATACCCGACCCGGTGGAGAAATTGGTACAGACAGGGATTGAAGACCTATCATACATCTTACTTTGTATATGTATATACGATGTGTGATACTCAAGAACCGTCTTTGGGTGCGTCGATTGGGAATATGCCTGAAATATTTGTACGACAAAGTCGGGGAAACAATTCCCGTAGAGTAGTAGAGGCTAAGAGAGTGGGAAGAAACATTTTGTCCAAACGAGTTTATAAGAAGGGTGAAGCGACTGAAGCCCTTGAACGCAAGCATCAAGAAGCTCCTTCGTGGATTATTTGCCGCTTTCATTATACCCATACTTCTGGATAAATTCTTCCTTCAAGCCGGCAAAATCACTGGTCATGGAAGGGGCCAGTAAATCCTTGATCCAACCTTTGCGGTGGCTGCTGAGTCCGAGATCTTCCAACAGTCCATCCATATATCCAATCAGCTCAAACGTCATATTGTTACCCCGTTCGCCTCCACTGAGATATCGTCGCCGGCACCATGCTGTGAACAAGGTGACATTCTTCTCTTGAACATCCCAGCTGGGGGTCTCTAGTTTTCGATCTAGATAGGCTGTAGCCCACATTGATTGACACTCTACAATAGGAAAATAGTTCCCAACGCCTATTTGACCAATAAAAACAATTAAACGATCTTCTGCGGAGGTTATCAATTTAGATACTAGTGCGATATATCGATACAAGCGGTAGGGGGTTTCCTTGACTGGCTTATGATAATGCGGAGGAGGGTTGGCGAGTTGGGGGAACGTCGCAAGAACTTTCGAGCTCTTCCCAGTGCTCCTTCTCATTAGGAGTCTCATTGGTACGTAAATGTGGTAGCCCCAGTTCTCGGCGTTGGTCTTGGGAGAAAAATTGAAGGGAAGGCACCCAACCTGTGTTATAGAGAATGGCATCTGATGGGATCTCTTGATTCTCTTTATTGGTTTTAGGCACAGTGACCCTTTTTTAAGATTGAGAATGTTACTATAGTAAATATGCATATTATTTGTGATGGTGTTGAAGAAGTTAGCATGGTTAAGGAGCCCCTCAGTTTCGTTTTGTTAAAATATCTTATTTTGGTATTAGCAAACATCGATACTGCAAAGGCGCTGCCGTGTTGAAGGGTGTCAGTCTTACGGTGAGTGGGGATTCAACTTCTCAAAGCCCTGTAGGCTTTCACGCTCAAAATTGGCGTCCCTTCGGGTTGCCGTGTCAACCGCGCCCCAGAAAGTGCCCATCATCCTGACTCCGTATTTGGAGCAATGCAAAAGCCTAGTCCACCAATTTATTCCATTCATAAACGAAGGATTAAAGGTTCCAGCTAATCGCGTCATGCCAATCTCGAATGCATTCTTATAAGGTCCTTTTCCTTTTGGGGAGAGAAAGAATCCAGGCCCCGTGGTATCTGTGGCTTTGAGAACCCACGACACAGTTTTACCGGCCTTCACGGCTTCATATACCATATCGGCTGAAGACTTGCCGCCGCCCAGGACCACAATGTTCTGGATTTTGGGCGTGCTTAAGACGTTTGATGACCCGAAGTCTTCGTGATGGAGAATTTGGCCACGGAAGTCCTCTCGACCAGGCAGGGGAGGCATATTGGCAATAGAAGTCAACCCGCTGGCAACCATCAACTTAGGAGTACGAAAGACAAGCTCAGCTCCGGTGACTCGATCCTTTGTCAAAACAATCCATCGGCCGTCGGGTTTTACCAGTGACTGCACTTCGGTGGAAAATCTGATCCTATCGCGCAAGGTTTGGCCACCATAGCTGTGGTGGTCAACATAACTTTCAAGATATTTAGTAGTGTGTTTGGCTTTGAAGAACTCGTAGTAGACGTCGTCTTCAGGTGGACGTGGCATCGGTAAGTCGGAGAATTCCGCTGTTCCCACGGTCCACTGAGTCCAGAATGAATCATATCCCCTTCCTACACTCAGCACAGGTCAACTCCTATAAGATGAGGAATATACTGTTCAAGGTGGAACCAATCACCTACGTGAGTTCCAAGTTCCCCCCACACAATTGTCTCTATCCAGGATGGCTAATCGGCAGCCAGGATGCATATCGAGGTAAAATTTGGCAGCGTAAATGCCAGAAATGCCTAGGTGATGTAAGAATAACAAAACGATAGTTGACAATATGAGTATCATCTAACCTGCTCCGATGACGACAACATCCAGCTCGTTGGTGACATCCATTATGATAAAGAGGCTAAAGAAGTAGCAAGGAGGACCAAATGCTCTCGAGTTTAAACCCCCGAAAAGAATAAGTGTGCAAAACGGTGAGGAACAGGTGGCGGGGCAGGAGGTGATCGAGGCAGGTAAGAGCAGAGAAAATTCTAATTATCACAGCAGAAGTCTAGGATATTGGGAGGGTTGTATAGATTGGAAGGCCCCCAAATCAGACGCTCGACGGGATTATAGCAGACTTGTCAGTCCGCAAACCGCTTGAATTTTAATAGATACCAACAGCATCCGGAACATTAGCCCTCTACCCTGTCAGTGAGTGCCACGGCCAGCGACTCAACGCGGGCGGCTGTATCTACCGTGTCACACCAACTCTTCGTACAATTACTCCAACTGAGATGAAACAGCCGATAGGTACGTGTATATATCTGGACCTGGTTCGATTAACTAACATCCTTCAATGTTGGAACCTCTGTTGGTCCGTCAGGCTCCCATGTCCGCCGATCCAGTCCATGGAAAATAAAGAATACGAGATGTTACGATCCAGGTGGACGGACACTCCTAATACACAATTGCCGCATCGCGCGGACAACCTAGTAGACACGTCTGTTTTACCAGCATCCGCAATGTCGGCCACTTCCCAAGCGGTCTTATCATGGATCAGCGCCAGACGCGCTGCGAGTCTTTGAGTCGTACGGCGTCTGATTCTCGTCGTTCGGCTTGCTTGAACTTTCGTGGAGCTCAACGATTGAAAGCTATTTGACTCTCATATTCTTTGCCACCCTAATGATCTAAACATCCAAGTCAAAATGTCATTGCAAAAGACCATTCCCTCCAATGTTAAAACCAGTTCTGATGACGTTGTGGATGCTGTGGTTGCCAGAGTGGTGCTCCCAGATGTCGACTATCTTACTGGTTGGCGGTTTGCAGCCGTTGGCATCGCGATCGTTTTGAGTATGTTTTTAGTATGTATAGAGAGGCTATGACCAGCCATTGACGCGAGCTGACAAGAATTATTAGGCATCCCTCGATCTTGTGAGCAATATCTATCCGTCTAAGTCGAATATACCCAGTATGAAATGGGTATCTTAGACTAATGAACTGTTATGGATAGACCATCATCGCAACAACCATCCCTCATATCATGGATGAGTTCCATAGCTTGAATGATGTGGGCTGGTACGCGTCTGCTTTGTTCCTCACCGTTGCCGCCGCACAATCAGTCTAGGGGAAGGCATTTAAGTACTTCCCAATCAAGACGGTTTACCTAGTCAGCATTGCCGTCTTTGAAGTTGGGAGCCTGATATGTGGTATCTCATCAAACAAAAGTGATTATGTTTAGCTCTCTTCTCGGATTTCTAACTTCGATCAGGCATTGCCCAAAACAGCATGACTCTCATTGTGGGACGAGCGATTACTGGCTTGGGTGTCGCTGGTACATTTGGTGGATCTTATATTATTATAGGAGTCTCCGTTCCACCTGAGAAGCGCCCTGCGATGACAGGATTAATGGGCTCAGCGTATGCCATTGCGTCCGTGATAGGACCGTTGATTGGAGGTGCTTTGACTGATCGTGTCACTTGGCGTTGGTGGTATGTTTTCAATTCGTACCCTTAAAGTTTAAGGTCAGCAAGGACTTATTTTTCGTAGCTTTTATATCAATCTCCCCTGTGGTGCTCTCGCAGCAGCATCAATCGTCCTCTTTTTCAGGGTTCCCGACGCTATTAAACCTACCGAAGCTACTATCAAGGAGAAACTTCTACAGATGGATATTCCTGGGTTTTTGTTCGTTACCGCGGCAGTCGTCTGCTACCTGCTTGCAATGCAATGGGGAGGTCCCCTTAAGATCTGGAGCTCATCTAGTGTTATCGGGACGCTTGTCGGTTGTGTTGTAGTATTTATAGCGTTCCTGGCCATCAAATGGTACCAGGGTGAAAGGGCGCTCTTGCTACCCAACATTATGAAGAACCGAACCATTGTACGTGGTTCAGCCTTCAGCTTTCTGTAAGTCCCTTTTTTTATTCATAATACCCTCACCGCTTGCTTTATCAGTAGCTAAATGTTGCGATATAATATTTAGGATTGCCGGCAATTTCTATATTCTACTGTACTACCTCCCAATCTATTTCCAAGCAGTTCGAGGAACCGACGCGACAGAATCAGGAATACGAACGCTTCCATTAATTCTCGGCCTGAGTAAGTGTCCAGAGTAATATTTTATTTCCGGATGAATCCATTTCGTGATGTACATATTCTAAGCTTAGAAGAGACGTTGGCCGCACCATGGCTACAGAAATTGCCCAACACAAAAACTGACCTCGCCCCACTTCAACTACTACCGCAAATAAAAAATAACTAACATATCTCAGCTCTAGTACAAATCATCAAGGGAATTTCAGTTGGCGCCACCAAGCTCTTCAATCCGTTTGTACTTTTAGGCGGAGCCCTCACGACCATCGCCTCCGCGTTAATGACGAAACTACAACCAGATTCTCCATCTACCGTTTGGATAGGTTATCAAGCCCTGGCAGGGGTTGGGCTTGGTCTTTGTTTCAATGTCTACATAATAATTGCTCAAAATATCGTCAAGCTTAACGAAGTCGCCACCGCAACCGCCATACTTCTCTGTACGTAACTGTCTCCCTACTCGTTATCTAGAGAGGACGAATTCTGAGACACTAACACACATTACAGTCTTCCAATCCCTTGGCGGAGCCCTCGTAGTATCCGCAGCTCAAGCTCTCTTTCAGAACGAACTCATTAACACCCTGCCCATCACAAATCCGACTTTAAACGCCGCCAGCATATTTAGTATCGGGGCTTCTGAAATCCAAAAAAGCCTCAGTAAGGAGGAATTGCCCGGTATTAATGCAAGCTACATGAAAGGATTACACATGGCTTTTGCTTTGGCATGTCCTACGGCGAGTGCGGCGACATTCGTTGCTGGGTGGCAAAAGTGGTTTAGGTTCAAAACACCCAGTGATGCTCCCGAAGGAGCGGGGGAGGCTCAAGGTGAGAATGGGGAGGAGAAGATGCACTAAGCTACGAGGTTATCAAGGCGAGAATCTTCTGAAAAATTACAGGCTCTTAAGTGGTTTTGCCTTCTTGTAGGTCTGTGTATCCGGAGTTTCTTGTATCGTGGATGGGTGTTGTCGACTTTTTAACGAGCATTTCTTTTTTATTAGTTACATTCGCCTTGGATCAGTGTAATAATTGAAAGGCTGTATGAATATTACTATGATATAGCAATTTTCTAACTTGCTTGGCTTTTTCTCTAGTTGAGATTGTCGTTAATCTCGACTAGTTTATCTAAAAACATTAACAGCTTAAATCCTACTAAATGCTCTTACTTCGGTTATTCCTCTTAAGTGACTATCGTGGGTTTGTTAAATGCTTTTAATTTCATAGCGTACAATACTTAATTTATATATCTAAAGGATTTAATATATTATGTCGAGTGGTAGACTATAAGCCAGGGCTAAATGATCTATGATATTTCAACAGGGTGAATAAACACGGATTCCTTCATTACATCGGTGTATTATGTTTTGCAAGGCTTTAAAAACCGCATCCTCGACCAGCCCCTCCCCTCCATCAGCTAGTTTACAAACATAGCATGCCTATTTCCGTAGGCCTGACCGCAGAGGCAACTTTCCCGTTTCCTAACCTACTTCCTTACAGCTCGAATAGTAATGGATTCCGGCCTATAGGTATACGCTGCCGAACGAGGGCGAAAGGAAAATCATTCCATCAAAGAATCATCGATCTTGTCGCGGCCCTCGGACGCAAAATTCTTTTCGACAGATTCTATCTCTTGAACAACGGCCTTTGCAGAGCTATACTGCCGCAGCCAGCACTTCAGGGTGATAGAAATACAGGCTTGAGAGTGCTGCGGGAAATGCTGCATTGAAAATCTGTCCGCAACCTTATCGTGCCATTCATCCTCCCCATCTATAATATCAGAGAAAACAGCACGGCACATCATAATAAAGTATATAGTGCATTCGAGCGCAAAGAGGTCCGTTTGATATCCGCCTCGAACGGATCGTCTCCAGGAAAATAGAATCTACAGGGCTCATTACTCCCACCGTCGAGAAACTTTTCTCTACCTTCTGAGAGGAGTTTCCCCTGGAAGTCCGATGGTTTAAAATGAAGTTCCTTATCGAGGAGTTGTGTAGGCTGGATGTCGCAGTGAAGTATCCTTAGTGAGTGAATATGTGAAACTGCTTCGCCAGCTTCTCGGCATCAGGATAGTCGCTGCTGGGTCGAAGGCGGCGGATTGCCCGATTCGAGTAGATAATAAGCCAGGGACCTATCCAAGGCACGGTCTAGGTAGAGTCCGGTATCTGAGAAGGTCTTTAGCCATATAATCCGAGGATATGGGCCGGCAATCTGAAAAAGCATCCTCTCGACCCCGAGCCAGCTAATATCTCCGCTAGGAGCAAGTGAATATTTGATAACCCCGTAGACTCATTTACTTCTCCAATACGGAACCACGCTGAACTAGAAAGGTGAGCCATGTAAGAGGTGGCGCTCCACGGATAGAGTAATGCAGACCACTTTCTTAGCCACAGTTTCACGGGCGTGCACTATTGCTAACACTACTTCATGTTACGGCACAAACAAGTCAACAAAAGAAGAGGCGTTGATATACTATCATTTAGGACACTAAGGTATAGGAAGAATAGTAGCTCGAGGAAAGCAAAGTATATAGCCCTTAGACCTCTATAACTTTAGAAGGCTAGCGGCAAGCCGATAGACGAAATGCCCAAAGCAAAGGAAAGGTGTGCTTTGTATACCTGCTCGGTCCCTGCCTCCAAGGGAAGTCACTTCGGTTGTATTAAAGAGACCGAGACATTCCTACTGCGGCATCGATCACATCATCAAATATCCTACAAGCTAGATATAGGAGACGTAGTTCCGCTGCCCAAGTCAACTACCATTCCCATAGTCAACATCTGAGATCTATATAACGTTTCGAATGGCAGCAGGCAGGGAAATACATACCAACAATGATCTTGTATCTCACGTTCTCGTGTTCATCAGAGTATCCCGGTCCCTAATCGGCAAGCTTCTTTAGAAAACGATGGATATGGGGCACCCGCATGTTGACTTGGATGTCACTGCCGGTCAAGCTCTGCGCCCACAGCGCAACCTTGGGAGATTCCAAGATCCTGTCAGGATTCGTCTTGATGGAGATGTATTGATCGGTGCCACTGACGGGGAAGTCAGCCTCGAGGTATATTTCGACAAGGTCTTTGCAGTCTTGGATCGACATTTAGCTTTGGTTCTGGTGGACTCGTGAACTGGTGGACTGGTGGACTGGGTGGATTGGTAGATTGGTTTGCCTGAACGGTCGAACTTGAGGACGAGTTTGTTGTGACTGGCAAGAATTGGGTTCGGCTGTGAAGGTGAGGAAACAGTGGATTTGATATGGATCGAAGTTTGTTGATACTGCTCGTGGGAATTCTCTACCGCCTTGATAGACAGAATCGGCTGACCGATACTGCTTGCCTGCCGCCTGAGTAAATGCTGAACTTCGTATCTCATTGGTTTTAAGACCAAAAAGCACTAGTTCTGAGTGACTCAATATGTTAGAAGTCTGTCCCCAAATGATAGATTGATGATAGACGAAAACTGTAACGCCTAAGCAACTTGACATACACTAGTGCTCCCTTCCATGATACCCCTTAACATGCTTAAAGACTTGTGATTTGAATGGTCTCATTGCCCGTTAGACCTTTTTCCTTGAGCCTCACAGCTCGCCTGTCAAGGTAGACTTGATACGGCTCTGTGGGAATCCTCTTCTCCTTGTCCTTCCACACTTGATACTCGACAGCCTCCCAGACCCGCAGCTGATCTAGGAAGTTCTAGTTCGGCTTAATCGACCGCGCCTCCTTTACTTTACGGAAGATCGAGTCGAGCCCACTACGGCGCTTTCGCATAAGGTAGGCTATGACAACGGTTGACGAACGAGATATGCCGAGCTGGCAATGGACTAGCACACCACCAGCGCGGACTGGCTCTTTGACGGGCTTATTGGCATGGTCCTCTTGGACATGTTGCTCTAACGGGATAGATGATAATGGCTCAGCAGGGGCGGCGTTGCCTAGTTGTCTATCGATAAAGTCGCAGATGTCGGACATAAGGGCGAGGATGTCCATTGTAGAGCTATCTAGGCAGGGGACAAACAGGTGGTGTTCTTCAGGCACGAGTTTCTTATTTTCTAGGTAGTTCCATTTAGCATACGGGCCGTCTAGGAGCGAGATGATTGCAGTGATGCCGTTGTCCCGAAGGATGTCCCGGTTCATAGAGCTAGACACATTCCCAATAAAGAGGTAGGGCTCGATCTCTGAAATCGAGGGGGGCAACCAAGACATCGTGATAGTCTGGGGACCTGTCTGTTGCGCGGTGGGAGGAAGTCTCTTGGCTACTGGAGGACGTGACTAGCACTGGAATGGATTTAGGAATAGGAGAGAAGCTCCCCAGCTTAAAGATGGTTGTTTGGAATCTGATTTGCTGCGCCAAGTGGCCATCACGTGACTTTAAATGTGGTATGCCCATGGAGAATCCTATGTTGAAAATCTCAAAGGCAATATCCCAGGTGAAGGGCCATAAGTTCCCGGTTGATTTGAAAGCTCTTAGTTCTATAAATTACTAGGTATATCATCAAGTATATAATCGTATTAAGTCTAAATAGGAGAAGTCTGTCCGGAAAAGAGGTTTAAGTAGTCAAGTATGTAGTCGGAGGTTACATGATCAACACTAGGTTAGGGCCGACCTAATGGAGTTATTAACCTAGGTGTATAAACAATCTATCTCTAGGTGGATAGTAAGAAAAGCACATTCGTTTTAGCTTTCTAGTGCCTTGTATATCACCTACCGAATTTATTTATAGTCATATAGTATAATATTATCAACTTTGTATACCTTGTCGACTTTGTAATTATACTAGAATACGAAGCAACCTAAGAGCTCGACATGGTCAGTAATTGTCCCAACTTATACTTTGGGTTGCTACTTACTTTGACTATATCTACATATAGGGACCCCTTTGGCTTATTTGTAGCATATAATCTTGGCAGGTCTCGACGAAAACACAGTAACGTGACTACGAGGCCCATGATCTGTCCTGTCACCGGTCCTCCTGATCCCTAATTCATGTATCAATAGGGAAGCTTCTTCTAATATCCCCCTTCTTCTATTAGTCGTCCGCAATCTATTCACAATTTCACATACATACTTTTGTTGAATTAGCATCAAAATAATTCTACCTTTTAACTCCAGCCCTTTAGAGTGTCCGGCATGGATTCTCGATTTCCGCTTTCAAGGGGATGCAATATCAGAAGGGGCAACTGGACAATACTCTGAACGAAAAGTATTCGATATCCTCTAAATATATCTCAAACTAAATGAAGATTTTTCGTCGAAACTGCTACGCTCATAATTGTGGAAACGTAGCTCAACAAGGCGGTATTAACGATTATCTTCTTTATAACTACTACCTCTGAACTACTAAAATTTAGAAGTATATCTATAAATTTCGAGGTCCTATAATAGGGCAACCTTAGATACCCTTGAATATTCGGGTTTTACCTATAACATATACTAGCTATAATACGTGGATAGGTAGGATTGAATTAGGGTCCCTAGGAAGGTCCACCATCTTCTGGTGGAGAGGTCTTATATTCTCGACCTGGATCAATATATTTACATGCTTGGCGCCTCCCTATATAGGATAAATATTTCTCTTGATGGCCACGGACTTTGAGGAGAAGATGGAGCTGCTTATTAATGGATGGAGAGTTATCGTCCACTAAAACGCGGAGGTACTGTGACAAATACACACGTATGGTGGAATTTGCCAAATTGCATAGTGTCAAGCTTATGATCGAGCCATTCCGTTTAATAAGACAGGGCGTTAAAGACGCTCTGAGCAGCGCAGAGGAAAGGATAGGCGAGATATCACAAGATTTTGTAAGCGCAATAATGAATTGGGAGTGCGTCTCCGATGACATGCGCGTCAGGGGCAAGCAATGTTGTGCATATAGCCACGAGCAGGTACAGTGCTGATAGCGAAATTTGTACGGTACATGTGTGATCAAGGATCTTCATCTGACTCTCATCTGACCGGGTGATATCTTGTTTCGGCTACAGCACATAGTACTGAAGTAGACGAAGGATGGATGGATCTGGATCTGGTCCACATGTGGAATGCGGAAGGTGGCAGATAGAAATGCACGCACGTGGGCACTTGCCGACATGACATGAAACAAGACGTTTCGGTGGCAGGTCCAATTTAATTGAAATAAGTACGAAGTACAAGAAGCATAGAGGAAATTCGAGCTGCAAATATGAAAATTCTCACTTGGGATGATCGCAATGCTGAATGGTGTAGAATGAGTGTTATTTGAGCGAGCATACTTCGTCCTCGAATACAAGCGCCCTCTCGGCGCCAGAAATACCCGTCTGATGAGGTACTCGAGTAATACAAGAAAGCGAGCAGAAGGACAGTGCAGTAACGGTACTTGTATAGCCACCGCCAGCGCTCGTATGATGAATGGCGGTATTAGCCGGCAGTCACAAATACCTCCGATGCTTTATTTGGACACCACGCTCTGTCTGCGCGGCAACAGGTAGCATGGTGGAGATTGTGGGTGGGTGACATCCTGATCCTTGGCTGGGAACAAACTGCAAGAGAATGCAACCCATCCATGCGCGACTCGCGAGGCTCATCATCGTCACCAGCAGGCGGCTGCTGGATTTAGAACGGCCCCACGTACTTCGTAGGTCTGTGTGGGCTCAGCTCAGTCGCCCTGGGCATGGCAAACAGGCCCGACAGGGTGCGGATAGACGTTTGTCGAGATGAAATCCCGTTTGAAGTCTATCACGTACCATCTCTATATAGATGCAGAGTAGTAGAGAGAGGGCGGGAGAGAGTGGCCCACGGATGAGGATATACCCCGATGTACAGTACCTATACGTATTAGAGGCGACCGTGTTCTCTGGGTCTGACAGCGACCGACAGTCTGACTGCATTATGGCGGTTGGAGCCGCGGTGCAGTCCAACAGGTACAGTACATTTGTGGCTCTTCTGCAGCGCGGAGGAGGGTGGATAATGCCGCGGATGAGAAAGAAGAAGCATTTTCTGTCCACAGTACTTCGGACGTCGTATGAAGTGGGGAGATAAGTTATTTGGGGGAATTAAAGTAGGCTGCTTCAGGGCCCGGAAGGAAGAGGCACAGGTGTTGAAGGCTGGCTGCTGGACAGCCGCCGTGAACAAAACCGGTCGGTCGCACTTCCGTAGTGATGGGGTCCGGAGAGATGGTACAGGCAGAGAGTATCTGTTTGTATCTGTTTGTACTGTGCCTCGCGCTTGTTTCACTGCCTCGAAGGGGTGAATTGATCGAGGCAATGCTCCGTATAGTGACGATAATGATAATGATAATAATACGGAGTAATAATGGGGGCGAGAAATGGGGGCAGTGTAGTGCAGAAATGGGGAGAAAATGGAAGATCGAACCGATCCCACTCTACGAAGTAGGCGATGTATCGCTGCCTGGCGCAGTCCGTCGTCCTTCTAGGTTGGCGGGGGCCAACGGCAGCCTCGTGCTGGAGCTACTCGTACCCAGAACCTCGGAGACATGGATACTTACCTAGATGCTACGAGTAAGTAAATAGATGTACCAAGATATCATGGCCTCAACGCCGCGAATGGATCAAAAAGGATCAAAAGGCTGCGGACCCGGCTGCTGGCGCCACCGAGCGCGACCAGTCGGGGATTTCGCAATCGCAGCGACTACTCACTAATCGGGCGCTCTTAGCGCACGGTAACAAGCCACGAGGCCCTGTGAAGTGCTTGAAGACCCCCGATGGCCCCCTAACGAGCCCCTAAGGACTCCCTAAGGATCCCCCAAGGAGCTCCCTCCGTAGATGCGCCGGTAGGCTTGGGCTTGCTGAGCACCCAGGTACCTCCGAACCGCAGTGTTTTGGTAGAGCACCGAGGTACCCAGCAGCGCCCGCAGCCATCTACGCCGCCCGCCAGGCTTGCTCAGGGCCCTTGTAGAGCCAAAAGGCTATCGGAAAACCCTCGATCCGACCTGGCCCCCGCCTCCCGCAGGCCTTCACCTGGCCCCAACGACGATGCTGTAGTACAGTAACTGCACTTCGTACAGAGCCTTTACGAGAACCGAAATATGTTGTTGGAGAGTACTCCGGACGAAGCACTTCGTAACAAGTTAACAATTCAAGCCGCTGACTGTGTACTATACAGAATAATTGGCGCGTTACGATCTGGCCATTACGAGTAGCGATCACGCTGCGCCAGGGCGCCAATGTCCTGATTGTCATCCTTACTCACCAGAGCTGCTGGGGGGGAGGGGGG
>NW_022474206.1:1042096-1240407 GCF_003357145.1 Venustampulla echinocandica | reverse complement strand
TGTGTGTGTGTGTTTCGTAGTAACGAGCGTGAGCTTTCCATGTCTTTATTGTATCCCGGGGTATCATTTCGATCGTTCGCAAATTCCAATCCTTCCGAGGCATTCCTTCCCTATCTTCTAGCCCAACTCTCCCTCTCGGTCCAACTCTCGCGGTACACTGCGCTCAGCGGTGTCTCTGGCAATTCTGACCAAGCCGAGTGCACTCTTCTGGGAGGAGGACCCATCCAATCCCTCCATGTGGAACCCCCGTTTTCCTTATGCATGTTGCCCTCTGATGAGGGTTCTCGAATTCCAAGGCTTCCCTGTTCAATTTCCCTCTGTCTTCGAGACCGCTCGCTTCCCGTGCTGTTGCTAGGTCCAATGCCGCTGAGATTTCCGGCTCCATACGCGGCCCATGACATAACATGGTCATCGCGCTCATTCATGTTAGACCTCATGGGAGCCTTGGGTGATGTTGGAGGTGGAGAGGAATGGCGTTGCAGAGGCAGGTCAAAGGGGGCTTTAGATCCTTCGAGTCCTAGTCCGATGGGGATACTGTAAGTGCTCACTCCTGTCTTGCCACTGCCGCCACGAGAAATGGATTCACGGGATTTAGACGACTTTTGACTTGGTTTGGCGCTGAAACGAGAAAGCATATCTGGTTCGCTGTGGGATTGGGAGCGAATAGCATGAGTATGTTCGCCAGGCAGCTCACTGCGGCCTGCTGAGCGGCGTGGGCTTAGCGGACCGCCGTCCAATTCGTTGCGTGGGATGATTGGAATACTATCTAGTTGCTGTGCTTCGCCCTCTGGCCGGAAAGCCGGATGGCGCCACAGAGGGGGTTGGTTCCGTGGGGGGGACGCTCCAGGCCGGAAAGCTGGATGACGCGAGAGTTGATGGAGGTGGTAGGCGGGATGTTGCTTTTGTTGTGGGGAGTGGATTGGGGTGGGTGGAGTTCCAGGAGTGCGTGGGACGATAGGTGTTGGTAAGGGGAAGATAGATTCTTCAGGGGATAGTTGACTAGGAAGAGATTCATAGTCAGGCTGTCGACGGGTGAGTGGTGCTTCAACTGTGATCTTCTCTTGGTCGTCGTTTGGGACATGGACCTTCTCAGCAGAGGGAGATAGCAGAGCCCTGGATAGATAATTGTTGTCCCTTTGGGGTTCTGGAGAGTCGTTGGTTCGGTAGCCTGAAGCTGTCAGTGTGTGTTTTGAAACTAACTAAAGGTTCTTCAACATACCTCCATACGAATCTGAATTAAGATGTTGCCCCTCATAGTAGGAGTCGTGTCTTTCTTTGCCTTCTTTTGAGCCATAGGTTGATATAGTAAACCTTGATCGCTTTTGTTGTCTCCTCCGCCAGCAGAACCATACAACGACCGAGAGGATCGAGGCAGCCACTATTGCACAGGTGACTCCTGCGATGAGAGGTACATTGGATGTTTTCTCCCTGCTGTTTGGCGGGTTCGTTGAAGGATTTACTGGTAGTATCGTCGAGGAAGCTGTAGCCAGGAGAGCTGGGGGTTTAGTGTCGGTAGTGGTAGTAGCAGCAGTAGATGAAGCCGTAGTCGTTGATGAGCTAGTCAAAGAGCTGGAAGATGAGCTGGATATACTGGATGATCCGGATGGCAGCGGTGTCACCGGCTGAGGAGTCAAGGTGATGATAGTAGTAATCGAATTGGAAGCTGGTGTGTCTGGACATCCCCCTTTCACACATGCGTCGACCGAGCAGCAACCTCTGAAGCTGGAAGAACCACACACCCAGAAGCTCTTGCCCGTGGGACAGTCGGCGTCCCGGTGGACGAGGTCGTTGAGAGGCATATTGTTCCCATGAAGCCTTGGCCGTGAGAGGACAAGATTCAGAGCAGATGAGGAGATGATAGGGGAAAAGGAACGAGGGCACCACGTTTAATTGACTGAAACTGAGGTGCAGATCAGGACGAGGGATGCTGGGATACAAGTATACCACGTTGAGATGCAAAGAGCACTGCCAGGCCCGGGGACCACTAGGATGGAGGTGAGATGGAGGGGGAGAACGTGGGAGCCCAGACGATGTGCCGCGGTGAATGGCGACGGATTTGGGGGGGTGGAGGGGCACGAGAGGGTATTGCAGGGGAAGCTCGAAAGTGAAGTGATATGAAGTTATTTATTATGTATGTGTATGTACCTACACCAAAGGTACTACCTTGGCTCGTACTTCACAATTCACACCCCAAGTGGTCAGATACACAAGCAAGATACCCAAGGGAGGCTAGATCCGCACTCGACGGCGTATCTGCAGAAATGCAAATGCATGTACAGGCATTCACCGCCATCCACTCAGGATTGCAGTCGACCTCGGCAGCTTCTGCAGCAAAAGAGGTGCTCATGGTGTGAGCTTCGTATACCTGGGAGGTGGGTAGTCACCTCAGGTACCGCCACTGTGCAGTCCAACATCTGACTGCTGGCTGCTGCTGCTGGTGCTGCTGCTGCTGCTGGTGCGTACCGAGCCTCCGGAGGAAGTTGAAGGAAGCCGAGGACCGCAGCACCCAGAAGTGGCACATACCTGTACATCTACTCCGTAGCGTATACATCTATAAGTAGGACCAGATGGCACCCAGCCACCCCACATTAGCACTCCCCCCTTATACACATCTAGATGTGTATAAGGGGGGAGTGCTAATGTGGGGTGGCTGGGTGCCATCTGGTCCTACTTATAGATGTATACGCTACGGAGTAGATGTACAGGTATGTGCCACTTCTGGGTGCTGCGGTCCTCGGCTTCCTTCAACTTCCTCCGGAGGCTCGGTACGCACCAGCAGCAGCAGCAGCACCAGCAGCAGCAGCCAGCAGTCAGATGTTGGACTGCACAGTGGCGGTACCTGAGGTGACTACCCACCTCCCAGGTATACGAAGCTCACACCATGAGCACCTCTTTTGCTGCAGAAGCTGCCGAGGTCGACTGCAATCCTGAGTGGATGGCGGTGAATGCCTGTACATGCATTTGCATTTCTGCAGATACGCCGTCGAGTGCGGATCTAGCCTCCCTTGGGTATCTTGCTTGTGTATCTGACCACTTGGGGTGTGAATTGTGAAGTACGAGCCAAGGTAGTACCTTTGGTGTAGGTACATACACATACATAATAAATAACTTCATATCACTTCACTTTCGAGCTTCCCCTGCAATACCCTCTCGTGCCCCTCCACCCCCCCAAATCCGTCGCCATTCACCGCGGCACATCGTCTGGGCTCCCACGTTCTCCCCCTCCATCTCACCTCCATCCTAGTGGTCCCCGGGCCTGGCAGTGCTCTTTGCATCTCAACGTGGTATACTTGTATCCCAGCATCCCTCGTCCTGATCTGCACCTCAGTTTCAGTCAATTAAACGTGGTGCCCTCGTTCCTTTTCCCCTATCATCTCCTCATCTGCTCTGAATCTTGTCCTCTCACGGCCAAGGCTTCATGGGAACAATATGCCTCTCAACGACCTCGTCCACCGGGACGCCGACTGTCCCACGGGCAAGAGCTTCTGGGTGTGTGGTTCTTCCAGCTTCAGAGGTTGCTGCTCGGTCGACGCATGTGTGAAAGGGGGATGTCCAGACACACCAGCTTCCAATTCGATTACTACTATCATCACCTTGACTCCTCAGCCGGTGACACCGCTGCCATCCGGATCATCCAGTATATCCAGCTCATCTTCCAGCTCTTTGACTAGCTCATCAACGACTACGGCTTCATCTACTGCTGCTACTACCACTACCGACACTAAACCCCCAGCTCTCCTGGCTACAGCTTCCTCGACGATACTACCAGTAAATCCTTCAACGAACCCGCCAAACAGCAGGGAGAAAACATCCAATGTACCTCTCATCGCAGGAGTCACCTGTGCAATAGTGGCTGCCTCGATCCTCTCGGTCGTTGTATGGTTCTGCTGGCGGAGGAGACAACAAAAGCGATCAAGGTTTACTATATCAACCTATGGCTCAAAAGAAGGCAAAGAAAGACACGACTCCTACTATGAGGGGCAACATCTTAATTCAGATTCGTATGGAGGTATGTTGAAGAACCTTTAGTTAGTTTCAAAACACACACTGACAGCTTCAGGCTACCGAACCAACGACTCTCCAGAACCCCAAAGGGACAACAATTATCTATCCAGGGCTCTGCTATCTCCCTCTGCTGAGAAGGTCCATGTCCCAAACGACGACCAAGAGAAGATCACAGTTGAAGCACCACTCACCCGTCGACAGCCTGACTATGAATCTCTTCCTAGTCAACTATCCCCTGAAGAATCTATCTTCCCCTTACCAACACCTATCGTCCCACGCACTCCTGGAACTCCACCCACCCCAATCCACTCCCCACAACAAAAGCAACATCCCGCCTACCACCTCCATCAACTCTCGCGTCATCCAGCTTTCCGGCCTGGAGCGTCCCCCCCACGGAACCAACCCCCTCTGTGGCGCCATCCGGCTTTCCGGCCAGAGGGCGAAGCACAGCAACTAGATAGTATTCCAATCATCCCACGCAACGAATTGGACGGCGGTCCGCTAAGCCCACGCCGCTCAGCAGGCCGCAGTGAGCTGCCTGGCGAACATACTCATGCTATTCGCTCCCAATCCCACAGCGAACCAGATATGCTTTCTCGTTTCAGCGCCAAACCAAGTCAAAAGTCGTCTAAATCCCGTGAATCCATTTCTCGTGGCGGCAGTGGCAAGACAGGAGTGAGCACTTACAGTATCCCCATCGGACTAGGACTCGAAGGATCTAAAGCCCCCTTTGACCTGCCTCTGCAACGCCATTCCTCTCCACCTCCAACATCACCCAAGGCTCCCATGAGGTCTAACATGAATGAGCGCGATGACCATGTTATGTCATGGGCCGCGTATGGAGCCGGAAATCTCAGCGGCATTGGACCTAGCAACAGCACGGGAAGCGAGCGGTCTCGAAGACAGAGGGAAATTGAACAGGGAAGCCTTGGAATTCGAGAACCCTCATCAGAGGGCAACATGCATAAGGAAAACGGGGGTTCCACATGGAGGGATTGGATGGGTCCTCCTCCCAGAAGAGTGCACTCGGCTTGGTCAGAATTGCCAGAGACACCGCTGAGCGCAGTGTACCGCGAGAGTTGGACCGAGAGGGAGAGTTGGGCTAGAAGATAGGGAAGGAATGCCTCGGAAGGATTGGAATTTGCGAACGATCGAAATGATACCCCGGGATACAATAAAGACATGGAAAGCTCACGCTCGTTACTACGAAACACACACACACACAGGGACCGCCACCCTACGAAACCCACGGCGCCTTAGCAAAATGATAATGTAAATCTTCTGTCCCACCACACTTTTGTACCATTACACACGACCCTCATACTTCGTTCGAGCTTGGAGTTTTTACGGTACGGTTGGCAGGCATTTTCACAGCGCGGAGTTTAACGGAGTCAAAACGGGGGGTTGAAATTGAGGGGTGGTTGGTTGTCTTTTTATATATGGCAGCTTGGGGTGTTAAGTGTTCATAGCAGATCACACCTTGCTTCTCTATACATACGCAAGAGCGAAGCTCAGGAAAGATTTTATTGCTTCTCTAGCGCTCGAGACATTAGCTAGCTAGGAAGGCTGTTCTATGAGTTGCAACCTTGGTTATTCAGACCTTGAAAATAAAGCTAAAATTTTTACATACAAATCCTGGAATCGTGACGTTTGCTTCTTGGTGGGGGTTGTTGTTGTATGGGAAGGATTGTAACTGATAGTGCGGCACAAGATGGGATTTCTTGTGTATTCGTAAGCCTGTACGTGATGGGGCGAAAGGCGCAACAGGTAAGACGGGAGGAGTTTTATGTTCTGCCTACCTCGTTACTTAGTCAGAACACAATGCGCTCGTCTTCCTTAACTGGTTCGGCATCACAATATGAGACCGGCCCCCTAAAAACGCTACTCATCCTTCTTACTCAGCCTCAGTCTCATGATACGATATGGCCCCTCGAAACTCACGTACGGCATTTCCCGCACTAGCAAGAACCTTGTCGAGATCTTGGATTTCTACTATGTTTATTCAATCTACTTTGATAGCCTTAGCTAGCTAAGTCAAGCAGGTAGTCCACTCACTCCACTCCACTCCCTCCACAAATCTATTTTATGTATTCCCTTTATTCTCAGCAAGTTCGAAGATCGAACACCCCTGTAAAGTAAAGATTCTTAGAGCAAAGCAGAAAAAAACACAGAGACTGGTATCAATCAATTCAAAAAGCAAAGTAAAATAAAAACCAATAAAGGGCTACTGACGCCGACGCCGTGGAAATGCATGGCTTATCGTCCAATGTCGGTTATCCGTCCGTAACGCCTGCAATTTTGTACTGGATTCTGGTGATTTCCCGTTTCCGCCACTCGGTCCGTTTTTGGATATAGGGTGGGTTGGAAGGTGGAAGATCGACCTCATTCATTAAACAGGGTTTGTTCCGTCTTCAACCATCTTCTAACATTTCTGAGAAACACAAGAGGAGCATAGACTTTAGGTATGAGTAGAGCCAGCCCGAACGTGAATGAAATGCTGGGATCGATGGGGAAACTCAGTTTCCATACCCCATTAGCTTCGTGATCTCATCTAGAAGTTCCTGTAGATCATCGTCGGAGATTTTATCTTGGAGGCTGGGAATAAGGGTTTTTGCTTCCTCAGCGGTATCGCAGCATAACGAGCCTGGTGTAATAAAATATCCGTCAGCCTCCTTGTCTTCTTGTGATAGTGATATGAAGATATGAGCGACCCATACCTAATTGCGCCCTCTCGAACTTAGCCAGTTCCTTGTGCGCCGTAAGCAGCCGCTCTACAGCCTCGACATTCTCCTTCCGTCGGAACCGCGCAAAGTGCTCTAGATAATCCGTGGTTTTCTGCAGGATCCTAGGGGGAGGAAATGCATGTCAGCTCAGCTCAGCCCATCGCGTATCACGTCGTGCAAGCGCGCAGGCCCGCGCCTGGAGTCCCCAGGACACGGCTGGGAATTCTTGGAAATGAGAAGGATTGCCCAATATATCTGTAGAGGGTGCTAGAATAAGGCTATAGCTATCCATCCATCCAGCCGTCGTATATTGGGGAGATTGCGGTTACACGCTCAATCCTAAACAACATGCTTCGCAAGGAGAAGAGGTCACATACTCCGTCTCGTTCACGTTCTTCCGGTCCAGTCTCCGCTTTGCTACCAGGGCGTTGATAACGAGCGCTGCCTCGCTGTGCGTCAGCGCGTCCACGTCCTGGAATTCGCCGAGCTTTAGTTCCGCGGCGGCTTCCTCGTCGCCTTGGGGAGCTTCGCGCGTGCGGGACGTTTGTGGCGGGCCAGACATCTCGGGTTCGTATGATAGAGTGTAGCTGTAGTCTTCGGCGCAAAAGGCGGTGATAATTGTAGAGCAAGAGTTGAACAGTCGCCGCGCTGCTGTGGTGGGGTGAAGGTGGGTTTTGTCGCGTGAAGAAAGTTCAAGCTCTCGCTTGGGACTTCGGGGGTCGCGCTTCTTTCGTAAATCTGGGGAATCTTCAGCCTCATCAACCGCACCCCAATCGCTGACAATGTGATGCGCCCAACACCGCACAACGCCCACTCTCTC
Organism: Venustampulla echinocandica; assembly: GCF_003357145.1. Classification (NCBI taxonomy): domain Eukaryota; kingdom Fungi; phylum Ascomycota; class Leotiomycetes; order Helotiales; family Pleuroascaceae; genus Venustampulla; species Venustampulla echinocandica. The sequence continues at coordinate 1,232,859 of NW_022474206.1, read as the reverse complement.
TAAACCCTCAATTCAAATTTGGTCCCAGGTCCTGTATATGGATCTCCAGCTTCTTGAATTCTCTGATACCTCCCCTGCCTCCATATAAGCCGCAACGATGTACGCATACCCAATTCTTCCCTTAATATGGCCAAGACGAGAACAAAGGCCGGTGCTAACAAATAAATTCAATATACAGGGTCGTCTACGCACTCATTGTCATAAACAAAGCAGGCGGTCTAATCTACCAGCGGGATTTTGCTGAAGGCCTCAACAAGCTCAGCATAAACGACTACCTCGTCCTCGCTGGGACATTTCACGGGTACATTATGCAGCTCCCCCCGTTTGTCGACACATCCATCTAACCAATCCGTTCTCACAGAATCCACGCAATATCAACACGTCTCAATCCCCTCCACCCGCACAACCCGCGCTCCTCAACAGCACCCATCACACGCCCAGAACAACCTTCAGGAATCGAAGTGCTAGAAACCGAGAACTTCCGCCTGCAATGCTTCTCTACCTTAACCGGGACAAAGTTCTTGTTATTTACTGAACCGCAGCAACCTAATACGGATAAGATTATGGGGAAGATTTATGAGCTATATGCGGATTATGTGATGAAGAATCCGTTTTATAGTCTCGAGATGCCGATTAGGAGTGAGGGCTGGGAGAGGAGGTTGATTAGGGAGATGAGGGGTATTAATTCTAGGTGAGAGACCGGATGGGAGGGATAGGAATCTAGATCGGGAAGAGATTGATACAAATTATACGCAAGGATATGGATGTGATTGGAATAGGGAGTACGAGAAAGGCTGTAGTAGCGGTAGGAGGTTAGAGCGAGTGCTCTTCTAGACCGTGGAGGACGAAGGTACTTAGAGTTACCAACGCCAGGACACAGAGTCAGGGATGTATTCCCAAAAATTGGGGACCTTGGGGGGAAGCGCAGAAGTTCGATATTCCCTGTGCCTACATATTTAGACCTTGGGTTGGAAATTGAGCAGCAGGATAGCGGGCGAGAGTCCTCCATAACTATCCATTTTATGGCGATATCTATTGGTACATCCCAACGCCGTCAGCAATGCAAGGTCTGCCAACTTCCTTCGCCTATGCCGTGTCCATTTTATCCGCATCATCACCCCCATCGTCCTTCTTCGTATCCTTCGGCCCAGTTTTGCTAGGCTCCCCATCCTTGCTCAGCAATGGCTGTGCAGCCTCGTCTTCCTCCTTTATCTCAGGCAATGCAGCTTTGGCATCTGCTTCCGCTTTCTCCTTGTTTTGCTTCTCTTGTCTCGCCTTCTCTTCTTCCATGCTCATACGTAATGCAAGAGCCAACTCTGGATCCACACTTGGGTCAATGCCAAATTCAAACCCGCCACCTTCACCACCCTCAGCGGCGGTCCCTAATCCAGCTGCTGCACCCGTGCCATCGCCATTCAGTATCGGGCTTGTGACTAGCTGGTCACTGAGGAGACCTGGCCCGGGAGGGATTATTGCTAGATATGATCCCTCGCCACCCTTGACATTTTCGTTGAAAGCTGTTAACTTCTTGGTAGTGTCATCGTCTAGCTCACCGAAAGCCACGAAATCGACCGAGACATTGCTCTTCCTCATCTTTTTAGCCAGCTTGACCAGGGATTTCTCGTCTTCGGGGATGGGACTGCAAGTGAAGACGATAATACGTTGACGTTGTGATTTATTTTGTCGGTGCTTGAGCGCCAGCTAGAATCCTTTCAGTGGTGTCTCCTAGAGCAGTTGAGACTATGACCTGTACTCACACCTGCAATTTGAATTCCCGTAGTCAAATGGCCTTCTCCTCGGATCTTTGACTTCGTACGATGTAATCCCTCCAATATCTTGCCGTGGTCCGTCGTCAATGTGACTAGCACCTCCGGCCCTTTGCCTCCCATACTCATAAGCCCAACGGAGGATTCCGGGTTGCCTTGTGTGATAGCGGAGAAAATGAGCGATACGGCGTCAGATTGTGCTTCGAATCTGGTAGGTGTATAGTCTCCGTTCCGGCTGCTTTCGCTGTTGTCCACTACCACCATTACTGCTTCGAGAACCATCTTTCGTGCGTTGCCTCAAGTTGAGGGCTTCGGCAATATTGCGTTTGAGGAAGAAGTATGCCGAGTTGGTCGAAGCGGGGTGATTTAGAGTCGCGCGGCGATATTTGGAGGAAGATGATGGGGGTGATGGAGTTGATGGCGTTGAGGTGGTTCCAGGTAGCTTCTGGCTGCGCGTATCTCGTCGTGGGAACCCCTGTAGCTATGAGCTTGTTCGGGCTAGCGCCGGATTTCAAGCGATGCGGCGGATCCGTTTGTTTACTTTGGGGTTCTACAAGCGCTACGTACGTCCTCGGTCATATCCAACTATTACGGACACTGTTTGATTGCGAATTGATAACTTGGTCAGCGGGCGGTTTTTGATTGCAGCTAATCTACACTTACGTCCAAACAAATCCTCGAATTCAGCAAAATTTCCCTGTAGCCGCAACATGGCACCAACGCGATCGAAGAAGCGCAAGTCGACTGAATCAACAGCCAGTTCTGTAGACATGCAAAGCTTCCCAGCCCCCCCAAGAATGGTACCGACCAAAACACGCAGCCCTATACGGACACCTCCATCGAATAGAAGCCCTATCAAAAAGGCCAGAGCCGGAATTACACTGGGCCAAAAGCAAGCCCTCATCGATAATTTGCAACTCGAGAGTAGGACAACTCCAGCCACGTTCGAGATGGGCGCGTCAAACGCATGCTAATTATGTCGAGCAGTCACGGAACGCGCCAGAAAACTCCGCGCGCAATATATGCTTCAAGCTCAAGGTCTCCGGACACGTATTGAAATTCGAGTTAATCGGATTCCCACAGCACTCCGTAGAGCGAAAATGGGAGAACTACTGCAGAAGCATAGCGAGACCGCTGCCAAGAGCACAAACAGGAACCCTCAACGAGTAGTCAAGGCCAATTCTCCTGCGAAGAATAGAATGGAGGATCTTCGTGAGCAATCTCGAGCGAGCCCTTCACCACGACGAGCACCAAAGCGGCTAAGGTATATTTCCTGATATAAACCATATTGTGGATGTACTAACAGTTGTAGCGACGAAATTTCTTCGATTGACAAGGAGAATGAAGATGTTGAGAATCCGAAGAAACGGCTTCGACCCGGCCCTCCTTCTCATGGCTCATCGCGGGAGAAATTACAACCCTCTCAAGTACTATCACCGAGATCTGCGAACTCGAGAACTCTACCTCGGTCGCCAATTCGCCCATCTGGGCCACCTTCGAAGTCAGTTCCGGCCCGCCCAGCGTCCCCACTCAAACCCTCAGCAACAGGGGGTCCATCAAGCATGCTCACCAATATGGTTGAAAAGGCAAAATCGACGCGAGGGCCAGCTGCACGGAAAGCACCAACAACTATAGCTGCAACCGCAGGAGCGGGACGAGGGAGAAGAGCACCAGCGGCACCAGCACCAGCACCAAGGGCTGCGAGAGGGAGAGGTAGTGCGATCAGTGACTCAAGCGATTCGAGTAATGCCACCGTTGTGAGAAAGCCTATGCCGCCTAGGAAGGAACCTGCGAAGAGAACGGTTATGAGTACGCTGAAAGGTATGGGAGGTGGTGGTACTAGGAAGGCGCCAGCAGCCAAGGCCGCAGCTCCTGCTACGGGCACCAGAGTTCTCAGGAAGAGAAATTGAATTATGTTAGGTCATATCGGAGTTTGTGTAATTACTAGCGCCTGGGCATATTGCTTTGGGTCGCGGAAATGTTATGAAATGGTCATCCATCAATATCAATATCCAAACCCTCATTTCCCTCCTAAACTACGCAACTATCCGCCAGCCCCAATATCTTTCTTCTTCTTTTTATCCTCGATCAACTCGATATTGTCTTCTGGAATAACGTCGTATTTATCCAGTAAAAATTCCTCAATCTCGTCACTCACATCCCCTTGAACAACGATTTCTTCCCCACCACTGGGCAGCTTGCTCACGCTGGATCCTGTCGCGAACTTCTTCCCTAGCTCTTTCGCCAATTTCTTGTTATCCAGTCCGAAGGCCTCTAATCCTGAGACGGCAGTCACGTATTTCCGCTTGTTGCGCTCCACGCGCTTGATTAGCACTTTAGAGCTAGCGATTGTTTGGGCGTGTTTCGCTTCCGCGGCTTCGGCTTTGAGGGCTTTCTTGTGGGCGTCTTTTTCGGCGCGTTTGCGGGCATCGACGGAGAGTGCGGAGGTTGCTGCTGCGAGAGCGTCTGTTCGGAGCGGGAGAGTTAGCACTGCTTGGAGTGGGGCACGAGTGGTGGAACTGAAAATAAAAGTGCTTGGGGAACAAGGAGGGGGCGAGGGATGAAAGAAATGGGAAGGATATACCGTCAGACCACAGCCGGTCATACATCTCAGACTGTGTCTTCTGCAGCCAATCCTGGCATTTCTTAACAGTGCCGCCGAATTCGCAATACTATTTCCCCGGCCTAGTAAGCATGTAGGTCTTTAGAACCGGAAATGCGGATTATGTATACCTCAGGAGGCAATGAGCACACTGAGAAAAGAGCGAGTTAGAACAGACTGGTAGGAAGTGTAGATGGCGGGGTCAAAATTGCGTACCTCCGCAATATATTACGTGTCTTGATTGGGGTTCTGCGGGCGCCGCGTGAGAATCTTGTGATTCGGTATCCACCATATTGACGGTTTTTTTGTGGTTTTCTGATATCTTTGGAGATTTGGGGAGATGCTGTGCTGCTTGTGAGAAATGAAGCTTTGAGAGTGCAATCAAGGACCACGATCGCGGGGCATTATACGCTAATGACTCTAGCGGCCGCGTTCTTGGGTCGCGGCCCGCTACCGATGGGCTTCAGACCAAAGTTACCTCTCAGCCTTTAATCTCAATCCTCAAAACACCACTTACCTTCAAGAAGTCTAGAGGTCTGCGGTTTAAGGAATAAGCATCGGTTTATTTGCTGGTATGGCAGCTGGGTTTGCGGATAGCTAGAAGCCTGCCATACCTAGACGCATTCTTCCCTGCAAATTTGCAGTGCCGCTTTCTTGTCTAAGCGTGATCCCTTCTTTATAATTTGTGGCGTCGAAAACCGCACCTTGATTTCCATATTGCTTTGAATGTCAGAGTTCACGTCTTTATCAAGCTCTTCCTCTGGTCGCCAAACATCGTTGCATATTCTTATCATTGTATGCGTATTTAACAATACTGTACACAAACTATAACAGCCTGAACGCGACCTCAACCTTTTGACCTGAATTTGCGTTATATATGCTCCCGGTTCCCCAGCGGGAAACCACCGTCAAAACGCGTATCAATTATTACTATTTTGTCAACAGCACATATTAGCAAATTGTTCCTTCCTACTCTGGGGCAATGTTGGCCTGAGAATAAACAAACTGAAGGAGAGCATAGGAGCTTACTGTTAGGCACTTGGACAATTGTTCTCCCCTTCCTGAGTACAAAATCGAATGCCTTTCGGCGCGTCTCGATAATGCTACCCATAGTTGCTCCTGGATACTCTTAAAGTATATTGTCTCTCGACGCTGCAGTCGCATATTTTGCTCGTATTCCAGCTCCGTCATTATTTCCCCTAGGCTCCAAAGACAGGTGAGGAGCGACGCCCTGTTGGCTTCTGCGATGTGACTATAGGAAATTTGCCATTCTAAACTGTCGGCGATTCCAACACGTTCTTTGCCTGTCCTGTTGTGCGCCGCCGAACTCATCGCCTGCTTGGCATTTTCAAGTGAGGATTTGATAGATTGCAGCTGACTATCTATCACATCGAATTTTGCGCTCGAGCCATATATAGATGCCCGGATAGAGTTAACATCATCAAAACGGGTTGAGACCATCTGAAGCAAGTCTTTATGTGCATTAATTTCGTATGGTGAAGCTGGGACTTTTCCTATGATTCTAATGCACTCCAGCACGATCCTAATGCACTCCGTCGCTATTGGGATGACAGAGAGGGGCCCCGGCTCCGAAGACGGTGAAGATGCGTTGCTGCTCAACATGTTTATGCTCACAATGAGGAGGTAGGAAGAAACATGTCATTTTCAATTGTTTTTGACACTTACCTGTGCGCGATACTACCTCTAGTTACATGTGCTCAGTGAACCTGGATCTGAGGGGCTGGAGCTGTCATAACCACGAGTTACTTATTTGTTGGTGGCGGGATATTAACGTGAATGGGAATGAGTCAAATTGGATATCATATTGCGGTGAGGCGGACGATGCGGGCGGTCGTGCATTGTAGCGAAGCCATTCAATGCAGAACACATCATCACCAGCATGGCTTTTACCCTCTCGCACGTCCGCACCTCTTCGGGCCCCTACAAATAGGATTGGGCGATTTATTTATGTCTAGTCATCTCCTTTATTCTCAGCTTGCCCTTCATTTTGCTAATGCTTTTTCTTCGCTGCCTCAAACCAAAGCGAGACCAACCCCTTTCACCATCAATCTCAAGCAATATGCGATTACAACTGATCTCCCAAATCTCCCACGGATGCCGATTCGATGATCACGACTTTGATTGAGGAGATGTATTTACCAAGAGTGCGGTCTCCCGAAGAGCTCCGAGAGTTCTACACCATCGTTCTCCGAGCTAAGAGTGAGATCCACGAGCGACATCTGCCTCGGGGCATCGCTGAAAGGGCCGTCGCGGGTTATGATTATGATGCACATAGCATGTTATCGCGAGGCTCAGCCTCTACAGCCTGCAGTCAGAATCAATCCTGTAGCTCCGCATCGTTGTTCAGCGCACAAGCCCAAACTGCCAGCTCAGCTACTTCTATCAGTGAGGATAGCGAGTCGGCCACGTTGACTACATGCCAACGAATCGTTCGTTCATGCGTGTCAGGTGTCCACCCAAACGTTGCTGGGTTTCATTCAGCTTTGGAGCCAGAGGACGTAGATACCCAACCCAAATCCTGTGCCATTGTGGGAACGACTACGCGAGTTGGCTACGATGTGGGACTTGAGTTGTCTGCTCTGAAGAGCTTCCGATTAAACTTGTCGTAAGTTGCTCTCATGGTCAGAAATCTACTGGTCCTCTGATGGATTACTAACCGAAAGTTTCTTCTGTAGCTGTCAACAATGCCGGGTGCACAAGCTTGGATGTGATGGAGCAAGTCCGTCTTGCTGGAACTGTGCCCAAACCTACCAACAATGCTGCTATGGACGGACCGAGGTTAGTAGCATGCCAGGAAACCTCAAATCGCCTGAGATTCGTGCAGAACAAATCCTAGAATTCCCCTCCTGGGAAGGGTCGCTCCGAGACCACCCGTACTATAGTTTAGAAGGAAGCAAGAAATTAGGTCGCGTAGGTATGTGGTCTTTGAAGTTAAGACACGACCTTCCCCAAAAGGCCGAATCGTCTGGAAGCTCCCCCGCAGTGGATATGGAACGTTCTCCGGGCGGTGATGATGAAGTGCTCTTGATCAGAGGTTCACCAGTCCCTTTCGGTGATGGAGATTCGGCCTTTGTAGAAGATGAGACGGATGACACTTCTTCTTTTAAGAGCTCGCCATCAACGTTCATCCAGTCATATTCTTCGTCTGTGGGCCTACCTTCTCGCGATTCTGGTTTAACGATTCCCTTGGATCTTGGTGTGGTATCGAGTTTGACCTTATCGTCGCAACCACTTCATTCTAGCAAGGAATCTATATCAACTTCCTCTGACGACGACTCACAGTCACCATGGGAGAAGGATGGAGGGAGCATAGCGGAATGCGTTTTTGAACACGCACCATCTCACAACCCCGAAGACTTCCATGGTAGTTCTTCACAGCTGTTTCACTGTATATTTTGCTCTGAACGATTTGGTAACCAAGAGGAATGGGGGCAGCACGAACAAACCGAACACTTCGATGCGGGGGGGGATTGGATTTGTATGCCTTGGGGTGCTATAGAGGAATCAGAGGATAAGAAAGCGATCTGTGCGTTTTGCGGTACTGTTGATCCAGATAGCTCGCACTGCTCGCAGCATAAGGGTGAATCCTGCCTGAGCCGGTCAGTGGAGGATCGAACGTATAGGAGCAGAGAGGACTTTCAGGAACACCTTCGGAATCACCATAACCAGCAGACTATTACAGTGTGGATGGAAAGTTGGTCATTTCCTCCGAAGGACGATGCATACTACTGGCAATGTGGATTTTGCGATACGTTACTGCCGCGGTGGAGCGAACGAGCGATACATATCGGTAATCACTTCAAAACAGGAACGGCTATGTCCTGCTGGAACCCACTTGTGCCACCTTATCCAATCAGTAAGACTACAGGGATTCGAGTCCCTTGGTTTTCTTCTGTGCAATGGGATCCAGGGACATTCTTGGCTCCAGAGCTAGCAGAGTATAACAAACTTAACAGGTAATTTATATATCTCCTCTCCTCAACCTGTACGCCACTGATACCAGCCATTTCAGCAATCATTCTGCTAGTAAATATCGCCAATGCCACCGCTGCAACCTTGGCTTTAGAAGTGATGGGGATGCTAAACGCCACAAAGAAGTATGGCATCTTCCCCAGGATGTTTGGTCATGCCCCACAATGGACGATGTTAGAGCTGCTACCTATCTCCAGGCTGGCCCAATGGCATGGTATTTATTTCAAAATACTTCACTTCCAATATTGTGCGAGGAAGATGTCTGCCCCTATTGTGGCGATCCCTCCGACATAATATTTGAGGATTACGGTGAGGATATCATGGAATGCTCTGCAGATTGGGAGATTCGGATTAAGCACTTGAAACATGAGCACAATATGGATAGGTGCCAAGCTACGCTCAAATTCAATAGGGTGGATCAGTTTCTACTCCACCTGGCTGGCAGTCATAACGTCCGGCTTACAGATTGGACGAAAGATGTAGTTGATTCGTGTAAGAGGCAGAAGCAGGTTCCACCCCCGATAAAGAAGGGGTTTCTTGTCGAGTATAATGATGGAATCGCATGATTATATAACAACTGTGGTTTATATGTATTTATATCACTGGAACAGTTGTTTGGTTACTCTACTGAGCCTACTCTCCCAGCTTTTGCAAGTCAAATCCCGCAAGGAGTATACCTAAATAACAATTCTAACACCCTCGCACATACAAAGTGGGTCTGGGAAATCTACATCTAAGGTGACCTTTACTGGGTTGAGGACCTGCGGGCAGCCCAGCCTCAAACTTTAATTCGACTGCGGCCTCCTTGTACCGGCGTAAACCAAACACAAATATCGGGACAAAATCACTCTGTGGATATGTAGTAAAACGGTAGGCAATAAAACGGAACTACATAGGGATTTCTCGTCGTCCTTGAAGCCAGCCATTTACAGGCTGATGTTTTGGCAACGCCTAGTCATTCTTCCATACCCTACTTGTGCTACATCACCAGGCAGTTACTTATATTGATACTCACAATATATTTCTTCCCCCAAGCTCTTCCGCCAGCCCCCCTATCCCAGGCCCATCCATCCCGGTATCCAAGTCCTCCTTCAATAACTCCAACCGAGATGACAATAACAAGGGAAGTTCCTCAAAGTGCCCGTTATATTGTCCAAAGTAGCATGCCAGCCATCACTCATTTAATCTAAGCCAATCCTCAACTATTCGAGACTATTTGAAAATGCACATTACACTCATACCATCGTATTAAAAGCCGTAATCGCGCATAGAGACGGCCTGCCACGTGGTTGCCGCCCAACCACCCAACTGGTACTTCATTTAGGCCGCAATGCAGCAGCACGGGCGCAAATCCGAGTGCTATTTTCGGTTTTAGCTGACAAGTACTCGCAGTTGGCACTTACGTGCTTGTGTACTTATTTATCTTCCGGTTTTTTATTTCTTCCAGTTAACACACTTTCCCGTTTTTCAACTGGCGCGACGAGTGTCCTTGCAGCGAATTCTCGAACCTCTTCAACAGCACTCTCTCGCTCCACCGCTCTATTCCTATGCTCGCTGTCGGGACTTCTCGAATGTCACAGCTGTCGGGAGACAGCAGACGACTCTCATTCCCGTCCCACCTTCGTCGGCAGTCAGACAGTCCTTATAAGTCCCCCTTCGGGTTCCCTTTCCCTTTCTTGGTTTCCAATTTGCAGCAAGGCTCACTGCAGCGAAACTTTCAAAGATTTCAACCGCTGCTTACTTCAAGTTACGTTGAACGGAAATATGCCTCTGGAACTCAAAGCTACAAGTGTTTTATTATCTCGAATTTTGTTGCCTAGGATATCCTGAATATCTGCCTCGCTACTACCTGTTCTCCATCCCTCAAAAGTGTTGGAAGCAGGAGGATAAAACCCGCTTCATCCCATGAACCAAACTCCCAATGTGCAGGATGAGAGTCGATAAGTTCCTTGGTTTCCATTCCAAGTTTACAGAGTTCAAGAATATGAGACTTGCGCTTAGCTTCGTAGGAGGTCCGGCCTGAATACTCCTCCACATACTCAGATATCCGATGTGCGACGAGAGATACATCTGGCGAACTTGGGACTTGGTTAGCTAAGTAGCATCTGAGTAACACACTATCGAATGGGATCGTCTCATACCTATTACCGGTCATGATTATCGAGCTGATAATTTCCCTTGCAATATGTTTGCGGATAGTTGCATGCCGTGTTCGTGGATTGTCGAGAGCAGTGGTGCCTTCCAAATGGGGACCATCGTGGGGGTAGTAATACTCCACGTGTTGATCGATAAGAGTTACAAGCTCTGCAACGCTGTTGATGATTGTTTTGTCTTCGGGATACTCTTGAATAGATGGAAATTGGGACCTTGGCCGAGGTCGTTGGGGTCGATCTCCACGCGATGAGCTATGCCTCTCAGCCCCAGCTGTTTTTGGAGCCCGTCTCGAGCTAGATGGCCTGGTTGATTTACTAGATGGTCTGGCGGAGGAGGCTGAAGAACTCGCTGGTCTGTGTCTTCGCGCCGAGGCTGGTCGCTCGCGGCCGGAAGCGGAAGGTCGATCTCTGGCGGTGCTGGTTGGTGGGCGGGATGTTGGAGGAATTTCTTTCAGTCTGACTGGCTGTGCTGCCGGTGTATGGGCTTCATCTGCTTTACCACACATTCTTTAGCCTCGTGTCTACTTAGTGGGGATAGGATCCTAGCCGCCATGATGAGGATGCTCTTAAACCCCTTTATAGGTCAATATCCCAACCTCCTGCAGGCCAGGATAAGTGGCTCGGATCATCGAGGTTGCAAACCGATATTGGATGCTTTCACAAAAGTCAAGAAAAGCCTTGAGTTTTAAATGATGCTAGTAAATGCTTCAAGCAAGGCCCAGGAGTCGTAACACAGAGACTGGAATTTCGTGAGACTGCAGGTGGCCCTGTCGACTGGCAGGGTACCATCGTTTCATTTATTTCATGCCATTGAATTAGCACAATGGTGGTATTGCTGAGCTCATGATCGTTGCTCAAGGGAGCCAGCTATATTGTTGAGGTTGGGGGAAAAAGCATACCCGTTGGGGCAGGAGTGGTGGCTCGCCAACTGGTAGGTCAATAGTCGACTAGTGCAGAACTTGAACTTTTCATCTAGGGAACTATCATGACAGGTGGCCAGTTCAACGTTTTATTTATTAACAGTGTGTCCTCATCATACTATTAAGGTCTGTCGATGCTTAGGGGACGAAGAAGTCAGACTGTCAGATAGTACTTCGTACGAGTATTTTGCGTCGAGGTGTATCCACCGTGGCCTTGGAGTTATGTTCCTTTTGTCTCGTATCTGAAATGGGATTGGAGGGGCTTGTCCGGATCCTAATTGGCGAGGCTTGAATAAACGGGTGGCGCAGGCATCCATTCCCAATACTGACGCATTCAGCCACGAAGATTCCACAACCCACCGTCCACGAGAGCCACTCGATTTCGGCGAGGGTTGGATATCGAGTTACGGGTAAAGCACCTAGCAAACGAGGGTGTCACAAAATAGATGTAGTTATACACAATTGGTTACTCTAGGGGTTACTCCGTACACTGCACATAATCGTACGATGCGGATATCCGGGGGAGACAAAGGATGAGTAAATAGGGGTTGGTAACCATGAAAGATGGGAATCAATCACCTTATGAACTTTATGAGGCCATCGTCAAATCCAACATTACATTCCCCAGCCCCAATGGCTAAGTCGTCCAGCCATTTCACTTCGAGGTCCCGGACTTCGCTTTCTTTCTGCCCAACGATTCTGGCTCGAAATTTCAGCTCTCCAGGCTTTATGATGGCAGATATCTCGTAGTCTACCTGCACGCCTGTCTTGCCCCTCAGCCAACGCCTTCGAACATCGCCAATGTTCTCTGGTCCTGGCTCAAGATCCGCTATGACAAGACAATAGATGGTAGCATCGCCATTATTGGGGGCGAACTCATTGGGCAACATTGTCGGGAGCAATGTGGATCGAACAACTGCAAACTTCCAGCGATGTGTCTGATTTTTTGGGGTGAGTAAACGAGAATATTTCCTCCTGATATCCTCGCCAGACTCAAATTGTTGGCCTCGGACAATGAGCCAATCGATTTGATCGGGGGTATATTTATTGCCATCAACCGGACTTTTGGTAGTTTTTGTAGGGTCCTGACCTGTTTCCTCTTTGCTGTTATGCGTCTTCCAATGTAGGATTCCGTACGACGCGCTTCCACTCGGGATTGAGATAACAGAAATTTGGTTGGACAAATGTTGTAGTCGGTCAATAACCAACCCTCTGCATACAGCTAGCGGGCTGCCAGATAAGTTAACACCATCAAGCAAAAGGGATATAGGACTTACAGGTCTAGGGGTGCCCCCGCAAATAGCACTGTGATGTTCTTCTCATAGTGCCTCTTAATTTTGGCTTGCACGTATTCCGAAGAGCAAAGCCCTCCAGCGAGAACAAGGTAAGACTATTAAAGGACATTAGAATTAGACTCGAAGAAATGGTACTAACCAAAGATTATAAACTGTACTTACTAAATGAACATCAGGTCTGCGCGCCTCGAGATAGGTCACTTCAGAGTCGATAAATTCGAATATCTGATGAATCTGTTTGTCGAACATCGCTTGGATGTCTTCTCTACCAGTATTCTGTCAATATCATCCAATAGTAATGAGTCACAGTGCTTGCTTACTTAGAAACCTCTATCCTTTCATTAGTCACTGGGTCTGGCACCTGGAACTTCCAAATTGGTAAACTCAATCCTGTCCCAATCGATTTCTTTGTTTTTTGAAATTCGTCTCTTGTTATTTGGTGAGCGACATGTTCTGATAATTCTGGATGGATTCGCCTAAGCTCAGCTAAAGGTCCTTGAATCTTTTCCTCAAAAAGCTCATCGATATTGACGGAGCCGACTGGAAGTACTAAAGAAGCAAGGGTATAAGAGTGTAATTCAATAAGCTGAAAGCTGAGAGTTGAATACACACCTTTGGGTTCGTCGACATTTTCAAGTTCGACGGCCTCACCACTTAATTGTTTCACTCGCAGCACACACATGTCCTAAACAGTATTAGATATTCATTAGAAGATGGAAAAGGCCAAAAGGACATACCGTTGTTCCACCTCCGGAATCACAAACAATAAAGGCGTCTCCTTCCTACAATTTGCACGTTAGCATAAGCATACCACGGGAGAGCAAACATTAACTAACAGTGAACTCCCGGCTATGATGCTTTGCAGTGAAGACAGCGGCAGCCTCCCCCTCGGTCAATTCCATCGTAACATCATTCCCAAACCCAGAATCGTGTATAATCTCTCGGAATCTCTTCCTCAATATATCATTAGTTTGCCAAGATGTTGGCAGACTGAAAATGTACTCGACCCTTGTCAGAGTGATATCAACCTTCCATATATCCTGAAGTTGGCGCGAAATATGACCATGCAGCGCAGTCAAAAATGTTTGGTACCAAAACTTGACATCATCAAGAGTATCAGTATTAGTTGTTTGGCTGTTTTTATGCCTTTCCCGTAGAAAATTATCATCGAGGTGAAACTTGAACATGCCTATCAATCGCATTCCGGTACCAATTTTTTCTTGCGAGGGGCACTCAAATCCCACCGAGTGAACATGAGCTGCCGTGGCAGCTCTGTAGGTAACTTGAGTAGGAATTTTATTATCAACCCTGTTCGGGTCGGGGGTCCATCGTTGAATAATCTGTGGTCCAAGAATCGAATTCTTGGAGTACGAGCCAATTGCGACTCCTGAAAGCACAGCGACACATAGAGAATTAGCCTTCAACATTAGTTGATGGATCGAAGCATAAGGTACCCATACCTGTACCAGTCATTCCAACATCTACTCCAACAATGATATGCGTGGGGGCCGTTTCGGAAACTGACATTTTCACTAACTTCGATCGGATATCGTTATCGATCCAAGCGCAAGTGAGCTGATTTTAATGCTTTGTTTACCAAAGTATGCGGCTCTCTTGAGTGGGACCTCATCTCGTCGCCATTTTGATACGTATTATCGTGGCGCTGGGCGATTGGTTAAATGCAAATGACGAGGCTGACGAGCAGTGATTAGGAAGTATGAAATATATGGTACATGCCCTTTCTATTAAACTGTTAATGCCCAAAGCATTACCAAGCACCGTCATGGGCCTTGTCTTAATCCAATCAAACTCATGGCGGAGATTCTATATCTTGATTGAGCCTTATATTTTCGAATTTTTCGGCTGCCTTACGACCAACAACATATAACCAGGTGAGTTGTTCGGTTGCCTCGTTTTCATGGATGTCTCTATTGCACGATACTCAATGCATAAGCAGCAACTTAACCAATAACTGCACATTATAACAGCATCACGCTCGTCATGGTGCATGAAATCTATCCACGAAGTTGCTGTGGCTTATCGTGCAGGTCTCCCCCCTCCCCGCCCCCCGGGAAATTGGCCGTTGAGCAATACCTCGTGATCCTTTCATTGGGAGCGCTTTTAAGTTTTCGGGAATTTACGGCCCTTGGGCTTTATTCTTTAACGACCCTTCATGCGACTTACTAGTCGACAATAGTTTGGCGGTTAAATTAGCTCCGAGTCATTTCAGCCTTGATATAAGAGAAGTATTCCGTCTCTTGGTTTTGAGTCGTTGTATAATGATATAGGGCTTGTGCTTCGGAATTTTGAGGTTGGGATCAGGACGTCTTATGTTGGGGTCGCGGTGAACGTAGTATGATCTTTTAGTCTTGTAGAATAGATAGGTGAGATTTCAATAATCCCGCAATTCCGAATGAAGGCTTCTTATCTCAGATCTATTTGACTACTCAAGGTTATCAGACACTCGATGCACCGCCCAAGGGAGGCGCGGTTCCATCGAGACAGTCAAATAAGAATACCTAGTCCGGATTTCTTGCATGTTCTAGCACCCAGTGAAATATAGTCATAGCTTCTTTGAATCATATCAACGTGGTCTCGGGCCTGCCAAAACCAATCAGGTTTGCACCTGCCATGTGGGCCAGCGTCGCCGATTCTACCCTATTTCCGAGCTCATACTAGATTGATTGGATTGGAAGGGTAACCGGCACAAAATAGCTTAAATCTCCTTTCCTCGGTTTTTAACAACAAGACCGGTCACAAGTACGACCATAGGGAAACCCGAGCTTGCTAAACATAGCCATAGGTTGCAAGTCCAAGGTGGATAGAAAATTTTCTACTATACTAGTAGACAATAGGAGCCTGAAAGTATGAAATTTCTCGCTAAATTGTGGAGAGTTTGAAGTTGTGTAGAGGGTCGAAAGGGCTCTATGTAATTAAGAGCTTGAAGTTTCTAACGACCTAGAAGATGAAACAACGACACTGAGATTCTCGTACAAAGGAGAAATACCAGCTGGGGATAATCTCATTGAAATTTTCCTTCCAGACAGCGACGGGGATCTGCAACCCTTAACAGCCAAAACTTAACTAAGGCGGCGGGCTTTGGGTGCTGTTCCCATGGGATAAGGGGCCGAGTGACTGGCAAACTTGACCGTCATACGGAGTAAAGAAGAATAGGCCACAGGCGCAGTGACTAGGCACCCTTTGCTCTGGGGCGCAGGTGGAGGGAAGCAGGCAAGCCTACCACTAGGATCATTCGACTCGTAGTTTACCAATACTTCGCGCCGAAGCTCCCATAAAGCAAGCCAATAATCCTCTGACACTCCTAGCTTGTGGCGATCAACAGCGATCTCAACGTGGAAGACTGAATACTATGCCAATAGACAAAGTAGGAGCAATAGCGTACCACCCAACTGACAGAGGCTGATGGGCTTTGAGCCTTATAAAAGCGTTTCCAAGAAAATGGTAGGTACGTACCAGGCCGCTTTCAATTGTTATAAAGGGAACAGGGTTAAATTTCATTGCATGTCGGATATCATACCATATATTAACCATATGCCGTCTGTCGTATATCGAACGTCTGTCGTATGGCAAATAAGCACTTGATCAATTATTCGGCATAGAGCGGAAACCAAAGGTCCTCGCATGCATAACAATGCATTCAATCTATTCGCCAAGTACTGCTAGGTTGACGACTAGCATAGAACGATTTATAGCGAACCTAATGGCATAGCCTCCTTATTGTTTATATCCCATGTCTCTCAAGAAGATGAGATAACACAACCTGGTGGACAATGTAGGAAGTATGGACATATCCTAGACTCGGTACCCCCGCAGTATTTGGGGTGTTTGATGCTCGTTTTGCTCTGTGTTAGATGTCGGTATAATACATCAGTACTTGAGTGGGTGTAATTCGCCTGGCTCAGAGGTAAGTTCGCTGGCTAGTACTGCTGGGCAGGGACCAAGCAGTTTCGAATAGTAGGCAGGGAAATTATACGGTAGTGGAAATAGGGGGGTCTGTCTACGGCAGAAACGTATAATATAGACGGGTAGACAATTTCGTAAACGACTACCTGCTCAGTAGGATTCATGTTAGGCGTCTATGTCCAAGAGCAAGCTGTCGTGAAGCCTGTACATTCGTCCAGAACTGACCTGTGCCATGTGTGAGCTAGAGCTCTTAGTGGTAGTAATAATCCCGCATCGTGTGATGGGTAGAGCAATGTAATGCAATGTTGCGCAGCGTGCGATGGAGAGCTGGTGGAGTTCCCCACAGTGATCGTCGTCGTTATAGTATGCCTTGGTGCCTACTCTGCTTCATATGGGAGCCTGAACCGCAATCGCGATAAGGATATTGTCGATGCGCTCAGGGTTGCCATGCCAATGCCGCCATCGAACATCAGGCGTCGACTCAGCCCCTTCCCACGGCAGGCAGACTTATATTGTCCAACCACATCCCTTTCAACTGCCCGTGTATTGGATTTATCTTTCAGCACTTGGTTCGATGTATCCATGTATTTCGCGGTTGGAGTGCGATGCGGGCTGTGAAGTCGCCCGACTCTGCTCTCCAGCTTGGAGGCACGAGCTTTGGCTGTATATGGTACTCCAGTGGCTATGGCGAAGTTTACTCTCCCAGGCTCGCATCGAAGAGCGGGACTGCGGCCTGTCTTTTAATTGGAGCTTCATAGCATGTGTGTTCGGCATTGCCTCTGTCTACGCTGTATCTTGTATCTTTAAACCCGATAGACTGCAGTTTGTGCCTGTTTATCTCGGAGAGATCGGTCGAGTTGCGAGTATTTCCTGCTTCCATGTTTTATCGAGACATATCTTATTAAATATACATTCTTTTGTTCTTTGTATCTTCCACGGTTTTTGCCCGCAATGGCAATGGTTGCTATCATGCCAGGCAACTGGCCCAAGGACGGCCCCGAGGAGGAAGATATGAGTGATGAGCCGTTTCTCCCCCGGTTTTCCTCTTCGATGATGACGGCAAAACCATCGCCGCCGGCTCACGATGAGCTGTTCATCGACACCAACCAGAGTAATGAAGCGAGTTCGCCTTCTTATCTGTTGTTCGAGCCTGTTGTGTCTAGTGTTTCAGAAACGGAACCGATAGATAATTGGAGGCGATACGATCCTCCTAGGGAGCTGCTAGACTTCCAAGATGGTACATCGACCGATATCCGTAGCCTTTTGGAACCATCCATAGAAAGAATACGGGACCGCCATAGGGCCGATGTGGAAATGCGGACTGCTGCTGCTCGCCGAGAAAAGCCCCTGGGTCGAGCTGGAAGGGCGTCAGCGAAACCTCGAAGAGATGTAGGAGATTCTGATTCATAAATACTTCCCTCATCAACTAATAAATGCTAGATCTCGATGAGTGGAGCTTTGGATCCATCTATCTTTACACATAGTCCTCGGTCGAGCCAGGGCAGTGGAGCTTCGCTATCATCGGGGGACTCTGGATATGGGTCTAGATCACCGGCGGCCAATTCTCCTGACCATGCGTCATCAAGGGTTGAAAAGAAATTCCTCTCTGCTATTAGCTCTCGATTCAAACTTAAACGCACCGATAAAACACCTAATCACCCTGCAACTCCTAACCAAAACGGTAGCGCTTTAGTCTTGCCAACAATGCAAGAACCACCAGGTCAGGTGGATGTAGGAAACGATGCAATTCCAGTGCCACTAACAGGGTAAGTAGGATCATAAACTTTGTTGATTGCCCAGTCTAATACTTATTGCTAGGGAATGTGTCTCATGTCTGGATGACTTTGCAACAACAAACCTTATCAAGCTCACCTGTCACAGTTATTGTGCTGACTGCTTCCAAAGACTTATCAAGTAAATGTCTCTCTATCTTGGCAACTCATTCCAGTTACTAACAACTAGCAGTAACGCCCTGGAATCAGAAACTCATTGGCCAGTAAAATGCTGCCTCACCAAAATCCCCTCCTCAACCATCGAGCCGCATCTAGACCGCAAAACTCAAAAGAAATACCATGGCCGTGAAGCTGAATGGTCTATTCCTGTCGGCAACCGTATCTACTGCGCCCACCCAAACTGCGGCACCTGGATTTCCCCAGAAGGTATCAAGAGGGAATCAAACCGCGCCAAATGCCCTAAGTGCTCCCGCAAAACTTGCACCAGCTGCCGGGGTATCTCCCACACTGGAACAGAATGCCCCCATGACCCCGCCTTAATCGCCACCATCAACCTCGCTGATCAAGAAGGCTGGAAACGCTGCTATAGCTGCCATGCCTTAGTTGAGCACACCCAGGGCTGCCGCCACATGACATGCCGCTGCAACGCCCAGTTTTGCTACATCTGCGGTCTACGCTGGCGCACATGTTCATGTACCAATGACCAACTAGCGGATATTCAGGGACAAGCCGCAATTCGCCGGAATGAGGAAGCAGCTCGTACAGCACTACAAACTGCAGCCGCTGAAGAAGAGCGCCGTGCGCTGTGGCTCGTAGCAGAGTTTGAGCGTAGGGAAGCTGAGATGGAAGCTGCTGAGGCGGAGGCGAGAAGAGTACAAGAGGAGGAGGAACAGAGACGCCAAGAGGAGGAGCGTATTGCTGCTGTTAATGTTCGGTTCCTTCATCTCAGCACGGAACTTGAATCACTGCATGATGTGCAGCATGTTAGAATCGCAGAGCGCTATGATCTGGAACAGGAAACGTTGCAGAAAGAACGTGAAAATGCTTTGGAGACGCTATCCATCCGGCATCCACAGGAAACGCAAGTTCTCGCCCTTGAGTCACAAACTAAAATCTCCGACATGGAACACAAACTCGAGATGGAATACCATGGACTCCTAGCCGAGGAGCAAAGAATCGAACATAAATACGTGGATGAGTTACGAGCATACTGGAAGGGGAAACCAGGCGGGGAGTATAAAGTAAGAGCCGCGAGGGATGAGTTGAGAAGGGATCAAGATATCGAATATAAGTCCTGGGAAAATTATCGGAAGTCGAAGCTGCAGGCCCTTGCGGAAGGGGAGAGGAAGCAGATGGATACTTTGAGAGCGAAGCAAAGGAGCGAAGTCAGAACTGTCGAGGGGCGGGCTCAGATAGATGAGGTGGAATGGAAGAGAAAGCGGGCGGCCGAGGCAAAGTGGGTTGAGGTTGTTATAAATGAGAGGACTGAAATACTGCAAGGACTGGAGAGAGACGAGTATGCCCAGGGTGGTTAGATTGTGTTGATACCTAGAGCGACTGCTTCTTATTTTCCATTTCTTCGTGGAATTCTTCGGGGGCATGTATAAAATTGATATCGAAGAAATCCTATTAAGTTGAACAACACCGAATAGAAACTTCTTCACGCAGATGGCGTATTGGGTACTCTGGAAGAATAAATTAATACGATGCCGTAGAGTAGGCAATTAAATACAATTTTTCATAATTTTTCAATTACTCTATTCATCCGATGCCCAAGTCCCATGCACATGTAGGCTGAATAAAATATATTTAGATCAGGGAACGGCAGTTAATCCAGCCAGAATAGTAAATAGAAGACCCTCGAAGGCTTGCGTGCAAACCCGAAGTCCTACTTACTATGCGCAACACTAGAAAACAATATGTACAAACTTGAGTTCGAAAGTATGTACAAATAACAAGCAAGCAGCGTCAAATCATTTTCCCCAGTTCGTCATATCCACCAGGAGCCTTGGTTTCCTCGTTTGATACGCAAAGTAGGTATCGCAAGACCAATTACACCGGCGTTTTCACAAGCACTGCGAGTAAAACTCGTTCGAGGCTTTGCACGTGTATGGAGCCTCACAGACCGTTGGTCCTGTATAATCACCTCCGCCACACTGCTTATATTGTCCAACAGTTTCTCCATTCCCAGTATTAGTTCCTGGATCCACTACCGGAGCAGCCGTTGCAGAAGCTGAGCCAGAAGTCCAGGTTGACACTGAGGCTGGGCCAGTAGGTGTCTCATTAATAGCATCATTTGCTCTCACACATCCAGATTTGGCGGTGATAGCAGCCGGGCAAGCCACTTGCTTGAAGCTGATGGCGGGGTTATCTGCACCCATAAACCAGTCGTAACGCCAGTAGCAGCCGGCTTTGAGGGCCGCGGGAAAGGCATCACATTGAGAGCGTGAAGAAATGCCACCATACTGAGCACCCCAACCTGTTGAGGGAGTTCCCCATTCTGCGGTGCAACCGTTAAAGATACCAAAGCCTCCACCAGGAATCTGTAGGGAGTCTGTTAGAAGGGTTTATTTGGGTATAAATCGAACACTTACAGCAAGATCGAACTGGTTGGAGCCCAGATCACCTCCGGTATTAGTAGCTTGTACGATCATCTTCTTCCCTTGCACAGGGCCAGAAGTGAAAGTTAATTCGTAACATGCACAACACCACGAGGATTCCGTTCCGCCCGCAACCGTTGTAGCCGCAAAGCCATAGCTGAGAGTATCGGAGACGGCCCAAGGGCTCTGGTTCGAGCACATGTATGTGGCACCATTATTGCAGCCCGATACGGCATTGTAGTTGCTCAGCGGCCTGTCGTGGGCATCACAGGAACTGACCGGGTTAGAGCCGCTGGCCAAGCTGATCTTCCCAGGCCACCCGCAGGAAGCCTTGCAGCAATTAGATAAATATAGAGAAGTGTTTTGAAGGAAGGAAGGAAGGAAGGAAGGAAGGAAGGAAGGAAGGGAGGGAGGAAGGAAGGAAGGAGAGGGAGGGAGGGAGGGAGGGAAGGAAGGAGGCAAGGAAGGAAGAGCTTTTATAAAACCAACCCCAAAATTTACTAAAAACTAACCTTGCAGCAGTCCCAATAACGTGTAGTCTTTCCATTGCCAGAAGCCTGGGCGTCGACTTGTAGGAAGAAGGGGAGAAGAGCGAGGAGGACTGTCTTTGGGAGGACCATTTTGGTGGTGGTTTCCTGAGAATGGCTGTGACGTTGAATTCGCAATAGTTGAAAGAAGTAGATCAAACCAAGGGACAGAATGCCAGTGCATGGCGAGCCCAAGGCTCTTTAACCTTGAGCTTAGCCCTCAGGATCCGCTTCAATTGGCTGACATCAGACGCTCATCAAAATTTAATGACCGCAGCAAAGGTACAGCGGGCCGTATCGTATCTATATTTGCGGACCTAGTGATTTCCGGCGTTTATCCGGATCGAACAGTTTATCCTTGTAGAATTCGATTGGACTTTTGGCTGCTGCCGAGATCTGAAACTAGTTGTGGGGTAGGCCTTGGCAGTGACAAACTCGAGGATACAATATGGTAGATTTAGATATCGGTATTACCCATTCGGCAAACGATTCATATCCCCTTGGACATATATGAGCTTCCTACCCAAATATAGACCTGGGTCATACTCACGTGACATACGCTCGCCGCATCTGGCTCCACGTGAGAAGTACCTCGTTGAAGAAACTCAGCGTCGTCATCAAGTAAATCTTTAACTAAAAAGATGATGTCTCGTATTTCCTAAATCGGGTATTGGAGGCCAAACAAACAGGAAATGGCAACGAAATTCCGACGGAAATAGCTTCTGGGCAGTAGAACCCCAAACGATAATAATTGTGGAATCACAAGTAAACGATGAAACAAGAGTTGAAATGTTTGATTGGTTTCTCATTTCCGACACATCCACATCAGCAATCAAAACTACGTTCCAGGACTTCCTAGATGCAATTTGATAGCAGGGTAAGTTTCGTGGGCGGAAGACTATGTCGAGGACTTCAACTCGGTCAGGTCACGGTGTCCACGCGAACCATGCTCGAATCCCCCATATTGCCCACTCACGACCACGACCAGCGCGTCGCGTTTTCGACGGAATCTCACTGTCTACACAGGTAGTTGGCATGTCCAAAAACGCGTATGGAGCTAATGGATCCGGAGAACCTCTTACGGGGCGGAAGGAAGGGTTGACATCAGATGTCTTGGCTCTACGAAGTAACATCGATGTTTTCGCGTGGTGTGGCCTGGTTCCGCCTCCTACCGACGAAGCGAGAGACTCAAGCAGCATTTGGCGCAACTTCGCAAGGCCTGGATCCTTTGTGAAGTCTAGATCTCCACGGCGCATTGCAAAAACCTTCACACCCAGCCACCCAATGTGTCTAGGCCAGTACTGCGAAGTGCAACAAACTTATTATGTATCCTTGGACTCCGGTATTTGAATATGATGCCAAGGAACCACGTCAGATCATTGTTTGTCGATGCATTTAAAGGGGCTAGAAACACGTGGTGCGACCCCTTTTCAATCTGCTACAGTACCTACCTACCTTAGGTACCTAGGTACTTTTAAGGCTCACAAGCCCCAGATAATGGCGTCACTTCTTTCACGATTACTTTGAAATGTTTCTCGCGCCTACAAATCGCCATGTTCCACACGATGTTCTCTACCATCACCTACCGAATCTTTAATTTATGGGGCCTGTTACTACACCGTTGGCCGCTATCGGGTCTGCTATTGCGCATTTGCCGTACAACACTACCCTGCCAGAAGTCTAGCGGAGCGAAGGATGCTGAGAATACTGTACAGTCCTCTGTTGCGATAGAGTTAATACGACTGTTTGGTCCGGGGCTCGTTTTGCCTTGCTCACGGACTGATATGATTCAACGATCGTTTTTGGGATGTATGGTTATTTAATGATGTGACTTGGGGAATTTCAAATTTGGCTGTCTTATATGTCTCGTCTCTACGAAGTATAGCTTGCCCAGTAAGAATGAGAATAAGGCTTGGGGGGGCCGTACTACGCTTGATTTGGCAGACAATGGCACCCAAACGACTCCGGGGTTATACTATGCTCCCGAAAGTGAGTTTGAAATAGGCTTTACAAAAGCCAAAATGACAAGCTCTTAAGTAAGAATGCTCGTGGCACAAACACTACTTCGGTGCGGTTGTGACTAGCAACCTATTCAGTATGCACAGGTAATTGAGACGCGCAAGCTGGTAGGCAGGATGGCTGGCTGCCAACTATACACTCGAACTTTCGGGGACCAACGAATAGTGTGTAATCCGCCACAGCAGGAGAAATTCGTCGTTGTAAACTGCGAAAATAGTCCGACTTTCATGGAAGATACCCCGCGGTGTGGGGCGCATATTGCGATTCAGTATCCCACATCCCACCTTGAAACCCCTCATATACAATCAAACCCCACGATTCAGATACCTTTCGACTCTACAAATTTCCTTATACTCTAGCAATTTCCCAGAAATTCTCGTGAAACAACACGCCTCTCCAGAAAACCCAAAATCAAGCTGAGCATAATGGCACAACCTTGGACGCACCTTATCCGCTTCATTGCCGAGGAAGACGGACAAATCCATCTTGGAAACATCGACGCGAAGAAATACCCAGATGTCGGCCTCTCCTCCCTCAATGGCGAAAAGATCCAAGCAAATCTAGCAACTGGCTCGATATTTGACGCAAAAGTAACCTCCACCGTCCTCACCGTCAAACATCTCCTCGGCCCAATCGCCGCGCACGAAGTCCCACTCGTCCGCTGCATCGGCCTAAATTACCGCGATCATGCTAGAGAGGCGAACATGCCGATTCCTGCAGAGCCTGTCCTGTTCATCAAGCCGAGAACAGCTATCAATGGACCGTTCCCCGCGAAGATTAATGTTCCCAAGATTTCTCAGGATGGAACGGCGGATTATGAGGCGGAGCTGACGGTGATTATGGGAAAGGACGGCAAAGATATTCCCGTAGAGGAGGCGCTAGATTATGTTCTCGGGTATACGTGTGGGAATGATGTTAGTGCGCGGGCGCAACAGTTTAAGAATAGCCAGTGGTGTTTTAGCAAGGGTAAGTTTTGAATCTCCTCGCCTTTTCCTCCATTTTTCTGGATGCTGGGGATTTAGTGGGAGGGGGAACGTGGGGCATTTTGGCTAATATATACCTCAGGTCTCGATGGCTCTGCTCCCCTAGGACCTGTCCTTGTTTCGCCAGCTGCGGTCGGTGATGTTAAGAATTTGAGCATCCAAGCGATCCACAACTCAAGTGTCGTCCAAGATTCAAATACCAGGTAAATAAAATGAAGACTTCTAAAATGGCTGTCGCTTTCCGTCAGGCGATGTAGTGTAACTGACATTTATTCTAGAGAAATGATCTTCGACATTGCAACACTCGTGTCCTTCTTATCGAGTGGAACGACTCTTGAGAAAGGAACTGTCATAATGACCGGTACTGGACCAGGAATTGGATGCATGAGGGATCCAAAGGTTGTGCTGAACCATGGCGATGATATGAGGGTTGCGATTGAGAATATCGGGACGTTGATCAACAAGGTTCATTATGAATAATTTTTTGGACATTGAGCATAAAATATGGGTATTTCGAGAGTTCGGATAGATATAGATTTCAATTTTAAGGTTCATGTAGCATTGGAAGTTAGTTGCTGAGGCTTATTTTAGGTATATGTCTTATTATAGGCTAATTATTATGAGTCAAGTCTTTACGCAAACGTTTGATAAAGCAGTGTGGAAATAGGAGCATTGACGGTGATAAGTCGCAATCAGCAAGTGGTGCGCACTTAAGCCCAAGAATATTGCCCTGGTCCCATAATTCTAGTTCAATTCTTGTCATATTGGATAGAGACAGTATAATTTGTCATGAGGAATTTCATTTACATGAGAGGGAAGAATTTCATCGCTCTAATAAAATGCCCATCGCTCAATTCGAAAAGCACACTGTCAACAACTATAGTCGTCCGCCCGCGACCTGTCTTCGAGTCCGAAGACACACCGAATATGCACCGTGGGGCTTAAGCCACGGTTCCAGGATTTAGGATGACAAACACGGAGAAGACGGGGCTTACTGCAGTCCGACAGGGGTCTAAACCCGGGACTTGGGACGGTTGTGCAGCATCCCCTGTAACTGGCCCCACTGTTAGTGGTTGACACGGAAAGGCCT
This sequence comes from Venustampulla echinocandica, assembly GCF_003357145.1. Classification (NCBI taxonomy): domain Eukaryota; kingdom Fungi; phylum Ascomycota; class Leotiomycetes; order Helotiales; family Pleuroascaceae; genus Venustampulla; species Venustampulla echinocandica. The sequence continues at coordinate 1,207,254 of NW_022474206.1, read as the reverse complement.
GGATATAATACTTCGGGGAGTCGGGGACTGCGGGGTGCCAGTTTGTGTTTAGTTGTTTTCCACATCGGTTTTCCCTTTTACCACCCACTTTATCTCCTATCAACAACACAGGGAATTCTAGGCTTTTTTTCTTGGCCTAGCACGCTCTTCGTATTTGCAAGCAGAGCCCAACCATTGGGTCATGGAATGATACAGCCTGGCAGTTAGATAACAGTACTAGGGTAAGTCCAAGAGCCTATCTAGATAGTTACGTATGGGCTGCACCCAGCCAAACCCCGCCCTGCACCCCAAGTTTTGGGATATGCCTAAATCCCCCACACCAGCTATAATCCGGCCTCCTAGCTAAAGTGTACTAGTCCCACTCATGAGCTGCGTTCCTACTTTTTTAACGATCCACCTCATTCTTTTACGCTTGACAACGATACCCACGGCTTGGTTCACTGGAGTGGCTCTTCCTCTGCACAATCTGATGCCCACTACAATATTGTGATGTCATTATTGCCATTACCGTACGCATAAGTCAAGTCAATATGTCGAATGCGACCATGGACGAGGAGACGGGGGAGCTGCGGTCAAATATCGCCTGCTATGTATGCCGGAAACGAAAGATTAAGTGTGGGAGAGAAATACCTCATTGTTCGATATGTGAGCAGTCTTCCCAGTCATGTTACTATCCTGGACGAGCTGCACGGCCAGGACCAAAAATTGGGAGCACTCAGAATGGTCGCAAGAGACAGCGCGACAGCTCCAACTTAGAAAAAGGTAATTCGAAACCAAGCAAACGTCATGCCGTCGAGCCATTGGAAGGGGCCAAGAACGAAAATACTGAAGTCGGGGGCGATTACACGTCGCCAAATCACTCAGTAACTTCGACGACCTCTTATAAGCAGGTCAAGGATATGCAAAGCCTGTCGTTCATTATTCATCCTTCCCACGAGTGCTGCAGCCCAGAAGAGGAGCAAGCCCAAGTCCATACCCCTGATCCACCTAGCAATGAAGAGCCTATGCTCACAGCTACTTGCTATGCCCTCGACATCAGCCCAGACATCATGAACAGATTGTAAGTATTTGCCCATATTTATAGATGAGCTTCCACTGACTGTCCGTGTTAAGGCTGGACGAGTATTTCAATACATTCACCTCGTTCCGCCTATTTCGAGAACCTCATTTTCGTACGAAACTTCATCATATCACGAATGGCTCACAGCTGAATGCCCTTGTTGCATCAATGTTGGCATTTGGAGCTAAGTCGGCAGGACCTCGCTCAAAATCAACTGGCTCATGTGAGCAGTTATCGGACACTTACTTCAGCGAGCTAGCAAAGAGATATATTGATACTGCGCTGAATGAGTGCGGCGATGAAACACCATCTATAGCGCTATTGCAGGCGCTCATCCTGACCAGTCATTGGCTTTTAATTCAGGGGGTTCGAGGCAAAGCCTGGAGATATCTTGGATTGTGTGTTAGAATCGCATACGAGATGAACCTACATCTTATCGACTCGGGCAAGACCTCGGATTACTATTTAAATAAGCCAGCGCAGTGGTGCGAGGACGAGGAGCGGAGGCGCGCATGGTGGGCAATTTGGGAAATGGACGTCTTCGCAAGTGTCATTCGCCGATGTCCCACAGCTATTGACTGGTCTCAAAATGAGACGGTACTACCGGCTGAAGACGAAAAATGGTTCCAAGGCCAGCCGCAGGCCAGCTGCATGCTGGAGATCCCTTTGGTCCATCGCTGGAAAGCTTTACAGGGAACTGGAAATAAATCTCCAAGAGCGTGGTTCATTGTCGTCAACTCTCTGATGAAGGAAGCTCAGGGAATTTCCAGCCCAGTAGGAATCCGTCGTTCAGCACCTCAGGGCGAGACAGGATGGAGAGCTTACGGTTCTGCGAGGCAGCCCGGCAATTCGCGACTTACTGAAAAAGAGCGAACGACTGAGACCCTGCACAAGCTTTCAACATTGTACAACTCCCTACGTTGTTTCACCATGGCAATACCACCACTACTTAAATATGGTAACCAGTACCTGAGTTTTGATTCTCGCGGCAATGACCTAGGAGCCACATCGTCGATACGCCATCTTCATAGTGCCATATATAGTATCCACATAATGACCCAGCTGACCAAATTGATGATACACAAATACTATATATTTAGGAGCGGCTTGCAACTAGGAGAGAAGATGTCAACCGAACATGGAGCGTCAGCCGAGAATGGCCTTTTATTGCAAAAGGATCGAGCTTTCGATCAATACTGCGAAGCAGCCGATGAGGTCTTACGCGTCATCCATGGGAGTAGTGAGGTCCAATACAAATATGTCAATCCTTTCATGTCAAATACAATATGGCTAGCCGCCGCGGTACAACTTTTGCACCGAGAATTGGGAGCCCCCGGCGCTGAGAAAGACCTAGCCAACTCGAATTTCGAGGTTCTGTGCATGACTCACGACCAATTTGTATCATATTGGAACATGTCCAACGCGTTGCCGCAAAACTTGGAGACACTGGGGGGGCAACTGGCAGAACAACTGGGTAATTCCCAGGCCGCATCACAAGAACCGGAAAATGAGACACAAGGTTCAGGAGAACGCAGCAAACCGAGACATGAAGACAACGCTCAAAAGACAGCAGGAGAACACAAGGATATGGGTCCGAATGGTAAGTATAAGGATGTTGACAAAGTCCCGCATCTCAGTCCTTTTCGTTGTACTCAGACTTACACTCCTCAGGAAATTCTTACGAAGGCATTGCCAACAAGACGCAGGCCAATTTCAATGCTGAAACCAACTTATCAAAAACACAATATTGCAATGATGCCAGTGTGTGGCAAGTTCACAACCAGGAGCAGCAAGACCAGTTTCAAAACCAGCAAACCCAGAACAAACATTATCTATCACCAGCCAATTCCAACGCCTCCATAGCTGTATGTAGCAACCCTGTGACCTCACAGGCGGTACCCGAGACCACGACCTCTTCCTCAGCCCTGGAACGTGATCTATCTACAAAACAGCAGACAACACCATTTGATGCCCTCGCATCAGAGACAGCCATGAACAGCCTTATGAACCTGGCGAATGCTAATGACTGTAGTAGCAATATGACGGTCTCGGCGACATATGATGGGTTCAATGCGATGAGGGACTTTGGGAGCGGGATGGACTTCTCGCTGTACCTCGATGAGGTACTTTCGGGAGCTTATATTGGATGAAGCAGAAGTGGTGAAGTTACCCACCCAAGTCGTGTTGGAAACCACTTGGTAACCCTCAAGCACGTAACATCCGTCAGACTTCTTTTGAGAAGTATCAAGGCGAAGGAAATGCCTCTCCTGAGGCGGGTGGCAAGGCTGCTCCTATTGGACCCACCCTATTGATCGGTCACGATACATAGCCCCTTCGAGGATAGCAATAACCTGTCACGGAGGGCCTATATTCGAGGCGAAAGAAAGGATGCATATTAGAGCCCGGATTTAGAATGGGGTGGGGAAAGAACAGAAGTTAAAGAGTACGCATCTGGGAAAGTCAAGAGGCTAGGAAGGGTCCCAACGGAAATGTAGGCGGCGTTTAGGCACCTTGTCTTCATGCTAGGGAACAGCGGTCGATCCAGCTGGCCATATAGTCGCCTATAAAAGAGAAAAGCAGCAGGGCTATCCACATACTGGTGTGACACATTGCCTCGCCGGATTACGCATCTGAGTGCATCGAGTCAGGAGCGGGGGATTTGTGTTGGCTAGCCCCCCTCTGACCTTGATGGTAATCTAAATATAATTTGGTTATATAAAATATAAACCCCGCGCGATTAAAACTTAACTGTAGGTTATTGCTCGATATGGTCACTAAACCATTGGGGTAGTAGTCTTCGATACCTCGGAGCGTGTCGGGTTCGCCATTGGTATCGGACCCCTAGTAGTAGGATAGGCTCTGCGGTTGGGTGGAGGATACTTGGTGTATGGGGACGAGACGGTTTTTCCACTACGGATTGATGTTGGAATGTGGTTTTGGAGGGAGAGAAGGAAAGGCGTTTATTAGATATTGGACTGGGAGGAGAAAGGGACCGGACATACCCTAGATAATGCCACCCTAGGCCCAACCACGAACGCGAACAAGAAAGAGGCTTCTAGCTTTGAGCGGCCATCTTCAATGGGTTCTATCTGGGACCGGGGAGATCGATTGGGCGAGCTCTCTAGTCTGCAATGTAACGGGAGTTCTAGCTCAAGATTTATTAGTAGAAGAGGAAAGTCTGAGTCTGTAGAATTGAATACCCGGGAGGAGTGCTCGTATAATGTCATTGGGGAGGGAACCCCTCGAGGGCTTATATATTTGCCGTGAAGCCATCAGATGGTCTATTCCAGGTAGTGGTGGGTCCATATTCGGGGTGTATATGCGGCGGGCTGGCTGTCGTAAGTTAGTCCGCGAGGTTTTGTGTTGGGTGCGGAGGATCTTCGGGCTAGTTCGCGGATATGTTCACGTCTTCCTCCCCTCTACTACCTTGGCACGAAACAAAGCACAACTCGAAATATATAAGAGGGATATTGAGGAAACCAATCTCGAAGTACATTTTTAAGGCAATCCTATAAAGACATACATACAGAATTTCAACTGCGCGAACATATAGTTCACCCAACTCAAAAGGCGGAAATCAAGGGTATCAGCGCAAACGCTCTCTCTCTCTCACCATCCCATTCCAAATCCTTACAAAATCCACTCCGCAAAAACATACACAACAACACAACTACCTTTTAAACTTTAAACTTCATAGAAATAATCCTCATCCAATCCCTCGCGACTCGGCACAGCTCCCGCCCCAGGTTCTGCTGCAAAATCATCACCCAGCTTAACATTCAGTAGCCTGATTTTCAATGAATAATCGCTCACCAAGCCAACTAGCTTGTTCGTCTCGGCCGTGATAGGGGTTTGGTTCAGGAGCATCAGAAGTCCATCTAGCCACTCCGAGGCAAGGCTATGTGTCATTGGCATGAGTGTTAATATTGCCCGTTCAGCCTGTTCGTTATGTGAACAGTTGTTCTTCTGGTCTGCCGAGCCTGTGTAGCTGTTGATTGTGATTTTGGTCGTGGAGTTAGATTTCTGTGTATTTGAGGGCGTCTTGGCGGTTAATGTGCTCGGGGTGCTTGAGGCGTCGTCATTTGATGCAGAGACGTTAGAGACAACCGAGCTGACAGTAGAGAGGTCTATCTTCTCATGTAATTCGTCGAGGGCCGGCTCATGGTCGCGCTCCGCATCGAAGTCTGCGTAATGCAGAAATCGTCGGTTATGTGAGAGCCTGACATATCTCCATAATGTTGACTGGGGTTTCCCATTCCGGACTGCATAGGCATCCTCGCCGGCATTGGCCTTCTGCTGGATATTCCTAGGAAACCAAGCACCCTGTAGGAGGCACCGTACCCGTTGTTCTTTGACGAATTGCAAAGCCTCGTGCTTGAGCTCATCTCGGACTTGGTGGAGATGTTGTCCCCATTCATCCTCGAATGTCAATTCCAGCAACTCCATTTGCAACTCTCGCAAGCGGGGGTATTCGAACTCGGCCAATTCTTCTTCAACATCATGTACGTCTTTGGTCCGTGACGCTTGTCCAACTACTTGTTCGACCAAAATCCGAACCAGATCTGCAACTTTGTCAAAATCATCACGCTCCGCCCCAGTTGCCTTCCATAACCTGAAGAATGTCTGTAAACTAGCCGCATGTAATCTTGACCACTGCAAGAGCAGGGGCCGAAATATCTTGTCGTAATTCTTCATCCCATCCAATACCAAGTAGCTTTTAGCGTCCTCAACATCAGACTTCTCTACCTCGAAATGCTGATATAAAATCATAGTACAAGCCAAACTGGCCGTGGCAAACGGGCATCTCTGGTGCATAGGCCGTGATGACTGCTCCATAAGAAGTTTCTGAAAAGTATCCTCTTGCTTCCGTACGTAATCTGTCACGTCCATCATGCCCAAGAAACCTGTGTGCTCAAATTCGTACGTAGGGCTCTCGGTCTCGAAACCTAATCTTCGCCATTTCTCCGGACTATGCTTCCTACTCGCCTTCCTCGTATTGCCCTCAACCAACCCCTCTAACCTGGTGGTGCCGCTGGCAGAATCCTTCCTCTCCGGGGCGCTGGCCAGATGCAACCCTTTCAACGCCCTCCTATGTTCCGGCTTTTCTAGATCAACGGCGACATCCCTCCACTTCTTGAGCAGGACCTTTGTCAACGCTTGGAATTCGAGCAGAGGATGCGCCAAGTCCTGCAAAGAACTGCTCTGCATCAATATATAAACCGCCTTAATCACCCCCAGATCCTGTAATCGTTTGATAAACTTCGGCCATTCTTCGACTGTCCCACCGGTCTTCCCTCCATCTTTGTCATTCGAAATGGCATCCCTCATCAGGGCATTCAGCAGCATCAATGCATTGGCGCATAGAGCATGATCTGCGCTACTCAATTGACTGACGACCATTTCGAAGAATTGAGGGTATACGGCAACAGCTGGTTTCAATGCACGGAACCCAAACGCTCCAGGCGTTCTCATTGCAGCTCCTCTGGCACTCTGTGAATGTGAAACGATAGCGACCAATATACTCATAGCCCCGCGTAGAATGTTAACCAGCGGATGGGTGACGATCAGCTCAACGAGCCGCTCAACCAACTCTCCACTGCCACTGGACTCGAATATTTCCCAGCCCATATCTACTTCGAGGAGACGAGAAAGCGATTGTAGGGAGTATGCGAGTGTGTTACCACCCGTGGTCATGATCAACCGGCGCAGGATGTTGAGACCGCCCGAGGAAATGAAGAGATCGGCGAAGGCAGGGTCATTGATTGATGATTGGAGCTTGAATACTGCCATCTTGCGCATGGCATCTTCATCGCTGCTGAGGCGGGAGAGGAGAGAGGGAATGTCTGCTTGATCCATGATCGGCTGCTGGTGAGGGATGTCGCGTTAAGTATAGAGAGTGGTCAGCAGCCGGAAGGAATAATCTCAGAGGGTAGAGATCTTTCTGACGAGTACATTGGCCCTTGGTGTGTTCGCCGAGGGAAAGGTAAAGCTGGCAATTGTGAAGGGGCGTGTTGTATGTCTGTTCTTAGACTTCATTATTACTCTGAGACGGCGTTCGATTTTCACAAGTCCCGTTCAGGGTGCCCGTGCGCGACGACATTCAGGGGTTTCTCCAGGTACAGACTTCCGGGACGGCACGTGCTACTAGGTCAAAGTTAAAATAATTCTAGGGAGTTGTTCACTTTAATAGCTTTTGAAACTCTAATTGTCTTTGTTCAACAGGCTGTTGGTTGAAGCATTTGTGTCACTTCTCGACGCGCTGGTCCTATAGCCTACCTACGATACGGGATTCCTTGTTTACTCTTTCTAACTAAAGGACTATCTAGGTATCGATTTGGCGGCGGAATATCAGATATTACGTCGAGCTATTTGTAAAAGTATATGTTATACTCTATGCTGTGGTTTGGCAGGAGATGAGACACCAGCACAACTATAGTCCATATCCATGTTATAATCGTGGCACTCAACCATGCATTTCCATACCTGCTCAATTTCGATATCTAGGAGCCGGCATTGAAACAGTTCAGCCATCCTGTGATTTTGTAACCAGGTCTTTGATAATGGGCTAACAGAAGCGCAGGGGGACAAAACAAAGCGACCGACATAATTGTAGGGGAATCGAATGAATCGAATACCGGTACTCTAAACAAAGGGATGGTTGAAAACTGCAGAGGACGTTTCCACTGTAAAGATAAGCGATTTAAGACCGAATTTCATCCCGTAGCAAATCACTATGCCCTTATGAGACCACAACAGGAAACCCAGAAGTCCTCGTCCCCTGAAAGAAAACGGTTGGCTATAGGGCAGGATATGCATGATACGTTATTACAAACGATATCAAATTAAAGATCCAAGGTGTAGATCTAAAACCCGGCAAACTACCACCAGCCATCATTGAGCGCAATGCCAGGGAGAAATGGGCAATTGGTAGCAATCATGTCCTACCTAACCTACTCGCTCTTCTCCGTCTCTTGCTTGACACAGTGTGTGCGCATTCACCCCATCGCTCATTCCTCAATCCCAAAAGATAAAGCATTGCACATTGCGGAGAGAACGACAACTTGGTACCAGGCCAATTCTGCCCTTGGCGGCTTCACGTGCTTCGTATATTCCGCATTACTCGAGTATTGAAGCTGAAGTCCAATCAGCCTGGTGACTGAATTGCAAAAACATTGAATATAAAGGGCCACCACCCGTCCTAAGGAGCGGGCGGGGCCTGACGCGTCATATGGCTAATCGACAATGAAATCCAGGATCTAGGCCTACCCGACCCGTATTATTGTAGTGGAAATGCTGGGCAACTGTGTAGATCTGGTGGATTGTCTTGCCCCTTATCGTTTGGCTCCACACGGGCCCGGGGGATTCGAAATCAGGGCCGCGGTACGCGATAAGAAAAACGTATAAAGTTAGCTCAGGCCTACTGTAGTTGTACTCCGTATCACGGCCCAGAACTCTGAAACGCGCTGGAATGGGCTGATACTTTACTTCAGTAACTTTTCAGACCTTCCTGGTACTACGTCTGTCTGTACTCTGTACGATACGAATGACTGAATTGGTTGGGAGCACAGTTGTGAGGTGAAGATACCCTGAACACACCCCGGAAGAAGTTGTAAAGTTGCACCACCCGAGGTGATGACGTCGGAGACCACCGGCCAGCTTGTCAACAAATCCTACTTTGCGCCTGCAACTAGACGAGCGGCGGCCCACTCCTATTCTTCCTAATCCCTATCACGCAACGATCGGAGAAAGAAAAGAATTCACACTGGCCAACCAACTTCGCACCAAGGCACTGCATGAAATAGGTAAAGGTAATAACAAAGGTAATATACGTACAACGTTGTAACTTGTGCAAGTACCCATATTTATTCTCTGAGCTCCACATTTTGACCCGCCTTAAAACAAAGGAAGGAAGGGTTCTTTCGGGATGCTAAAAATACAAAAATGCTGCCCCCGCTATGGGGTTGATATCTCTCTGCCAGCTTCGATCATATTCACTTTCTCTATTATATCAATTTCATATCTGTATCCGTCTTGTTACTACATTGTCTTGTTCGCTTTGCACCTTCTTCCTCGACTTGTCCGTCGTTTCTAGCTACCTGCTAATCTCTCGTTTCCAACAAAACGTCTGTGATTGAAGCTTCATTACAGTACACCGCGATATTCTACAGCCAGTTGCCACCCACGCCTTCACACAGTCTATCGATTGTCTTTACGAAAGGCCCGTTATACATCGCACTCGCGTTGTTCCCATACCACACGCGACTCCGACGATTGAGCGAGTCCCTCGACCTTGAATACACGACACCAAACCCCCAATAATGACAACGCCAATACACGAGCAGGAACAATACTCGTATCCCGAATTCGCTGGCAGTCACGGCCCTGCAGACCATGAAACACACAGGCGCGGCCGCCGCTCCTCGGATGAGGATGGCACACTAGGTGGCGAGGGCAATGATGGAATAGATCACAACCATCTGCACGTTACCACAAGCTACATGAAAGGGGACGACCACCTCAACAAACTGGATCGAAGCAGGTCGCCCATGTCGCCCTCCGCGCAAAGGGAGCAGTCTCGCCGTCTCGATGATGAACTTGAATTCTTACGCGCTGAGCGTGAAGCATCCGATGCCGAACGGCTCAACCAGGAAAGTATGCGAAGATCCAAATCAATGCACCGGTCGAACTCCCGGACTCCGGCAGTGGCCGTTGATGATTTCGATGTTGATACGACGCCTATTCATGAGAAAACAAAAGTCTACCAACCACCGGAAGCTCCGAGAACCACATTCTCCAAGTTTGTGAAAAGGATACATGAATCCAGTTTCCTTGTTCGATATTTTACTTACATTATACCTGTGAGCGTCTTGTTACTGATACCAACTCTTCTTGGACGTTTCGTGTTCACGAAGACAAGCGTGGGTGGGGTAAAGCTATTTTGGTTCGGAATTTGGCTAGAGATTGTGTGGTTAACACTGTGGGCTGCTAGAGTACCTCTCCCTCCATAATACCTTTCATCTATATTGCCAGTCGCTGATAGATCGCAGATTTTAGCCAAATCTATTCCTTGGCCTATGGGACTCGTAGCCAGCATCTTCACTAACAGTGAAAAGAAATGGAGAGATCTTGGCAAGCAGCTTGAGCTTCCTGCGACGCTCTTCTTCTGGTTACTTGCCATCGAAATATCTTTTCTGCCCACAGTGAAAAATCACCATGTAGATGGTGACAAAACTACGAGGAATTGGGAGCTTGTGGTCAACAAGATCATAATATCTATCTTTGTTGCGGCCATTTTGAACTTCATCGAGAAGATCATTATCCAGCTTATCGCCATCAGCTTCCATCTCCGAACTTACGCCGACCGAATTGAAGTCAATAAATTTCAGATCTCTAGTCTGGTTAAGCTTTATGTTTATTCCAAGGACAAGATCAAGATGGAAGATTCAGAGTTTGAAGTGGACCCTACAAGTGGGCCATCTTCTGGAGCGAGGACGCCAATGCTCTATGTAAATAAGGCGCAAAAGAAGGCGCAAAAGAATGCACGCCAGGTGTTCCACAAGGCTGGTGATTTGGCTGGACGAGTGGCTGGCGATTTTACAGGAAGAGCCGTGTCAACTAGTAGCCAACCTCAACAAGTGTAAGTTGTATTTATCCGATGGTATAATAGCTCTTAACATTTATTCAGCGTTCTCCAACTTCTACACACCACAAGTGGCGCCCAGGTTTTGGCCCGGCGATTATACCGTACCTTTGCCCAGGAAGGAACGGAGACAGTCATCTCCGACGATTTAAGACTCGCGTTCGATAACGACGAGGAGGCTGACGCAGCATTTACCATGTTCGACAAGGACCTGAATGGCGATATTTCCATGGAAGAGCTTGAAGCAGTATGTGTTGAAATGGGCCGAGAGCGAAAGGCCATCACTGCATCCCTCAAGGACTTGGACTCGGTTGTTGGCAAGCTAGATGATGTCTTCTTGTTCGTCGTCGCTGTCATCGCCATCCTTGTGTTTATCTCTCTCATATCGACATCTGCGTCGGGTGTATTGACATCACTAGGATCCTCAGTGTTGGCCCTTTCATGGCTATTCTCTGCAACGGCTCAAGAATTCTTACAGTCTTGCATCTTTGTTTTCGTCAAGCATCCCTTCGATGTGGGTGATCGAGTTACAATCTATGGAAACACTGGGTCCGAACTGAAAGGAGACGATTACTTTGTGAAGGAGATATCTCTGTTGTTCACCGAGTTCAAGAAAATGGAGGGCCATGTTGTCCAAGCTCCAAATTCCTACCTCAACACCCTTTTCATTCTCAATCAACGTCGATCAGGAGGACTTGCAGAGGCTGTGCCGGTCACTGTGAAGTTTGGCACGACACTGGAGCAGATCGATACTCTTCGTCAACGCCTTTTAGAATTCGTCAGCTCCGAGAACCGGGAATACCAGAAGAAGATCCTGACCGAACTAAGAACGATTTACGAAGCCCACTCCATTACTCTGAACGTGGTATTCTTCTACAAGTCAAATTGGCAAAACGAGCTTTTGCGTCTGCAGCGACGAAATAAATTTATCTGTGCTATGATGGTCACCATGACTGAGCTGGGCATGGAAGGACCACGCATGCGTCTTGCGGGTGCTGCCAATGAATTCCCGATGCACTTGCATGGAGCCTATCCACAATCTATACCTTCCCAAAACACCCCGTACCCAGATCCAAATTCTGGCCCTCATGGAACCTCAACACATGAAGATAGTTTCGCTCCACACGACCCATCCCAACCTCCGCACCATCCCCATCCGCCAAAGGCACACCCATCAATCCTCCGCAACAGAGATGATGCTTCGTCTCGCCAGCGCGGAGAGACCATCTCTCAGATGGGCAAACGCGTCGACTTCTCGCTCGGCATGTCCTCCATGTCTTCCGGTGACGATTACGGTGATATATACGATAATCCCCCACCCCGCGTTCCAAGCGCCAACATCCGAGGGTCGTCGAGTCTCAAATCAACCTCCAGAGATGGCCGAGGCAGCGAGGATGACGCTTCTATGGCGAGAACTTCTAGCCGTGAAAGCGGACTTGGAACGATGTTAAGTGGGGGAAGTTCTCGTACGCATAGAAACCGCTTCTTTAGCAGCAAACGAAGCAAGTTAGGTGGTCCGGAAGAAGGCACCAACCTCGAGGATCTTGAAGCGGGCCCCAGAGAGTATGCTATGGCGGACATCCCAGAGGTGTCTGGATCCAATCCCATGAATTCGGATTACAGCCAGATTGACAATTCGATGTGGGAGCGGGAGGGGAGAATGGCACCAGCGAGTTCGAGAACTGGCTCGGTGCCAGGTATGATCGATCCCCGGACGGGTATTGTGAGTCCGCAGGCTGTTGCTAGCGATAGTGCTTTGGAGAGAGGAGAGCTACCAACTGTCGCCGGGCAGAGAGGGGCCGCCAAGACCGGCCATGACGGATATGAACAATAGGCCATTATAAGGCCTGTATACTTTGGTGTGGAGAGGTGTATAGATATGGGAGTGGCATCAACTGGAGTTTCTGCATCAGCGGTCCGGTAATGACTAGCTTGGCTCCCCCTCCTTTCGTTAAGGAAGCAAAACATATTTGGGGCGCATGGAAGGCAGTACAGTACTTCGTATATTAACTCAAATCATGGGGATTTAGAGTGGGATAAGGAAGGCATGCCTCTGGGAAGGTTGTATGTTTGGTCTGGAAATACTAGTAATTTGCTAAAAGTACTCCTCAAAGTAAAACTAAAGTTGTATTTGCCCTAGAGGCTTAACTTATTGGCCTCGTTTTGTTACTGCATGGTTAACCCCCTAATGGCTAGTCTTGAAAGTCATAATATGACATAAATTATAATCTACCGCCCTTGCTATTTGGTAATACAATCCGGGACTACCGGCTCTGTCAATCCAGCAGGCAAGTATACTCTTTGCAAACCTCTACCTACAGACTGTAGCAGAAGTCATATGGTTGGTTGGTTGGTACTTTAGGCTCATCAGCAGATATAACTCAGATACCTAAAGTGATCCAAAGTGCCTATAGTCAGAACATGCCTAAGAATTCCATCTGAGGACAGTTTCAGTCGTCAAGTGTCTCTCGCTTGGTCGTTGAGTTGTGTGCATCATTTGCGAACTCGCAGATACATCGGCCAAGGGCGATGGAGGGTGTGTTTTGCAATACAGTATTTCCCAACCCAGAGAGATATTTCGGAGAACGAATGCGCGGATCAGGGTAGTGATAACACCCTAGCAAAAGCCTCGATAGCTCGTATGTGGCAAGCACACTTTATTTTCCAGCTTGCAACTAGACATGGACAATGCCAGGTATGGTTTTCTGGTTTCGATATACTAAGATATCCAGGGGAATCGATATTATCTCCCTCGTCCTTTTCCACGCCTATCAGCAACACTCTGCGCGATGTCACCCTTGAGATGTTTAATAATCGTCTTATCCATTTCGCGTTCTGACTCTAGGGCAGCGACCTTCTGCTGCAGATCCGTAATCTTCGCGTCTTTAGCCTTCAAGGCAACCCGTGTAATATCACGTCCTCTGGCAATGCCGGAGACCTTGAGAGCGTGTCTATCCAAAAGCTGGCGTAAACTGGTGGCTGTTTCTTTGTCGATTTGCTGATCCTTGAGGAGGTCCATCACTTCATCAGTAATATCGTAGCTGGGTTGCGGGGCTTCTCCATGACTGCTAGCAGGGAGTGTAGTGTCTCGAAACCTACTCGGCGTAGGTGTCGCAGAAGGACTTCGAAGCCCAAACAGCATGTTTTCTTTGAATATTGAGGATGGTGTAGTGAAAACATCTCCCCTTGCATTAGAAAATCCGGAGCGATTTCCCCCTTCTGTCATCGGAGTTGGTAGATTTGTATCATCCCATTTCCTCTTGCTGCCAGGAGTCGCAAATTGACTAGTCTTGATGGCCTTTCGGGGAGTCTCCGGGTTCGAGGATTGAGGAGTAGACGCACGCTCTACTACATCTACCTCATCTGCAACAGAGAGCGGCCAATCCCCAAACTCATCTTCCTCCGTCTTTACTTGGCCTTGCATGAATTTGTTCCTAGCAGCAGAATGTCCCTCCATTGGCCTCATGTCCTTCGATGGATCGACGGGGGTGCTTGGCTCGTCGGGCTTGGATCGAGAATTATTCAGTACTGCTCGCATTTCCCTTCCCACAGCTTTATCGTCCCATAAGAAAAACCCACATTGGCGCCCCTTGGGTTCTTGACAGGTATAGAACCATTTTCCTTTGTTTGGGCCCTCCTTTTTCACTTGAAAGTGCGACGCTGGGAGGCGGGAACTGCAATTGCCTAGCTATTATTAGATATAAGCCGTATTATCACTCCAGGTGCATACTTACAGTGCCAGATTCCATCTTCGAAGAGGCCATTCAATGGGACCTTCTTGGGAGTATTCCAGGTGGAACTAGTACCGGATTTCCGGGGTGTGGTGAACATGACGTCGCCGTTTGTCTCTGAATCTATGATAATTCGTAGACTGTGGAAGCACGGTTGTATTCATCTTCATCAGGTGCCATTTCGTAAGATCATGATAAAAGGGTTCGATGCGTACGGAGGATTGCGACTAAATGATCGTCGGATATCGCTTTGTTGCGAAGTGGCTCCAGCCCCCCGATAAACGTTCCTTCGCCAACGCTTATCGCATAAGGTAGATACTACGTACTATAGCCGGAATAAGTAAGTCTGCCGAGGCCGAGCTGACCGTTTGTAGATCCGGAAACTAGCAAGTCAGCCGAATAATAAGAAAACGCAACATTCAAGACGCACTTTATTATACTACATCGAACCGTACGAAGTATCTCTCCTAACCATAACCTTATCACGTTCGAGTTATTAGTATGGCAGCATTCGCAGCTGCCAGGAGGAAGCAAAACAATACCAGCTCCTAATGTTGAACACTGCAAAAGTTCGCGGAAACGGTTTCTTGATGCCGTGCTAATATTTCCTTTGATGCATTAGCCAACTTTGAAACCATATAAGAACAAGCTGAAGGCATTTAATAACTGTCGTCGAGGTTAATAGGACTTTATGGATTAAGTTAGCCTCCGCATGGTCCTGTCAGGTACTATAGCCCTGCATTCCGCAGCCTTGTCCACTTGTTTTTATATATGCCTTGAAGATTAAACGTAGTTCTGAGGCGTAGAAACTAACTCGGTTTCAAATGACAGGCTTCTAGGCCCATTGTACGATCGCTTACAGAGTATTGACGTAGGCAGCAACTTATTGTTACTTGTGGACGTAGTAAATCGTACACTGTATGATTTTTAGTCACTCGAGTACAGACTACCCACTTGGCGGTGGCGCATTACTCGAGTACCGCCGCAAACCAAATCAATTTGTTTGCTGGAGGCGGAACTTAAAAGGCGGCATATCCGTCATCCACAACCCTGAAGTCAAGTCGATCACTCACTCAACAATAATCCAATAATCACCATGTCTAGAACGAAGATCATCTATCTTGTCCGACACGGACAGGCCGAGCATAACATTTCCGAACAAAACCCCCAAGTAAGTAGAAGTTAAATTTTAATTCTTATCATACTAATACACACATCACAGGGAAACTCCTCTGTCAAGGACCCTAATCTGACTCCTTTGGGCCGCTCCCAATGTCAAGATCTCAGATCCCGCTTTCCCCACCACTCGTCAGTCGAGATAGTTCTGGCTTCTCCCCTCCGCCGCACCATCCAAACTGCCGTAACAGCCTTCGGATCCGTCCTATCAAGACCTGAAGTTCCGTTACTGCTTGTACCGCTGGCACAGGAAATCAGTGCGAGACCATGTGACACAGGCACGGACCCGGAAGTTCTCGAGGCGGCGATGCAGGATGTTCTCGTAAATGTGGATGTGAAGGTTAATTTGGACGGGAGGATTGATTATGGCCTTTTGGAGGAGGGCTGGAATGGCAAAGTAAGAGACTCACCAAAGTAATCCCGGGTGATCTTGGCAAGGTTTATTAATCATGTTGAATTTGCTTTTAGGCAGGGAAATATGAAGCATCCTTAAAAGCAGTCGAGCAGCGAGCAGCAGAGCTCCGCCGCTTCTTGTGGAAACGCCCCGAGACATCAATAGTACTCGTTACCCACGGCGCATTCTTGCATTATCTTACCGAAGACTGGACTGGCTTGATCCCCCCTCGAGGTCAGTGATCACGTTTTGTTCCAGCTTCTCCCCTTCCACCGAGCAAAAGGTCACTAATAGAAATTATATAAAACAGGCACGGCCTACAAAACCTGCGAGTTTCGTACGTTTAAGTTCGACGAGAGCTCAAATGAAGAGAATGCCCATTTAGTTGAGATCGGCGGGCCGCCTAAACAGGGAATCAGACCAGTGGGCGCACATGCCCATGACATAACTGGGGTTGAACCATTTCCAGGCGCGGAACTTCCAGTGCAGACGCCAGCAGCTGAGTGATATGATTTATATCTCGGCTTGTCGGTGGGGAAGTAGCGTGATTATTCCTCCCATCATAGGTTTACTATGGAACTAAAGTTAGAACTCGGTATAGAGAGCGGCATGGAGCGCATAGACATGTCATCTTAGATAGACGAAGGGCAGTGAGAGAAGAAGCTGTCCGATTTGTGGCATGGTTTAGATTCGAATATGGGCATTGGGCACGCTATAAATGGAATATACATCCTTGAAACCCCAAAAAGCATACCCGTCATATCTTACCAGTGTTTGTGTAATGGGTTTAGCAACCCACGTAGGCTACTTCGCAAAATTATAGCCGCGCTAATAGTAGTTGTGCTATTTAAGGAACAACCCACTCCAGATACCTTACGGAGCTGCTACCGAATCGGCAGATCTACGAATACAAGATCTGGGTTTTCAA
Source organism: Venustampulla echinocandica (assembly GCF_003357145.1). Taxonomy (NCBI): domain Eukaryota; kingdom Fungi; phylum Ascomycota; class Leotiomycetes; order Helotiales; family Pleuroascaceae; genus Venustampulla; species Venustampulla echinocandica. Next base: position 1,190,325 of record NW_022474206.1, on the reverse strand, counting down.
TCCTACAATCGTAGATATAGGTCAAGCAAGTGATGTAAGCGTACATCTCTAGGCCACCGATGGCAATGACCATTATTTCACCCTGGCTATTGCCCGAAGTGCCTGGCTGCCAAACGTCGAAATTCATTTCTCATCCGTACGCCGTCTCACTTGACACTTATAAACCCAAGGCCGTCCTCTCTCGCAGATTTAGCAGCTTTCTTCAAAGCCTGGTCTTCCACATCCGTCCACTTAATACTCAGCTGATCCCATTTCTTGATCTTAAACTCGCGCTTATGTTCCAAATGCATATTTGATAACCTGCTCATCTCACGCGGATCCCCCGAGCCGCTGTAGATCATGAGCGCGGTGCATAGAGGGAGAGCGTCGTATATCCTCTTCAACCGCCGTGTGAGGTTTTCTGTTGCGACATCGATGGGTGTATTGGAGTCGATGGTAGTGGGGACAGGAAGAGCAGATGAGGTTGCAGCAATGGGGCCAGTGGCGCCATCGTTCGCAGTGGACGAACCTTCTAAAGTTGAGTTTTCTTCAGCTTTAGTACCAACGTCTTTTGAAGAGCGTTCTTTAGCGCTCTCAGTATCCATTCTATTGTTATTCCACCAGCCCTTCAAAGCTTCTAGCTCTCTTAATCTTCCCCATACGAAGTCAACTCCGCCGCCTGGGATTTCCTTTCCATCAAAGTCACCATTCACTGCCCGAATAATGCCCTGTGCCACCTCTTCATCGCTCTGACATCCAATTTGGAATGTGGCAGCCGCACCGGGTCCTTTCTTTGGATCACCCCAATCCACAGCGGCGCTTGACTTGCCATCCAATAGGCTCGGTATGGCTAAGCCCCCTTGATTCTTATAATGTACACCAGCTCGGCCTACGCGTTTGAAAATACTCTCTCCAGATGCCTCACTGGTACCCCACTGCTTCCCTTTCTCGCACTTTTGTTTGACGAGGTCGAGGCAAGTTCTTGCATCTTCAATGGAATCATGACCGCCGCCTGGACCAACATTGCCATGGCCTTTCTGAATTTCTCGGTTTAGATACCGTTGTGCAAGCCATCTCAGGGATGACTTGAGAGGTGGACCCCGAGGATGAGGATATAGAAGGGCGGTATCAATGATAAAGGGATGTGTGGTTTTGAGTGCCGTGAGATCCGAGTTTAGAGAATGGCCGATTAGTATAGTGCGCGGGTGAAGGATTTCTAGGAGTTTCTTTTGTATGTCCGCCAAGGTGGTAGTGACTGGAGACAGCAATTCCTCTGTGATGCCAGAATACCTGGTGGATAAGTTAGCAAAATAGCCATGAACATCAAGAAAGTAACATACTGTGTTAGGTAGTTTGTGATAGGCTTCTCCGGCTTCACAAGCTCATCCAAAACCACAGAACCATCCCATCCAACAAGACTTATGCGTGTAAGTGAGAACTCACTCTCTCCAGTCATGCACATTTCACAATCCATTGCGAGGATGTCACGACCAGCAGTTAGACTCCCAGATTCAATTTCATGGTTTGGTGCTGTTCCTTCATCAAAATTACTAACCAAAGTATCCACCCACCCGTGGTCTTGTGACACTCCGGTAGAACGCCTATGCTCTGCCAATGCATTCTTTTCCGCTTCCTTGGTGTAAGACGCAGGATGAAGTACATATTCATTCTCAAGAAGATCCTCGGTGTCAAGAAGAAACTCAGTAATCGGAGTCCGAGAATCTTTCCAGCCAGGCGGCGCTTGCGCAGGCCGGGCACCCTTCCTACCACGGTGTTTGCTTGAATCTTCTTTGTCCTTTGGTAATGGCGCTGTAAGCATGGCATGCAGTGGCGAATGCATTTTGCCCATTCTGTCATCACCAGGTGTCTTGACTGGCCATATGAGTTTGAACATGTCTGCAAATGGCTTTAATGATGGAGGTAGATTGTCAGCATCGAGCTTGCCAGGGTAGTAGTCATCCGGTGAGGTGTAATCATATTCTTTTCGGTCTTGCGACTGCTGCTCCATGCTCGATGCTCCATCATCGCTCTTCGATTCAAACATAGACTTTTCCAGCCCCGGGACCATAACAACAACGACCTTTCGTATGTGCGAACGGTTGCGTACAGAAACGAACTGAGGCGATGGCCCATCTGCAAGTATATATAACACCAGACTCTGCAGGTCACTAATCTTGATCTGCGATTGTAATCTAGACTCCTTAGAGAAATCGATGACAGGGTAGGATGAAGAATCGGCTTTCGGTATTTTCTTCGCCTTCTTCCTGGGACGTCCGTTTTCTATAACCTGCCATTCTTGCGAACTGCTGCGCGCCTCCTCATCCTCCCGCGACTTGGAATTTTCATTGCGACGACTTGCAGATGTCAGATTGAACTCTGGCAGCTTGGGTTGGCGAGGTAATGGTTGCGTTTGGCCCATACCAGACTCTTTCCCGGTGCATGATTCGGACTCGGAAAGCTTGCGCTTCTTGCGATTGTTCTTGTTCTCAGATTGGCGGTATTGACCGTGCTTATCAGCAGCAGCCTGTCCTTTAGTGGAAGTCATGATGTTTTGGGTTGGAGTAAGGTCCTTGAAGTCTTTCCGAAAATTAATTCCTCCCTGCTTATCGAACAAGGCTAGCAAGCGAGGCTGCGAGGAACAAACCCCCGCCTCCCCGGAGTTTCCCAGAACCAAATCCTGATGTCTGTTCAGAAATAATAAATTTATGTGTCAATTTTCGATCGAATCGTAAAAGTCCTCCCGTTTTGGAGTTATTCTCCCTTATATCTCCAAAGAGGAAGAAAACGAGCACTGTGGTAAAGCTACATTCATAACGCGAAAAGACGCGACCAACGCGTCACCCAAACCAAATCGAATCTCCTCATGGAAAGTGCTCGGTATGTACTATCAATACCAAAACAGCATTCGGTCACCATAAACTATGAACCATAAGGCAAGTTAAACTCGATGTTGCTGATACGAATGTCCTGATGCTAACCCGACTTAGCTCATCTCAGAATTGCCATAGCCATAGTCCAGCTCTCTAGTTGACTCACCAGCATGGACACCGTCATTTGCTACTGCCAGAAGTGCGGGCATGAGCTGGGCCAATTCCGGAATGTCTGGCATGGCATTGGCAACACCTACTGTAGCCCTGTATATCCTATGCTCACTTGCGACAAAGGCTTTAAGGCTACAGGGGAGCCTAATCCAGCCTCAATGGAGTCCACAATTGCACACAGGTACTATATACAGCTAAACGCTATTTCCATTATCATGTAATGCTGACAAAAATGTCATTAGCTTTTTACAGAACTTGAATTGTACGGGATGCGGAACACCAGTTGGGTTACGGTGTGACGGTGCTCCTGATGGGCATATTCTAGCTAAGTGAGATTTATTCCCCTTTAAATAAGCATCTTATCGTGGAATATCATATTAAACTACCGTTAGAGATCAATTGATATTGCAGCTATCGTTCATGTCGGTGGTGTCGGCCACTTCGGGCGCCAAAACTAATATTTCAATATTAAAAAGCTTCCCACTTACGCTCAATCAAGACAGTATAAGGAAGCCCCTTGGCACTCGGCAAGCATCTACAGTGCAGCCCGTTGCTCGGAGGATATCTGGAAATCTACAGCTTGGAGCTGGGGTAATAGCTTCCCCACCAGTACCAACCAAACTCTCTACCCCGAGCATCGATAAACCAGTTCCCGACTTCCCCGAATTTAAAGAATGGGCGCAAGACGCAATCCACCGCCAGCAACGGGACATTGACCGTGTTTCCGCCACTGGGAGTCGTATTGAAGGCGAGATGCAGCAGTTTAGAGACTTCATGCGGGAAGTTCGCGTTGAGCTCCAGGAAGGTCAACGCCTTCATCAGGCCCATCACATGGACCGAGAAGTTCTTGCAAATCTTCAAGTCGATATGAGCAACCTGGATGAGAAGGTGGATAAAATTGATAATGAGCATATCCGTGGTAAAAGCGGAGTGTCTCTGAATCGAGACATCGAAATCATCATATCAGATATGCTTACGGTCAGCAACAAGGCTAATGAGGTTGACGACGTAAAGATTGGCTTGCAGCAAGTCACAAGACAAATCGAGTCCATAAAACAGCTAGCGACAAATAACAGAGCAGTGCACGGTTCAGAAAATCTCCAAGGCGGTAGAGAGGCGAGCGATATTGATGGATTGAGGAATGAGTTGCGACAATTGAGGAGCCAACTCGATTTGGTGCAATGTATTGTTAATGGCCCGTTACCCCAACCGATACAAGCAAACTTGTTAAACACAAGCCCTCACTATACAGATACCGCCTCCGAAAATAAATCGAGAAATCGACTTATTCCTCGTGTCGAGATTCCCGTTCAAGCAGTTGAGCATCCAGCACAATTGCAGCTGCGACCTGGAACTAGCGCCGGACAACCCTCATCGTGTGTGCCAATTCTAGAGTATTATGACGATGATCAGGCTCCTTCCCGGAAGCGTAAGTATGACCAAGCTAAAAGTCCTCCCATAACCATCAATCAAGAAAGTGGGCTACACCCTGCGCTCCTAGTAAAGAGGAGAAAAGGCCCCCCACGCAAGGTCAAGCATGCTCCCTCAACGACCGCCGATCAACCATCTAGAGACTCTCGTGGCCAAATCCAAACTCCAAAGCCAGATGTGATTGATATAATATCATCTGAGAATGGTGGATCTCCAATCTTGAGTAGATATGAGGAGCCTGGAAAGTCTAACATGGCGAGGAACACTGGGAATTCTGATCAACCCTTTCCAGCAGAATATGGTCCCGAAAATGCTATAACGTCCAATACGATAATTGTTGATTCCGGACCAAAGGGAGTCGTATCTGTGCATCAAACGGCTTCTACCAATAACTCAACAGCATCAACTCCCGGTTCCTTGGACAAGGACTGTACAATTAAGTCAACGAAGCTAAGACGCCAATCAGATATCTCCCACGCTTGGAATCCGGATTCGCACGCTATTATTGAAACGCTCGGTGGCCAAACTAGAAGGCGGTCTCTTCGGAGTCACAAGCAAAGCGAGTTAACTACAGCAGCTATAGGCGACAACAAGAACCTTGAAGTTAGTCAAGGGAAAATAAGAGAGGGAAACACAGGTCTCACCACAACGCAAGACGCATCTCGCACTACACAACAGGCAAGCACTTTTCCGCAAAGCAGCAACAAACAACTTCAGTCGAAGCCAGGATCCAGAAGTCACCAGGCTAGAAGGGTGGAGGCAAGTTCCGCTGCTAATGAGACACAGAAGGAGAATCCGTCTAGGGATGTAATTTCCTCTTCAATAGAGCGAGATGAGCAGCCGTTTGAATCCGGAAGCATACCTCTGCCTTCAGCGTCTTATCCAACACCGAATCCCCATGCGCAGGATAGCATGCAACCAGTAAAGTCATCAGACACTAAAACTGGTAATGCAGCCCAAGACAAAAAGCCCTACAAATGCCCACTCTGTCCCAGGCGGTACTCTAGCATACCGGGCCTTCTCCAGGTACGTCCAGTCCCCTTTCTTTCTTCACCATCAGCGTTGCCAGTGGAAATGAAAGCAAAGTTCATCTAGCTAACACCGTTTCTCTCTAGCACAAAAGCATCTCAGCTTGCCAGAATCAAGTCACAGCGGAGGATGCTGAGGATGTTAATAAGGCGCAGTTGCTTGCTAGGAGAGAGAAGCTGGTTACGGAGATGCTAGAAAGAGAGATGATGACCGGGATATGAAACTTAATGCTATGTTGTGTATGCGCCAATAAGCATGTGTCGGCGCTGCGTTAACCTTTCATTGAAACACTGCAGGTGCTTACTGACGGTTTCAATGGAGGGTCGTTCCCATTCTCGGATGGTTTCAAGAACATGCTCGCTATGAAATGGGTTGATAGATCATCACCGCAAAACTCTGGGAATCAATGGAACCGAGTCCTAAGTAAATCAACAAGCTAGGGTATCAATCGCTGGTTTAATTTGTGTCCTTCGATTTAATTAGACACCATTTAGCTACGGGCAAAAACTCTAGAGTACATACCAGATATCAGAAGTACCGTCCACTTTTGAAGGGGTGTCCTATTGTGGATTATTTTCTTAAAAGTCAAGGTTCTAGGAGATAGATAATTAGACAATATAAAATTTGGGAGTTTAATAACGAAGTTCTGTCTTTTAACAGATAGATAATATTAGAGCTCCCATAAAAGTTAAAGAGCGTATAAATGTTGGGGTATCTATTTTATCTAACCTCCCCATTACCTCAAAAGCCCCAAACTCCGCTAGAATCCTAGGCCGATCCCACTTCAATTTATATTCCTCAAATAGTACTGGAGACTACGATGTCTCTCGCTCTTGACATATACACACATGAAACGTGCGCACATATACACACGTACAGTTACTGCACTATATCGTTTATATGTGAGTCTTTTCCAACTGGATCATACTTTGCGATAGGCCAGCCGTCGACGTATTCAAGGTAGCTCCATCCCATAAAAGCATCCTGAGAAGTGGTGTTAGCATTTATTCTTCGAGATGACTACTAGACTATGAATGAGAATACACGTGTGTAACTTACTAGATGGGCCACACCGACATTTTTGTTCACTTTGGAAAAAAGTCATCAGTCATAGCTCTAGTTAATTTCGCTCCGTAGGGCATGGTTCAAGAGGGATAGACTCACAATAATGATAGTATAGGATGTCTTGTGGGCCATCCGACAACACTCCAAGCCCACCAGGTGCGAATACCTGCTTATCATGATTTGAACCATACACGACATGGCCACCTCCAGATGTCAATGCCTTGCCATTCTTGTCTATAAATGGACCTCGAACGTTCTTCGATCGTCCTACACGGATGGAATATCTATGGTTATTTCTCGTTAGCTTATATTCGGTATGGTCGGCTAACGGTAAGTGGCGATATGTTCAGACTTTAACAAAAGAATAAGTAACAAGAACTGATCTACGTACACTCCATTATCGGGAAGATTTTTCGGGTCTGGAAAGTGGCAGCACTTTCCGCGGCTAAACTAGAAGTAATAAAATGGTGCTTTGTAGCTCATAAAACTCCCTTCTTCATCGTTGCGCTTTACGGACAGAGTAGTGGCTAGATGTTTGGCATCTGGGCTGTCTGAGTTTTTGAGAGAGAGAAGGTCATTGCTCGGGGGTAGCTGCCAGAGGCCCGAAAAAAAGCTGCCGTAACTCAGGTACGCTGCACCATCTTTCGGGTCGATGAACACATGCGCATCGATAGCGTTGGACTCTTTGAAGGGGGGCTTTTGGGAGCCGGGGCCGGTTCCAGTTTGAATAATCGCACCGTGATCCTTCCAAGAGCCAGATTTCAGCACATTCGAGGTTGCAATCCCGATAGCACTGTCGTTGCTGCCCCTTTCACTAATTGTGTAAAAACAGTAGAAAACACCATTCTTTTGAATGACAGATAGTGCCCATGGTCTCTTTTGATTCTCCTTTGGGATTATACTCAGTCCGCTTAATACGGTACCAACGTCTTCCCAAGGGCCGTTAAGACTTTGTGCCTTGTAAAATGGTATCGATACTCCTCCCTTGAAGAGGTAGTAGGAACCCTTATATTGGAGGATATTCGGATCGTGGGCTACCAACGAGCTGTTGTGAGCCAAAGGATAGCCATCGGCTGCTACGGCAGAGCAGAAAGATGCCGCGATCAAAAGAAAGTGAGGGATTAAAAACATTTTCGCTGTTTGATAAGGATTAAAAGACTATTGGATGGATATTAAATGTTAAGACAACAACAAGGACTTTAATCAAGGCTAATAATAATAATAATAGAACAGTGATCTGATTCCCCTGGTTTTACGAGAAAGGCTGTGATTATTCGGCTGAGAGCCCTCCAAGAACAATGACCTTGTAATATGCTCCGAGATTGAGAGCAATGACCATGTTAAAGATCCAGAAATATACGTCGTACAGCCAAGTGGAATGCGCCACGCGCTAATGTGATTATGCTGACATGGACCCGGTGAATCCGTCGTACGAAGTAAGATATCTCGATCGAACACCACTAGCAAACGTCATTCAGCTTAACGACCATGCACTTGTCACGTCCGTCTCCTTCCCTCGTACGAAGAACGTAAAACTCGGTGGCAGAGATGCAAAGGATTCGGCCCTATCATGATGTAATATTACATTCTCAAGATCATAGAGGGTCACACCTGAGCACTTGTACTCGGTGCCATATACGAACCCATGGCCACTTCCAAAGGCCTAAGGGGTAAACTCTTCGACCTAGTCGTCACTGTGACACGCTCCTAGAGCAAATATTTACGACCGTAGATGAAGTACGTAGGTTGCTGCGGAATACGTAAGAACCTAGGTATTGTTAAAATCCGTAGGCCCAGTGGGGTGCTAGACAGGGGCCTCCTACCAGTAACATTCAATCGCTTCGTTTACCTGGATCTCATCCCCCTACAAGGATTGGGATTGAAACGACCTATTCTTGGTAACTTCGGACGATCCTGTCTCAAGAGGCGTCTACTTTCAATTTCTTAGAGCGTCTGTATCTCAATGACTGTAAACGCAAACCCCGCCAAGGTTTTCAGCCCATCAAAAATCCTCTTTGCAATGAGTATGCCTTCCTTCCCCGAATCTCGACCACTTTGCCAACGTCTTAAAATCTCACCGGTCCTACCCCTCAATCTTTGCACTTCCTCTACCTCTCTTATCTCTTCTTGGACCTGCCTCGCAAACGTTGTATCCCTCCCATGGCTTTTAGGTGCAAACTCATTCACAAGAATCAGAACAGCATGGGTGGCATCTATGAAGTCAATGCCCTCCAAAATTCCCTTGGGTACGCAACTCAGGTTTTGTGCAAGCGTGGCAGGCTCGAGAGAAGCGGCGTATTTGAGGAGTCGGGAAATCGTAAAGAGGTGAGTGACACGGAATGGATGGTGCGGCTGTGGCCAGCTGTATGGATCACAGTTAAGGGAAATGAAGAGGAGGAGGAGGAGCGCTGATTGTAGATGGCCGTTATCGACATAAGCGATATATAGTTCGTCCATGATTATAGGGTATGGCGGTAGAGCAAACAGTTGGTTTGCTTTCAAGACTGATAGGTCTGATAATGCTTGCTTCAGGAGGCTAAGGCGCTCGGTCTGTGAAGCTGCAGATCTGCTTTGCTGTAAAACGCCATAAACTTTGGTTATCACTAGGCTGAGTGATTGCGACTCCTGCCCTAATCTTTGGATAGTTGCAATTCGGGAACCGGCATTGGTTCCAAGGACTTTGTGGTCGACAAAATCGTCTAGTTCTGGCGAGGATACTACTCTAGTCTTGCGGAATATCTCATATGGGTTTTCGTCATCCATACATTTCTCGCAATTACAGTCGAAGAAATACCGATTTCGCAGCTCTGCTCTCCGAGTGTCTCGGCTCTGCGTAGGGTCCACATAGGTAATGAATATATTATCATCCTTCTTGATTGGATTCAAGGCTATGATTGATACGCAACGGCCATCAAACATGATGAATCCATTCGGCATGCAAGAATGATTGGCAAGAGCTAGGGTTGGCTCGTAGCAAAGTCCAATGGGTGTGTCGTCTGGAAGAGCGGCTCGGAACCCATTAATACGCATCTTGATATCTATTAGTTAATTTCTAAGTATCTAGGGGGTTTGTGACTTACGATGCAGAGAAGGGTCGCCACCTTCTCAGTTTTGGTGGACGGGCTCTTCGAATATTCCGTGACAGCTTTCGCCTGGAGCATTGTCTCACCCCATCTTTTCTCATCTTTCTTAAAATCATGGACATGGTGCTCCAAATTCGCAGACCGCGGATCCAATTCAGTGCCAAATTCTGGATAACGAAGCAGCAGCTGATACAGGGCTCTGAAGGAAGTAGGCGGTGTATGGGGCAGTTTCGTCAGCAGCGAGCACTCGTTCTTGTGGATCAACTTCCAATCCAGCTTTTGACATTCTGCTGAACAATATCGGACGACCTTGCACCTCGTACATCTTTTCAATGACGAAGTTTCATGCTCGAGCATGCAATATGAGCAAACTCTCTCGAGAGCATCCTTTTCCACCACGGTCACGAACGGCTCATTAATGCAGATAACCACTTCTCCAGCGTCCAGATCTTTAGTAGCGGCGATGCCGTTCCCTAACACAGGGTCCTTCGTTAATTTCGAATGGTTGATCTCCATATTTAGCTTGAAGGTTGTGTCTTACAAACATCGTCGTCTAATGTTGCTGGAAGGAAAGCCGATATTCTACCGAACGTTTATTCTTACTGCCCCCCCTTTTATTCGTTGGAGGGCGAGAGCCCTGCTTTTCAACTTACCCTGTAAATGGTATACCAAGAATACGCCAACTTAGATACCACCTATTCTAGTTACTCGTAATGGTCGGCAGAGCGCTGACTCTCGTTCCTTGGTCCATTCGCAGCGATATATGGCAATTCCGTTAGCTTTTAGTTCGTTTGCTGCAACCGAAAGCCGTGAGCATGACACGATGGGAATTTTGGCTTCGCTGGTGAAATCTGTATTGTGGCATAGTGAAAGAACAAGCTATTGAAAGGCTAGAGGCTAGCTAATTTATGATAGAGCAATTCATAGAGCAATTCCAAATTATCTAGAGCATACCACTCCTAGCCGTTACGTACGCCACTTGAACCATAAACTCGCCGAATGAACAACTTCCCAAACGTCACAGAGCAAGTTACATCTGGGAAATCACAAGTCACTATACATTGCATCGAAGGGTGCTCATTCTTAATGCATTAATGTTACCTGAAACACCTGCGCTACGGCTGCTAGTATACAAGTCCTGTCCTTCCCATACGTCTAATTGTATTGCATATAAGTTGCGGTAGAGTTGAACTTCAAGTTCCCCTTGATGACCTTATCAACAGCACTCAAGAAATCCTTCTCCGTTGCCACCTTCCTCCGTGCACGGATAGCATACATGCCGGCCTCTGTGCAAACACTCCTCAGCTCGGCACCGGTTGAGTTGGGGCAGAGACGTGAGATCAATTCCCATCTAATGTCGCGCTCGACGGACATGCTCTTGGCGTGAATTCGAAGAATGTTCGCCCGACCTTCTAAATCTGGGAGCGAGAACTCAATCTTTCGGTCGATACGTCCGGGTCTCATGAGGGCCGGGTCAAGTGTCGAAGGCCTGTTTGTAGCGAACATGACCTTGATGTTTCCTCGTGCGTCGAAACCGTCGAGCTGAGTGATCAACTCTAACATAGTTCTTTGCACTTCATTGTCACCACCAGCACCGTCATCAAATCGAGCTCCTCCAATAGCATCAATCTCATCGAAGAAAATAATGCAAGCTTTCTTTGTCCTTGCCATCTCGAAGAGCTCCCGAACCATCCTTGCACCTTCTCCGACATACTTTTGTACCAACTCACTACCAATAACTCGAATGAATGTCGCATCGGTTCTGTTCGCAACGGCTCTGGCGCAAAGAGTCTTCCCAGTTCCCGGAGGACCGTAGAGAAGAGCACCCTTAGGCGGATCAATACCAAGGTTGACGAATCGTTCAGGCGATAATAGTGGCATCTCAACAACTTCACGGAGTTTCTCCACTTGTTCCTTGCAACCTCCCACATCACCATATGTGACGTCCGGCTTTTCCTCAACTGTCATCATAGTAACACTTGCATCGATCTTCGGAGGTAGAGGGAGTAGGATTTGGTACTTGTTTCGGTCGACACTGACTGGATATTAGCTCTATAATATTAATAACACTTGCAGTCTCTTACCCAACTCTCATGCCCTCTTCAATATCTGTGGGGCTGACACGTTCTCCGAGATTCACGACGAACTTCGCTATTTGCTTGACGTTGATGACATATTTGCTCTTCTCAGGGTCCTTCTCGTCTTGGATAATCTTCGTACATCTCGCCACTTGTAAAGGTTGCTCCTCGGACATTCGTTGGCGGTCTGCAGCAACATCCCACAGATGAGGTGGCGCTAATCCAGTATCCGATTCCTACAGAGATGTCAGTGTCCATTCCCAAGGCCTCCATAGCTCGTCGCCCATACCTTGACTCCGATCTTCTCGTTCACGCTATTTTGCTTCTCCTTGATCTGTTGCTCGAGCTTTTTGATAGCTGCTCCATAGGGAGCTGCACCATAGGTTTTAAGGACTTGGATGTCTCTGTCAAACAATGAGTAACGGGGATATAACTTTGGAGTCGAGGTTGGCCTACTCATCGGTCAATGGTGTAATCTTCTTTTCCTCTATCTCATCATCTGCGAATTTCTTGGTGTACTTCTGCCAGTCACTACCCGTAGCGCTCGCTAGGATACATGTCAGTTGAGGAAGAACAATCAAGGGCGTCTGAACTCACGCATTATGGTGGAGATCGGCGACGAACTGGGGGTCAAGAGTTCGGTAGTCGCAGCAAGGATATGGTGAAGCTGATGACAATCGGGGGCAGTGCGGGGGGCTTGTTGATGGCCGCAGAGGTATATGGGGAGATAGCTGTTGAAGTCGCCGTGTTTGTTGTCTTGTGTCTTAACGAGCAGTTGAACAGGCAAGCTTCCTGACGACGCCTCTTAGACAGCGATACACGCTAGCGCGACCTTCGAATCTTCCCCCTTACTTTTAAGGCACCAATGTGATGACTAATATAGATATATCTAGCACCTACTAGACGCAACCAAAATACAATACGAACAAGACATATTTTTAGCAGATGATTATTCCTATTAAATACTGAGCAAAGGACCTATACTACGTCCTATTCTAGCCTCGCGGTGCGACTTCTAAAATATGCCTTGTCGCAGTAGCTAACTAGTGAAGTGGCAGCTCGCTTCCGATATACAGACCTATGATTCAACCTCCAACCAGGATTTATACAGTTACCAGTTCAGGTATTGACCCTTAAGAATAATGTCAAGAGAATGTGGCACCCTGAAACAGATTTGACTGATGGATGTTTTTTTTAACTTTTTACCCATTTTGGATTTATACTTAGTACAGAGGAAACAATTGCAATGCAAGCCGTCGTCTAGCCCAGATCAAGTATACAGATTCACGACCCTCCCCATTCGCAGACAGGCCCACATCCACCAGCACTCAGCACTCAGCATCTTACTCCTCACATGCACCACAAATCAAACCTAGTAGACACGCTTGAAGGGCGGTACGGCCGCGCACTCATTCTCGTCCAGTGTATGGGCGACGACACCTCTGTATGTCAGATCAACACTTCCATGAGGCTTCTTTTGGAATGTCAAGCTGTGCTTCATCCAGTTCTTATCATCTCTCTCGGGGTAATCCTCTCGTGCGTGGGCGCCGCGAGATTCCTTTCTCGCTGCTGCTGCCTCGGCAGTTTGGACACTAAAACCATTAGTTAAGAGGACTTATTAATATTTCAATATAACTTACGCGCAGGTCAGCAGATTTCTCAACTCCAAAGTCTCGACCAAGTCGGAGTTCCAGATCATGCTACGGTCCTTAATTCCAACATCTTTGAAAGTCTGGTCCACGTCTTTGATTTTTCGGACACCCTCATCCAAACTCTCCTGGGTACGGAAGACGCTGACATCCGTCTGCATGGTCTTTTGCATAGCCAGGCGAACATCATGTGTGCTCCTTGGCCCATCTGCTGTCCGGACCTGGTCGAGGTCACTGATCCCTTGGGCGCCAGCATCAGCGCTGATTGGATCTTGTTTCTGACCCGGTGTGAAGTTGTCGCGGATGGTGTGAGAAACTGCACGGCCGAAAACAATCAAATCAAGAAGGGAGTTGGCCCCCAATCTGTTGGCACCGTGAACAGAGACACAAGCGGCTTCGCCGCATGCGAAAAGACCTGGTACAACTTGGTCCTTTCCTTCGTTATCCACAGTGAGAACTTCTCCAGTATACTTCGTTGGAATACCACCCATGTTATAATGGACAGTTGGGAGGACCGGAATGGGCTGTTTTCGGACATCCACGCCAGAGAAGATAGATGCAGTCTCAGAGATACCAGGGAGACGTTCGTGGAGGACCTCGGCTGGCAAGTGACTCAGTTGCAGGTAGAGATGGTCTTTATCGGGACCAACACCACGACCTTCACGGATCTCCATTGTCATTGATCGGGAGACAACGTCACGACTGGCCAAATCCTTTGCGGTTGGGGCATAGCGTTCCATGAATCGTTCGCCCTCGGAGTTCAGCAGGTATCCACCTTCTCCTCTAGCGCCCTCGGTGATCAAGCAGCCAGCTCCATAGATACCAGTTGGGTGGAATTGGACGAACTCGAGATCTTGGTTCGGAAGCCCAGCACGAGCGACCATAGCCATTCCGTCACCCGTGCAAGTGTGCGCAGATGTACAGCTGAAGTATGCTCGTCCATAGCCACCGGTCGCCAAAACAGTGTTCTTTGCCAAGAATCGGTGCAAGGTACCATCCTCCTGATTGTAGGCAAGAACACCCTTGCACTCGCCATCCTCCATAATCAAATCAAGCGCAAAGTATTCGATAAAGTAATTAGTGTTATATCGGAGGGATTGGCCATAAAGGGTGTGGAGGAGAGCGTGTCCGGTTCTATCCGCCGCAGCGCAGCATCTGTAGGCTTGTCCACCCTTTCCGAACTTTTGCGATTGGCCTCCGAAAGCCCGTTGGTAACTGGAAAACGTTAGCAAAATGATCGGATCATCTTCACCGGTGCTCCACCCACATCTTGCCATCCTCTGTTCTCGAAAATGGGCAGCCGTAATTTTCCAGCTCGATAACAGACTTAGGTGCCTCGCGGGTCATGTAATGAATGGCATCCTGGTCTCCTAGCCAATCCGAGCCCTTAACAGTGTCGTACATGTGCCATCTCCAATCGTCTTCGTGCATATTACCAAGAGCGGCATTGATGCCTCCCTGGGCTGCTACGGTATGACTACGAGTTGGGAAGAGCTTGGATATACAGGCAGTGTTGAAGCCAGCCTCGGCAAGACCGAAAGCTGCCCGCAGACCTGCTCCACCAGCACCGACGACAAGCGCATCGTACTCATGGTCCTATATCATCATCAGGATGTGTTTTTGAGGTGGGCTGTCCAGTACATACAACAACAGGGTATTTATTGCTAACAAACGGAGACGCTTCCTTCGCGCGGAGGGGCGAGGTGGATATTATTCGCCCTGCGAGACTGTTAGCTACCGCATCTTCATGTCAAATTAGACGCGGAACATACCTGCAGCTCTTGTAGAAGAAAAGGTCCTGGCCTGGCTCTTCAACGCCCTCGAAATCTGCACCTGGCGGGTTAGTGTCGTGATTTCTTTGCCATGCTCAGCTGTCGCCGAGGTAAAGAAAACGTACCGAAGAACCAGCTGTGCACCGCCGCATAGCGATTGAAGACATACTGGGCGATGAGAACCAGAAAGAGGGGAGAGGGACGGATCGGCAGAAGCAAAAGGATGATCTGGAAGTTTTTTTGGCAGCAATTCGGAGTGGTCTGGTTCAAATGATGTTGATGTCGTGTGGATTTCCGAAGTGCTCTACTGGGACGCAATTGAGCCAATCATGCGGCCGCCCATACTTGCTTACGAGGTGCCAGCTTCTCTCCTTCATTGCGAAGAATCCCGCATCTACTGCCGGCTGCCCGAGAGCCGAGAATTGGTCGGAGGTGGCGGCGCTATCACGTGCGCTTGTTTGTTGGTATCGATAGGCACGGAACGGAGTAATATATGATCCTGAATAGTCACGTGAAGGATGCTCCACGTGCCCATTGGTTTCTTTAGCCTTAGGCATCAATCGTATTCCAAGGCCATTCATATAGGTACTCGTAGCTCGGCCACTTCTCACTACTTCGTAATTCCAACCGCTTATACTCGACATGAAAGCTGCAAAGGATGCCGTACGACCATGGTAGTTCCATGCTGACGTTGGAGGAGAATGACCTCGAAATCCCCCCTCATTGCTCCTTATATCTTGCATTCATTCCAAATCTTTGGTGGCGGAGGAGCTGTGGTATAGTACCCGACCCAGCTACTGCGGGATCCGCAGCATGGGTGAGGTTCTCGTGTACCTATCTCCACGAAACTACCTCTCCCCGCAAGTTCATTTCTCATCTATCCTTCATATCTCCTGCATTCTAGCATGAAATTCAATATTCGGACGCGTTCCAGATCTGGCCTCGGGTGGGAATTTCAATCTCGCACATCTTTCCCTAACTCTGTCGGCCTCATGGCCAAGTGGAGCCCGGCAAAACAATTTCGCGAGTGCGGAGAGTCAGCGCCGATGAGCCTGAATCAAGGCATATATTAAATCTCAGGGCACATTTCGGCCGCCACGGATCGCGCTCCCCGGCTGACCTATCCTGAGATTCTAACGGGGCATGATAGGGCACTATATACATCAAACGGGTAATCTCTCCATTCAAGGCTTATCAACCCCGGTTTCTGGAATTGAGCCTGGGCACACAACATTGCCTCCAGGAACGCTTTTTCATTTACGCCGTCCAATGACAATCTATCAATTCATGGCAACTAGTTTCTACTCCATAGCCATAGCAAAATATAAGATGGCTCAAGGTGTGCCTTTTTGTGACCATCCCAGCCTCCAACCTCCCTACCTCTTTTTGTTGTAGTTCATTGTAATGATGAAGTCCAATAACTTCCTCGGCGGCATTCTTGCTGGTGTGTTATATTGTAAGTCATTTGCCGTTTCCTTTCGAATCCCAGTTCTAACACTTCATAGGTGTTTCCGCCGTGCTAGCACAAGATTTTGCTGCCCATGGACATTTCACGGAACCAAACACCAACATCACCTTTTACACCAGTTACGAGACAGACGGACCGGTTACTGGAGATGGAATCTTTTCATTGACTTCCAGGGGTGGTTTTACGTTCGGTATCGCCTTACCAGAGACGGCCACAACTGTTGATTCATACGACTACATTGGTCTAATCGTAGGTTTCCCGGTGACTATTGGCAAACTTACTCATTAAGTACTTTTAGATTGGTTCAGCGCCTAATGGCACTGGATGGTCGTCCGTACTCCAGGGCGACAATGTTGGCGCTGGTATGCCCAATCACCTTATGCTTCTAGCTTGGCCTACAGGGAAAGATAAGGAGATTGCCACCTCACTCCGCTATGCACCGTACGTATCTCCCTGTATCATGCTCGGTCCGAGATACTAACATTGTTGGAAGTGCATATCAGGCCCCAGTTCCTTACAAGGGCACTGCCAAGATTACTCAACTCTACACAGATGTCAACACGACGCACTGGACGATGGTCTATAAGTGCGAAAGGTGCCTAATCTTTGATGATCCGACCCAAACCCCATTCAACACCTCCACATCCCAGGGCCGATTTGAGCAAGGATGGGCTCAAGCAGATTCTCCAGTCTCCGATCGCTTAGACCCAAATGCCGATATTCAACAACATAACAATGGAATGGGAGTGTTTGCGATTGAGGTTGCATCCGCTACACAAAAAGCATACACAGATTGGGCAACTATGACTGCAACAATTACCAGTGTTACTGGAGGGCCCACCCCCACTACGACCTTCACAGGCGTTCCAGTGCCTACAAGTACTAGTTATGACTACGTAGTAATTGGTGGTGGAGCTGCTGGTATCCCAATTGCAGACAAATTATCTGAGTCTGGAAAGTCTGTATTGCTCATTGAGAAGGGAGTTGCGTCATCTGCTAGATGGGGCGGAAGTAAGTTGTTCAATATGACTATGTAGGGAACCGGCTAACAACAGCCTTAGCACTCCGACCTGAAAGCGGGTGGCTTGACGGGACCAATCTCACTTGGTTTGATATCCCAGGAGAGTGTAATAGAATTTGGAACGGAGGTGCGGATGGAGTAGCCTGTACTGATATGGATCAGATGGCAGGATGTATTTTGGGCGGCGGAGCTGCAGTCAATGCTGGACTTTGGTGGAAGGTAATAACTAGCTCAACCATATCAGACCTGAGCTAACCACCAAATAGGCAAACCCCGCCGACTGGGATTACAACTTCCCAACTGGGTGGAAAGCCCCTGATATGAAAGCCGCAACAGACCGTGTCTTCTCAAGAATCCCAGGCACCGACCATCCTTCTCTAGATGGGAAGCTCTATGTTCAATCTGGATTTGACACTATCAGAACAGGTCTAGCCGCTGCCAATTGGACAAGTGTGACGGCAAATGATGTTCCTGGCCAGAAGAACAAAACTTACGCTCATACCCCGTATATGTCTAGTCATGGAGAGCGTGGTGGCCCAATGGCAACTTATCTTGTCACTGCCAGCACTAGAAAGAATTTCCAGATGTGGCTGAATTCTAGTGTTGAGCGCATCAATCGTGTTGGTGGGCATGCTGTCAGTCTAGATATTCTCCCAACGAACAACGGGGGCCGTAACGGTACTATCAACTTAACCCCCGGTACAGGCCGTGTTATTTTGGCCGCTGGAGCTTTCGGAACTCCCAAGATCCTGTTCAGGAGCGGTATTGGCCCGACAGACCAGCTTGAAGTGGTGAAGTCCTCCACCGATGGCGACAAAATGATTGATCAAAAGGACTGGATCAATCTGCCAGTAGGATACAATCTCAATGACCATCTGAATACGGACACCGTCATCTCCCATCCAAACGTCTCGTATTACGATTGGCCTGCTGCATGGGACACTCCAATCGAGCAAGATGCTCAAGATTACCTGACCAAACGGATCGGACCCCTTACTCAAGCAGCACCGAACATCGGCCCCATGATGTGGGATGAGGTCACAGGCCCAGATGGAATTGTTAGACAATTCCAGTGGACATCCAGAGTTGAGGGGTCCGGCGGTCAACCGAATGGGAATACGATGACACTCAGTCTATACCTTGGACGTGGCTCAGTGTCTCGAGGCCGGACGACGATTGGCAAAGGATTGAACATGGTAGTGTCTACTATTCCATTTGGCGATACCAACGATCTAGCAGCTGTCGCTGTTGCAATTGACAACATGGTTGCAGCTTTGAGTCCGGTTGCCAATATGACATGGCTGCTACCCCCCAGCAACACAACCGGTGCTGAATATCTCAAAACTGTAAGAACCGCTTCCATCTTCTTGAATCCTTTGATCTAACGCTCTACAGCTCCCATTAACCTACGCCAATATCGGTGCCCGCAGATCCAACCACTGGATGGGCAGCGCCAAACTGGGCACAGACAGCGGGCTCACCGGCGGAACTTCCGTTGTAGACACGAACACCAAGGTATACGGTACAGACAACATATTTGTCGTGGACGCAAGTATCTGGCCTGGAATGCCATCTACGAATCCGAGCGGGTTGATTGTGGTTGCTGCAGAGCATGCAGCAGTGAAAATCCTGGCTCTTCCTGCCACTGGCGGCACCGCGCCTCCGCAGCCTCACGTAATTACGCCCGCGACTACTAAATAAAGCGTATATACTGATTCAGTGTATGCACAGGGTTCTCAGTGTGGCGGTAAATTCTACACTGGAAGCCGCGTTTGCCCTAACCGGCAGAAGTGCAAGTTTCTGAACCCGAATCTCTCAGTGGTATGTCTTGACATATGGCCCTTTCCCTACCTAATCAAATACTAAAACTAGTATAGTGTGTCTAAATCCCAGAGGCATCGAATCTGGAATCAAAAGCGTCTCGTTTTTGTGTGTTAGGCATCCTACCCCCGGCTGGAATTTTGTACATATTTTCCACATCTCACCTTCATGTAAATACTTCTAGCTACTCTGTGCGACATACTCCGTATATACACATCACATTTGTACATCGCTTATCTATCTACTATATATCCCAACCTTCCACCTTGCATCTACATAGTTGTTTTTAAACGTTAACACATTATCCCTGATATTCCAAATCCTTCCCTGTCGATTATATGAGCCAGTTCGACAGTTCCATATTTTTGGGCCTCATTCCTAGTCCCAATTTTCTAACGCACATTAATACATTATTACTTACGCATTATCCTCGCGCCTGTATATTCTCCACATGCGGCACTTACAAGTTAATCAGGGAGTACAAAGTCATGTGGTGATCTTCGTTCTTCACCGCGGCTAAAATAAGCTCAAATCCACAATATATTTTTAATTTACCCTTGCCGCCAGTATACTTCTTGGTTAAATGCGCCACTTGGTTTCTAATATAACCTCCTTTCAGAATTGACTACGTCTTCAACTGGGGTGGATCGTCAGTTACGAGCACTGGACACTTCTCCTTTCACGGACCGCAGGCCCCAAAGCCTAGCGCTACGGAGAGAGAGGATGGAAGGCTAAATCAATCAATGTATTGGGAAGCCGCTCGTAAAGGGGTATGACGGCCATATGCACTCATCAGGCACTTGCTAGGCAATCTGGACCCGCCTGCTACAACGCTGACCATGCCACGCATTAGTTTATAGATATAGTGTACAAAATCTAACAAGACAAAGGCTGTTATGCTGAAAGTTTACCATTATAGGTTAGATTGAGCAAGTTTCCATAATCCACTATTTGCCAAAGTGTTCAGGATTATCCCCTCCCCGGTCAATCCAAAGATCCACCCTCATTCATTTACTGGAAAATGAAATTCCAACAAACTGTATGACGGCACATTCTCCAATAACAATATAGCACCTACGTCTACTCCTCAGCTTGCCAATATAATAAATATATAACCTCGAAACTCCAAAACCCCATCTTCTTGAACTGCCGTCGAAACGCCTCCCGCCTCTATCCTAAACATTAGACTACAGTAGGTACTTACTGTACCTCGGGTCTCGTATCCTCTAATCAGCCCTTGCAATCTGTCCCCCGCAAAAACCTTACGCCCCGGTCAAATTGAAAAAAGTTGAAACCCCCGTGCTCTCGCTTGGTTGAATATACTTCCTCGCGAACGTTTTCAATACCCAATCCTATTACTGCCAAGGTATTAGCAGCCGCACACGCCGCAGCGGAAGGAAGTGCCAGTGAGCCTCCGCCCGGGTTGCTTCCCCGCGTTCCGAAATTCCGTCAACGCTGGGGAATTCTGTACAAGGGCTTGATTCCCACAAGGCGTGGTTAGTGTTAGTCTGCACATGCAAGTGGGTTACGGAGGATGGTTTGTTAAGCACTCGGAGTTGTACCCCCAGGGGAATCAGTAGGTTATGGCGAATGACTTGTGAAGCATTTGAGGTTTAAGTTGGGGGAAGCAGTGATATGTTGAATCCTCGCTGGTCGTTGTGTTGAATTCCGTTGCTCATAAGTCCCTTCCCCGAAATCTACGCTATGCATGCTACTTTGAAGTTCCCCCATCCCCATGCCAGTAAGTGACCCATCCAAAGCTAATCCTTACTTCGTACATTGCCAGCATCCGAAGGCCATGCTGAGTTAGCATCATGAATACCCAACTGTGCCGTATTTCCAATCCTTATGTGGCCCTCGCCACTTCCAGCTGAAGGCTTGCGTTCAGTCATTGCTCAATCCGCGAGAACCATTCTCAGCATAGCTATAAAGTTATCCTGTAACTTGTATACCTCCATCACAGCGGGTTTCTCAGGTTCCCCTGCTGTCCTCCTCAGATGGTCTTGCTTCCTGGCTCTGCGTTTCCTCTCCGCCTCAATTGGGTCAAGATCATCTTCATTCTCAGACTCATCACTACTCCCGCTATTTTCATAATTGATATCCTCGAGATCCATCTGGTCGAGCCCAAAGTCTGTGCTCTTGAACGCAACGCCGCCGGGAATAGTTTCTATACCCCCGGTTCCTACACCCTCGGCAGCCATCTTCTGGCGCGTTTTATCTTGATGCCATTTCTTACGTGCCTCTTGCCATGATATTAGTTTGTTGATCTCGTCAACAACCTTCCCCTTATCCACTTGGCCAACGCTAACAGCACCCGCAACGAGGGCATTGATATCCAGCTTTCCTCCTTTGGGACCGTGCCGGAGGAACTCAAGGATACCTTCGATCCAACCCATTAATTGAGTGAATAGCCCGTTATCATGTGTATGCACTTCATGGACGAATTTGTAGAAGTTATGTTCGTGACGCTGGCAAAGATCGATGAAAGCTTGGACGGTTTGATTAGGGTCTGCGGATACGTCTTGTTCGCGGCACTTTTCCACCACCTGCGATGATTAGCAAAATATTCAGTTACTGAGTAGGATCCGACTTACTTGAATCATGTCGTCGATGAAAACTGCGAAGTCAGTAACGCTGTTGTAGACGTTTGCTGATTTATAGACCCGGACAAGTGGCTCATAGAAGATGGTGAAAAGATCCCGAAGCAGCTGCAAGGTGACTGGTTCCTCAATCATACTCAACATCATGGCCTTGTCTCGTTGCCTCGTATACAACTTAAGAAGTTGTTTCAAGTACGAAAATAATTGTGCTCCTTGCTTCATCTCCTCGTCGACGTTATCCACTGCATTATTCCAGGCCACCCAAGCGTTGTATATCTTGCCTATCTGTGCAGAATTTAAAGGAGGCTCAATCAACTCCGATCTCAGTATGGAGATGATCAAGTCAACACTTTCCTCATCTGACTCGAGCCGGATGGTGTTCTTGTCAACCTCTGAGGCATTGGCGAACTTCTGTAACCTCTCGCAGAAAACCGGCTCGCCAATTTTTGACACCAATGCATCAATTGATTTTTGGAAACTTCTAATGCCGTCGTGTAGCGTAAGAGAGAATATCCGTTGCATGAGCGATCTAGCGCCGAATGGTTGGGCCAGAAATATATCGAGGATACTAGCCATAACAGCAGCCGGATTCGCTATCCGAATAGCATTTTTAATGATGGTATAGGGTATCATTGAGTGTATTTTCCTGGCTTGGGCGAAAAGTTCCGGAGAGTTGTCTTCCGCTAGGAATAAGTGGTAAATGGTTGCTGCCACCTCGATTCGCAGCCATTCAGCAAATTTCTGATACTGTAGGCTGAGATCTTGGATGGTTGCCTTGTCTTTGATTTCTGCAAAGAGCTTTGTGAGGCCATTGCTCTCAACAATATCTCTACGGAATCTGCAAACTGTCAGCTGACGGGCATCTCACTTAGAATAGAGATTCATACTGTTCCATGTACACATCGAGCTCTGCCGCGCGCTTCCTAGCAACCTCATAAAATCGTCTTTGCTCTTCGACTCGTTTCTCATCCATTGCTTTTCGTCGCGCGATTTCTTCCACGTCTGCAACGGTGGGAGTTATTGGGTCCGCGGTTAGAAACTCGGATATAGCTCGTGTCCCCGCAATCTGGGGGTCTGTCAGGAGTGATCGTAGGAATGCTCGAAGTGAAATCCGTTGGTTCTCGCGCCATAATACGGTTTGCTAGAAAATGTGAGTTTATGTGACCACCTTTGAGTATTTACGTGGAATCATACCTCTGGCTCAGAATTGGGGAGTAGTTTCCCTTCCGCAGACGTTTCCATTGAAGCTCGTGGAGAAGACCTCCCCGGCGAATTTGAGGAAAGGCTGTGACGATGGTCTTCACCCCAAATTAGTACACACCTATTTGGAAAGAATCGTTTCGGCACCGTACCTTTGACTGATAGATTCTTGACAGAGCCATCAAGAGCCCCGGTTCCCGTCGTAGAGACAGATGATATAGAGGAAGCATCTTCATCACGCCCGATAGCGGCACTCAGTAAATTAGATGCTGTTGAACTCTGCTTGTTCTTCCTGGGCATGGCCGGGAGGATTTTGCCTGGCAACTCTGTCCGTAGCCGCTTATGAAGCCTGCTGAAGTCACCATAGCGCCTACCAATAAAGAATTCGCGCTCATTTTTCCTCTTCACTCTGAGGATGAATTGCTAAGTTAAACAGTTAGCTGGGGCGGTTACAGGCGGTCGGTGATAATCATACCGCATGTTTGTGGTGCCTGATATTCCGCTTCACGGATGTAGCTCTGACACCTGCAACATTGACATCCCAACCGTTCATATAATGGCCTTCTGGCAACGTTGACAGTACGCCATGGTCGATAGCGCCGGCATCCACAACCTCCAACTCTGAGAAGCGTATCCGTTCTTCGTATCCAGAAGCCGTAGGTACTCCCGATACCATCATTAGCTCCACCAACTTTTGGGCTTTTATGGAAAGCTTTCTGCGTTTAGTCTCTTCGAGCCGATCCTCCGAGGAAGAGATATGCTTATTGGCAAAGGATTCTAGGAACTGAAATGGACATCAATAATTAGTCTTTCAACTTATGTAACCATCAGCATAGAGGGAACTCACCACCTGCAACTTGTCCTGCCAGAACTCCTTCTCCTTCGCCTTATCCAAGAACGGGAACTCGCGTACATTGTGCACGAAGATGTACCGCAAGATGGGCAGGTCGGAATCAAGAGGGGAGACCTCCCCAAACTCGGATTTGAAAGGGGCGCCGAATCTTTGTAAAGCCGTCGGGGAATTCAACTCGGTAATCTCAAATTTGACTTGTTGGGAAATCAGCTCCCGCTTCAGATCTGGCGCACTATTAGCAACTGCAACTGCAACTGCCTAGGGCAGTATAGCATGACTCTCGCAACATACAATGCTCTTGCTTCCCAGTGAGCGCCTGGCTTCCTCTATCCGCGACGCCGGTTTGCGGAGCCCCTCCAACGTCATTTTGTACCATGACTGCTGACTTTGGCCTGCGCCAATCGTCGTCAATATTTCCGTTCCTGATAAGAGTGCTGCCGGTCTCTTCTTCTCTCGAGGGATGCCAGACGTTGTAGGTGTAGGAAGACTCTTCTCCTTCAGCTGTGTACCTGTATCTTCCCAAGAGTCCCTAGATGCTTGGCTGAGCGCGTACGTATTTATTGTGGCTGATCGTCCCTGTGCCAGTCTACGCTCAGGGTGTCGCTGACTGCGTTAGCGGGGTAACCGAGGGGTTTCTTGACTATTTGCTAGTGGTCGCCGTTGCCGTGAAGAACTAGCTAAGGAATGTGAATAAGGGAAACTTGATAAAAACAAATAACAGGAAATAGCAAATTCCTTCTTCGTGCTAAAAGCCAAACGAAATTATTACGGTCGTTTGTTGCTGTGCATGGAAGTCAGCTCTCGGGAAGTTGTTAACAAGGATCTTACGAATCAGCCTTCGTCATCAAGCCTGGAACCAACCAACTAGGTAGGTGGGGAGATTGCGGGAACTACTTGTATGCTGGCTCCTTCGGACCACCCGCGACACTATAAATTGTTGACGTCTCTTGGAACTTGGCCGTCTCTTCCGCTTTGTAGGGTCCAAGCTACTAAAATACACAAGGTAATAATATAATATTGAAGTCGCCGCATCAGCTTCATTGGGGACGTGCAATGCATCAACTGTGCTTACGTCGAAACGTTATATGTTAGGATTTGGAAACAACTATTATCTCCTACCTTACTCTTAACGCCCTGATTCGTCTTGTGGAACTCGAGAAAGGGACCCAGTACGGTGCGCTGTTCTAATTCTTAGGTTCTTAGAAGGGGTATAATATGGCTAGCTGAACACGCGGAGCCTTAGAGTGGACTTGGCAGAGAATCTACAGGCTTTCACAACTCATCAAACAGCCTCAGTCTTGGGTCGTCTTCCAGACTTGCCCCTGTCCTGTTCAGTAACCCTTCCAAGGCATTCTCTGTTCTCTCCTGCATATTAAACGTCTCCTTCCCGATCTCTTCAAAATGCGGTATCCGCTCAGCCAGGCTAGAAGCGTTCCCCTTCAATCCGCCCTGACCTTGTGACCCGGCAGGAATATACTGGAACACAACCAGTGCAATAAAGCCCACTCCGCAAACCAACATGATAAGCCATAGTACCCGTAATCGTTTCCTGGTCTTCTCCTGCCACTCAACCTCTGCCTTCTCCCAGCCTTCCACTCGTTCTCGAACGACTTCCACCCGTTTACCAAGTACCTCAACTTTCGCTCTACCCTTCTTAACTCGGTCTTGCAGTCCCACTATCCTCTTATCTTGCATAGTAAATCCCTCAAACGCATTTAATTGCACGCGGATATCACCAATCATCCCCTTACCCTCTGCTTTAAAGTCCTCGTTCACTCGTCTGTTCATACCAGCCAGCTCCTTCATCGCGACTATGGTATTTTGCAAGACGCTAAGCTTTTCGAGCACTGAATAATATGTATTATCCAACCTCCGAGTCGTGTTATTCGACAGTGTGTTTAAGCCCAATATGGCATTTCGTAGCTCCCTATGCGGCAAGTAGTATGTTAGTATATCTATTCTCGCAGATGATGACCAAACGAAGAGAAGACTCACCTTGCCCTGTGTGCTCCCTTTTCCTTCTCCTCCTTCACCTGGCCCTTCTTAACAACCCTCTCCTCTTCCTCCCCATCTTCCCTTCTTGCGCCATAGACACTGGCCCTACGACTCACATCCCCACTCTCGTTTGGCGTTCCTACGCTACTCGACGTCCCGATGTTAAGGCCATTAGCCTGGGAATTCGAGCGGCCACTCTCAGGGACATGGTCTCGGCCTTTTTCATGACGGTGGAAGTGCCGATGGTGGGAATGAGGTTGATGGGAATGATGGGGGCGGTGAAATTTGGTCGGAGTGAGTTCGGAAATAGAGCGTGTAACCTGATGGCGGGGACGCGGTGGGGACGTTGCAGATTTAGAGATGTCTAGAGCAGGAAGATAGGGAAGCATGTTGGGAGCCATTAAGGATGTTATATTATTGGGGAGTGGAAGTTGTGACGAGCGCATGAATATGGATATAGAGGAGGGAGCTCGTACGGCGAGGTTGAGGATCCAAGTGTGCAGGTTGCATGTGATGGTTTACGTGGGGCAGAATGAAAGGATGTTGTTCCACATTGCCATTACATTTACATCTACATTTTATTATTTAAACTGCGGCTTCGATGGTTTATCTTCTTGAATAGAGATCAACGCTGTTATATGATAGAAACAGGTGGGCGTGGTGTGTTTGTAGACCCGCACTAAGCGGAACCGTAACCAAGCATTCACTGGTGGTTCTACTACTCACCTACCTACCTACCTACCTAGGTTAAGGGAGAAACACCGGCGAAAACGCGCTCTTGACAAGTACCTGCTCTCGGGTTTATTATGTTACCAAGGTTATAGAGCCCCGTACCACGAGTGTACCACGAGTAGTGCAAAGTAACGATCGATTCCACAAACGCCCATACGCCATGCCCAGACTCCACCAAATGCCTTTAACGCTCTAAATACGGATCATGACTTCAGCATCTTATTCCGCTTCTCCTTTCTCTTTAACCTCTCCACCCGCTTTTTATGCATAGTCTCGGCCAACTTCTCGTATCGAGCTTTCTCCTCCTTTGCAGCACGCTTCTCCTTGATCGACGTTATCCTCCGCTGTGATAAATAATAGTCAGCGCTTGGATCCCGCTGCACGCTTAATTCGGTGCTGTGTAAAACGCACCTGTCTCTCGGCTTCCTTCTCTTCCTTCATCTCCTTCTCCTTCGCTTTTACGGTCTCTAGGGCTTTTCGCTCCACTTGTCGCTTGTCCCATCCAGAATTGCCCGCTTTGGGCCGGAAAGCAGATCTAGGAGCATGCCATTGTTTGCCTATATGATATTAGAAGGAGCAATTTGGTAAAATTTGTGCAATGCAAGCCAGCGAGTCCAAGCATACCGTTTTTGCGCATGCCCTGGGCTGCATCGCTTTGCACAGGAGCGGCAGCAGGAGTCACTTGTGTAGACATCGTAGAAGATAGGTATGGAAGGCGTCAATGAAGCTTCAGCTAAGATAGATGCGAGAGTTGTGCTAAATTGTTCTTTCGCGTAATGTCGATTTTGGCTTATCGACGCTTAGGTAAAAAAATCAACCGATCTGATAAAATCTGATAAATTTGATCTGATAACAGGAGGCTCGGGTGTCCCGTGCGCTGCCCGCTCTGGCCCCGGTCGCGCCACCAAAAAATTCAAGATCCAAGATTCCTGTTTCACGAGCAAAGGCGGCCTGATACTGGCACTGTACAGCTGATTATAAAGGAATGGCACCCTGCGATCCTACATGCCCCTAATATCGCACCTTTTTCACTCTACTAGCCCACCATTCTCGACGTCATATTGGCCCGGAGTATTGCCAGAAACGGGAAATCGGTCATCTTTACCTCTTTCTGACCGCCTGTGTCCGACATGCTTCCACGATAACCCTACAAGCAGTCCGACATCGCACATTTGTGCTTCTTCTCTTCCTTTGCATCTGGGCCTATAACGCGTCGCTGCGGGGCAACTGCATGGCATATTAAGAAGAGCAAGAAGTGCTCCGTTCGCCTTCTTGCTCGTCGTTCTCTGTGACGCTTTCTGATCCTGCGTTGTCATACCCAGGGTTTCGATGCTAGAGCTTACGATAGCGAAGCGTAACAATATTATTTTCTGACAAGGCCCCTCAATTCGCATTACCTCCACACGTTTCCCAAGCGTCCAACCGCTCAATTGTTCGAAAAGAGACGACGCAACGAATATCTCGAGAGCCTTAGAAACTTAGTACTCGAAGTACAATCAACAACCCCGCGCTTAAACGCCAAACCTCGATTTATTCTGAATATCAAAAGATGGCTGTAGCTAATAAAGTCGTTTCGACCGATACGCCCCCTATTGTCAAAGGAAATGGGAAGGATGCTTTGATAGACGCGATGGAGGATATTACCTTTGGCTCTGTGAGTCATGACTCTTAAAAATGCTGAGTATCTTGCTAACAAGCTTTAGATTGCCGGCGTGGCAGGCAAATACATTGAGTATCCCTTCGACACCGTCAAAGTCCGTCTGCAGTCCCAGCCAGATCACCTTCCCCTTCGTTATACTGGCCCGTTCGACTGCTTCAAGCAATCGCTCCGTAGCGATGGCATATTTGGACTATACCGTGGTATCAGCGCTCCGCTCGTTGGTGCGGCCCTTGAAACAAGCAGTTTGTTCTTCTGGGAGCGAGTAGGACGGGAGGCCCTCTTCAAAGCTGGATTCTACCAACGGGACAAGCCCCTTCCTCTATCAGCACTCTGGTTGACGGGCGCCATATCTGGAGCGTTCACCTCCTTGGTGCTCACCCCAGTCGAGCTGGTCAAGTGCAAAATACAGGTCCCCGTCTCTGCGCCTGTCGGCCCAGGTGGAATAGCAAGCAAGGCACCGACACCCCTTAGTGTCATCCGGGAAGTCTTCCATCACCAAGGCATCCGCGGTTTCTGGCATGGACAGCTGGGGACACTGATCCGGGAAACTGGCGGCTGTGCAGCATGGTTCGGCAGCAAGGAATCCGTCACCCTCCTCTTCCGCCATCTCAATTCCCAAACCTCCAACTCCACATCTCCTCCAAACACCAAACAAGGCCAAACCTTCGACCTTACGCCGCTTCCCCTCTGGCAGCAAGCCGTAGCCGGTGCCTCCGCAGGCATGTCTTACAACTTCCTCTTCTTCCCAGCCGACACCATAAAATCACGCATGCAGACTAGCGCCATCTCCCCCGGCGCGGTACCCCTTAAATTCCGTCAGGAGGGTATGGCCATATGGAAGCAGTACGGCCTTAAGGGGCTGTATAGGGGATGCGGGATCACGGTTGCTAGAAGTGCGCCTAGCTCGGCTTTTATTTTTATTATTTTTGACGCAATGAAGGAACATTTCCACTTGGGTTGATTGAAGGGGAGGGTTAATCTTACGGTCCTAGGTATTCGGTTACGATTGAACAAAAGCTTTTTGAATATATGGCGAGGAATGAACTAGTCAGGGGGGTTGTATTGAACGAGGCACTGGCAGGCCTGGGCCCGAGTTAGCACGAGGATGAGTTGCATATGGGGAGTAGTTTGGCGTTTATACTATAGATAGAAGGATACCGGGTCTTGACGGAGAACAAATGTCGATATATTGTCGAGAGCGATGACGCTTGTGGGTATTCTTCCACTTGAGAAAGGAAAGAAGGGATTGTTGGTATATATGGCGCCGTGGTCGAATCTGGGCCTGGAAAAGATAGATGGCTGAAAATCGATAGATAGCCTGGGATTTATTACATATTATATAGTTCAAAACAATTATTTGGGTTTAAAGATGGATCTGCAAACCAACTGGCAAGCATAGCAGGGTACTAAACAAAACGGCCCCGACCTGAATTCCCAACCATCCCATCCCATTCCTCGCTATTCTACACCTCGTCACCCCCCACCACCTACATGTACAAATACACACCGACAAGGACTCCGCAAATCACCAAATCTTCCGAGCTTAATTTAGTTGCCCTTCTCATCCACCCACTTGGAATCCTTAGTAGACGGGGAAGCATCAACGACCTTGTCGTTGAAGTCCCATCCATTCAGGTAGCCAACACCAAGTGAAAGATACGTAGCATAGCCCAACCAGCCAAGATACGGCGCAAGAGCGAGGCCAGCAACGGTATCAACCTTAGCCCAGAGATAGGTCAAGTAGCCGGTCACGCCAGTCAGAGCAACGATGTCGACGGAGGCTTCGATGGGGCGCTTGGCCCAGAAGAAAAGGGGCATCCACATGAGGTTCAGCCCGAGTTGGATGGTGTACAATGTAGCGCCGTGCTTTACCAAGAGGTGCTTCTCAGTAGAGGCGAAGGGCGACATGCCGACGCTGTAGGCGCGGTAGGCTGAGTAGCCCATGAGGCCGTAGAGGACTGTCCATGCTGGGCCGAAGACTTCGGGAGGTGGCCTGTAGGGTGGCTGCTTAAGGGCGAGGTAGGTCTTTTGCGTGTCCGTAGCTGGGGGAGGGAGGAGGTGTTAGCTTTTGGCTACTTGGGTACGAGTACAAGCGAGAAGAGGGCGGGGGACAATAGCAATTGGGGGAACAAGAAGCTCTATATCTTGAGCTGACTAGATGGAAAACGAAGTACTGCACCATAGGATCGAGTTATACTTACGTCGGACAGAGAATCCCACGGCGGTGCCCAAGGCGACGGGCAGCAGAATAGATGCTGCGGGGTTGGCGAAGACCGCCGCCGGGATGGTGATGGAAGGGATGAAGGTCGTCATGATTGCTTCTCCTGTACTGGGTACAAGTATCACGACTTTCTCTGATATGGATATGGGTTAAGAAGGTCTCGCTAGTAGTAGTAGAACTGAGTTGAACTCTGAATGGGATGATAGTTGTGTGAAGAGGGAGAAGGGAGGAGGACGGAGGATGGAGGAGCTGCTTTGATACAGTAAGTAGTTTAGACCCCTCGTTGGTGACTTGTGATGACGTCGTTTTGAGGTTGCCAATCACATCTGGTGCATTAGGAGAGCAATCAACAAATTGCCCCTCTACGAAGTACAAGTACAAGTACCTACCTAGGTATCTTAGCTGCGTAGACTAATGCCCCATACGTAGTACTCGTATCGGGACGTGACATTCAATATGGGCAGTACTTGCACCTTGGCTGCAGAAAATGGTAATTGAAGTTCTAATGAGAATAAGACCAGTTCGTGTTGGTGTCTGTCTATCCCATCACGTGATGCAGTTTGTGCTTCGTTTGTGGTTGTACTCTACCTAAGCACTATTCTCTATTCGTACCAAGATCGTAATAATACTTCGTAGTACTGGTGCAGTATAGCATAGCATAGCAGTGCGTTGAATTGGCCAAATGTACTTGTACCTGTACCTGTACAGTACTTGCACGGAGGTAACCCATTATCTTACAGCATGAACTGTCTGTTATCCTCCGAACCCCCAGCCCAGCCCGGCCACCAACCCCCCGGAGCCCAGCAACGGTTCCCACCGCTAAACTCAACCCTCGCCAGCAACAGCCGCCAATGGCCCAGTCCCAGCGTCCTCCCTCCTCGCTCCTCGCTCCACCGCACCCACCGCTCTCCATCTCCATCTCCGTCTTGGACCAGGAATGCGCGACAGCTTCACCAACAGCTTCGCAAACACCGCCGCAGCACGCTCAATCTTGTTCGTCAACCTCCTTTTTACCCTTCACCCTTATTCTGCCGCTCTAGCATATCATGGCCCGTCCGCCTTTTTCAAATCCCCAATTCCCTTTGCCCTTACGATCATCAATGGTCATCATTCCCTACTCAAAACCTTGAGCGGCTTCACGCTGGCTCCCTCGTTGCTACCCTCTATTTTTCTCCCCTACTGCCTCCCTTCAATCTCCATCCGCGCGTTGAACCCTCCCTCCACCTACTTATTACTTTGCTTTTGAATACTCCTCTGACAGGCAGTCATGTCGCCAAACAGCAGTAGCTTCGTTGTTCCCACCGTCGCCCGACAATCAGAACCACCGGGCGTCACTTGAAGACCAGCAACCCTCGTCACGGTCCCGGCGTCTTTACACCCCTCCTAAAAGAACGGCGTTTGCCCTGCCTGCTCGTCCTCTCGGTGAGCCTCCTTCGGTTCACGCGTCGACCCGGACCCGAAGCCAACGACGACGACGACACAGCACCATGGACGCATACCCGGGCTACAGAGAGCCGCCACTTGCGCGATCACCAACGGAGAGACCAAGCTGGAGCGGACGCGATGACAACTACAGAGCCCCTGATCGAGCGGAGCCTCGTGACAGCTTTTATCGAGGTAGATCTCCAGGTATGTTTATGTTCTCGGTCTCGTTACACAGTTACGATCTTGGTGTCACTGTTTCAGCATTGCGCGACCGTACCGTGTGTAGCATGTCTGCCAGTAGGGGTCTGTTTAGCACCTAGGCGCATCCGCTATCACCTTTCTTTGGGCAGCACTTCTCCTTTGTAACTCTGTCGATAATTTCTATCAATAACTCTTATTCTAACGTTGCATTTGTATAGGCAACGACCGCCAACGTCGTCCTCGTGACCGGACCCGGTCACCACCTGCTGTAGACCGCTATGAGCCCGCAGGCCGTCCAAGAGATGATTATGGGAGACCTCGGGATCGGGATCGTGATGACCGACGCCGTCCATCTCCAGGTCCGGCCAATATCGATCGATACGTCCCCGGCCAAGATACGGGTCCTTCAATCACGGTGAACCCATTGGCAGATCCGGCTTCATTGCCTTTCCAAGTTGGCTTTTCATACTTTGGGGAATGGTGGCGCACAAACGAGAAGATAAAGGATGAGCGTGAGCGTGCCAAAACTGGAAGGCGAGGGGAGGTTCGACCTCGTGACACCCAGGAAGATCGTGATAAAGAGAAGGCCCGGATCCAGGTTGCGTACGATGCGTACAAGGAGGAGCTTCAAGCTAAGATGGCGAGGGCCTTCGTCCAAGAACACAAGGGCGAACAGTGGTTTCAGGAGAGATATTTTCCAGAAGTCAGGGATCCATTACGCCAGCAATTGAATGAATTCCGCCGCTCCAACTACAGCCAATGGGAACAAGACCTCGAATCTGGAACCTTTGACGAGTACTCATTGGAGGGAATTCCTAAAAGCGAGAGCAATGGCGCTGGTGGTGTAATTGAGAAGGAGGAAGGCGAGGCCACTGCAACCAATGAGGTTCTAGGCATTGGTGATCTCGTGCCAACCCGTGGGAGTGATATCAGAGATGAGAACGCCTTCCAACCGACACTTTTAATCAAGACCATTGCTCCTCATGTCAGTCGGCAAAATCTAGAGGCATTCTGCAAAGAACACCTAGGCGACGATGAGGGAGGCTTCAAGTGGCTAAGTTTGAGCGATCCGAACCCAAGCAAGCGTTATCACCGAATTGGCTGGGTTATGCTACACCCGGCTCCGGAAACCGGAATTATAGTTGACCGCCCAGAACTCAAAGATGAGGCCGAGACCGAGGCTGGAGATGTTCCGCCCACACCAACTGCCCCGCTCTCTACAGCGGAGAAGGCCCTCGAGGCGATTAACGGGAAGACTGTTAAGGATGAGACTCGCGGAGACTTTACTTGCCATGTGGGCGTCCATGTGCCACCCAGTATGCCGCGGAAGAAGGCTCTCTGGGATCTGTTCTCGGCCCCCGAGCGGGTGGAAAAAGACTTGGAGTTGGCCCAGCGCCTTGTGCAAAAGTATGAAGAGGATTTTGGTTCAGATTTCAATGCTGTTCTAAAGATCGAAGAGAGAGTCGAGGATCTTAGAACCTCCAACCGCCTCCAGCCTCCAGTAACCGCTCCCACGGTGAAAAAGACCAAGAAACCTCGTGACTATCTTGGTCTGGAGGAAGGTATGGATGACGGCGAGGAGATGGAAGACGTGGAGGAGGGGGAGGAAGAGGAAGAAGGCGCTTTAGACGATGAGGTCGATGACGAGGAGCTTCTTGTTAAGAAGAAGCAGCTTGATCTCATGGTGGAATACCTTCGTCGGGTCTTCAACCTCTGCTTCTTTTGCGTCTTTGAGAGTGATTCCATCCATGAACTCACTCGCAAATGTCCAGGAGGACATCTTCGAAGACCGCGGAATACATTAACCTCCTCTGCCAAGGCCGCTGCGAGAGCTAGCGCTTTGGGAGAGCCGTTCCCGGGGATGAAGCGTGCCGAAATGGACGATGCGGAACTGGGACCAGAATCGCCTGAGGGTGATCGAAAGTTCCGTAACAGTGCCGCTTCGAAGTCCGAACAACAGCTCTCACGGGCCTTCAATTGGGTAAAGACTTTCGAGGATAAGATCATGCAGATCCTTGAGCCCGACGCAGTTGATCTTAGGAAATTAGGCGGCAAGCCAACTGAAGAAGCGCTCAAGGACGAGCTTGTTAAATACGTGAAGCAGGAGGATGAGCATAGGTTTAGGTGCCGTGTTCCAGACTGTGCAAAACTTTTCAAGGAAGAGCACTTCTGGAAAAAGCATATCGAGAAGCGTCATCCTGAATGGCTTGAGGGATTAAAGAAAGAAGTAGGTCCATTTGTTTCTTAATTTTGGACAAATGCTAACCCTAGCCAGTTTGATCTTATCAATACATATGCCCTCGATCCTGCTCATATTGCTCCGTCAAGATCTGATGCCAATAGCAATGGTCATTTCCCGCCTACTAATGGGCACATGCCTGCCGGTACCCCTCGTGGGTTTAACCTGCAAAACTTTGGCATGGGTGGACTACCTGCCATGCCCGGCTTCGGTCCACCAGGAGGCTTTCCACCTTTCCTCGCCGGACAAGCAGCCCTTGGGTGGCCCATGGGTACGGATCCTCGTGGCGCTGGCCCCATCAGGCGAGGTGGTAGACAGTACCCGGGCAGCACTCGTACAGGGCCGTACGATCGTCGACCAAGAGACCAACGTTGGGGTGGGGAGAGTGGTAGACTCAGCCCGCCACCTGGTTCTCGTCGGGGCGGATCTATGGCTGGTGGTGGTCGGTGGGGTGATGGAGCTGCCGGTGTTGCTGCCGTCGGACCCAGGGAGGCAGTTCAAGGGAGAAGCCTCAGATCATACGAGGATCTTGATGCTGTTGCGGGTGGTGGCTCAGGGGAACTCAACTATTAGGGAGGCGATCTGACCCACGTTCGGATTGAAGGATACTCGCATCGATTTGCTTTTAGGAAAATTACTTCGGCGTCTGGCAGATATGTAGATGTAGCTCGGGCTGGCCTCTGGCTTTGATGGTTGCCATTTTGAGCTAACCCCTGCTGCCTCATAGTGTATCATAGCCGTCGCGTTCATAAAACCAAAATAGATCAATTTGGCTAGCCCTCCTTCTGATGGAGATCTTGATCGTGTTTACCGATTTACAGGATTATATCTGGCCTCCTCTAGCCCTTCTTTTAGCTTGCAATGCATAGCTCCTTTGTGTAAAGCACAAATAGGGGGTACAGAAAGACCTTACCCCTAGATACTCAGTGGCCTTTGTCTCACGTGGCAGTCCCGCGTAAGTCAACAATCAACAAAAATCCACAAGCGACAACTCAGGGGGCGAATGAAAAGGGCGGTGAACGGACCCCTGCCCTGCAAGACCCCGTCCCCCACTTCATATCCAAATCCAAAACCCTCACAGCTGTCAACCACATAAACATAACAATCGCTCTGCATTGCCTTCGCGAGCAGAAAGATTGAAGCAACTGCAGGTCGTCTCATCCTCGTCCCCCTCGCCATTCCCATACTATAACGGCATCTATTCAGATCTGTCAACATGACTCGCGGCGAGGTACGAAGTCAGGAACACCCGTACACGGGTACATCCGCGGTTACGGGCGCGTGTTGTGGGGATGGGACAGGACAGGAGCTGATACGAATGTTTATGATATAGATTCTTCATCTCCACATCGGCCAGGCTGGTACACAGCTGGGAAACAGCGCTTGGGAGCTGTAAGCATTTCCATAACCCCCCGGGGAGTGTTTGTGTGCTAATAGGAGACTCCGCAGGTATCTGCTTGAGCATGGTCTCCAGCGGGACGGACGCCCTGACCCAGAGGCAAAGGAACTGCACGACTCCGGCGAGCTCGACACAGTCTTCACAGAGACCGGCAGCGGCAAATATGTCCCTCGTTCTATCTTCGTCGACTTGGACCCTTCTCCTATCGACGAGATCCGCACTGGTGATTACCGCCAGCTCTTCCACCCCGAGCTATTGATTAGCGGTAAGGAGGATGCTGCCAACAACTATGCCCGCGGCCACTACACAATTGGCAAGGAGATCTTGGATGGCACCTTGGATAAGATTCGTCGTGTTCTGGTAATGCTGCAAAAGTGTGTTTTGCAAGCAACCCGTACTAATTTGTATGTGTAGGACAACTGCTCTTCTCTTCAGGGTTTCTTGATCTTCCACTCCTTCGGTGGCGGAACTGGATCTGGCTTCGGCTCTCTCCTGCTCGAACGTCTTTCCATGGACTATGGCAAGAAGTCCAAGCTCGAATTCGCCGTGTACCCTGCTCCCCGTGTCTCCACTGCCGTTGTCGAGCCCTACAACGCCGTTTTGAGCACACACAGCACCATCGAGAACAGCGACTGCACATTCCTCGTCGATAACGAAGCTGTCTACGACATCTGCCGCCGCAACCTTGATATCCCTCGTCCCTCATTCGAGCACTTGAACCGCTTGATCGCTCAAGTCGTCAGCTCTATCACCTCTTCGCTCCGTTTCGATGGCGCCTTGAATGTCGATCTGAATGAATTCCAGACCAACTTGGTGCCATATCCCAGAATTCATTATCCTTTGATCAGTTACGCGCCTGTTATCTCGGCGGCTAAGAGCTCTCATGAAAGCTTCAAGACTCTTGACTTGACTCTTCAGTGTGTTCCCCCCTCCCCAGCCAACTTTTCCATACACTACTAACTCGTATAAGGTGCTTTGAACCCAACAACCAAATGGTGGTCTGCGATCCCCGCAACGGCAAATACATGGCGGTCGCCCTCCTCTACCGTGGTGATGTTGTTCCCCGTGACTGCAACGCCGCCGTTGCCTCCCTGAAAGCCAAGACCTCATTCAACCTCGTTGAATGGTGCCCTACTGGCTTCAAACTCGGTATCAACTACCAGAAGCCCGTGTCCGTTCCCTCCACCTCCCCTAATGATGGAGCCTTGGCTTCCGTCAGCCGAAGCGTCTCCATGTTGAGCAACACCACCGCCATCGCCGAGGCCTGGTCGAGACTGGACCACAAGTTCGATCTCATGTACTCGAAGCGTGCGTTCGTCCATTGGTACGTGGGTGAGGGTATGGAGGAAGGCGAGTTCTCCGAAGCCCGAGAAGATCTCGCGGCGCTTGAGAAGGATTACGAGGAGGTTGCTGCTGATAGCTTCGACCCTGAGGAGGGACTCGAGGCCGAGTACTAAGCCATGTTAGACGTTGATATCTATTCTGATCGCGAGACTGGATCAACCGAAACAAGGATAGATGCGTGGGGTGGATAATAGCATAGATTGAATGGTTTGATTGTCCAGTGGACGGATATCCGAGCACGCGTTGCGTT
Organism: Venustampulla echinocandica; assembly: GCF_003357145.1. Taxonomy (NCBI): domain Eukaryota; kingdom Fungi; phylum Ascomycota; class Leotiomycetes; order Helotiales; family Pleuroascaceae; genus Venustampulla; species Venustampulla echinocandica. The sequence continues at coordinate 1,152,769 of NW_022474206.1, read as the reverse complement.
GTTTTTTCTTATGATTATGATGACAGTTCTTGTGGGGTGATTAGTTCGTGGATTGATGGATCGAAAATTATCGATAGCTTGGACAATGGGCCAGTAGCTAGACATCTTCTTACCCGTTAAGTCATAAAAAATTTGAAGGTGTGGTTGATGACATGTCCAGCGACCTATTATTTTGAGCCTCGTAAAAAATTTCTATGTTTGTAGTACCTCGCGGCTTGGAGATTATGATAAGGAAGCTGCATCTTCTTGCCAGACGTACTATTAACGAATATAAAGGGTAACCGACAGTCATCACCAATCCCTTCTCCTAGATTACCTTAAATACCTACTCCTCGTACAAATATATCTCAACTACAAATGCCCACGGTACACTCACTCCAACCAAGATATTTTACTCTTTCCAATGCTTCCTATCTCTTCAGCAACCAACTCCAAAAATCCTATCCCAGATCCTCTCCCCCTTCATCCCTACCTCCTTCGTCCCCTTCTTGCTCAACTCCTTAACTCCCAAGGGCCAAGGCAGAGCTCAACCCGCCACCCGGCAAAAGAAATCCACAACTGGACCCACAACGCCCGTTCCGGAATCCACACCACTTACCCTTCCTTATCTACAACCGCCAAAAAAAAATTGCAAAATAAATATCTCACAAGTAAGCTAATTTAATTTAATTAACAGTATAAATAGAAAGCAAAAATATTTATATAATAATCCAAAAACGGAAAAGAGGAAAAAAGAGGGAAAAAAGAATTTTTCCGTGCCAGGGAGTCGAACCCTGCGCTACCGCGAACGCTCATGTTGTTAAGAATGAGAGGCGGAAATGTTACCGATACACCAGCACGGATGCCAATTGGCTTAATTGAATGAAACAAATAACCTTATTTTGTAATATATAGCTACAGTCCTGAGGGAGTATTTGGATGGGAGCTTCGCTGCGCAGGGAAGAGAACGTGGTGCTAAGTAAATAACTGAGTGTAGTTTGGCTTTCGTGGGAAAAGCCGCGGTTTTGTTCATATGGCTGGTGATGCTAGTATATAGAGAGGATTGGAAGCATTTTAGATGACTGTACAAATTCGTGAACAAGCAGTTTTCGTAGTAAGTAATGTTGTAGTAGTACGGAGATTCCATTTATATTGCCTCAAAACGAGCTTCAAGACTTGCACTATTTAGACAAAACGTGCAAGAAAGGTGTCATGGCTCCGGCTCTATCTAGTGTTGCTACAAAAAGCTATTATTCTACAATGCTCCATGACCCCATCTCAGCAAGGCCCTTCTACCTCGATAGGCAGATATCGTCGATTCTCAGTATCATCTTGACAGTCTCGGCCGCCAGCTCCACGGCACTGGTGCTCACCAGCAGGGGCTGCAGCACATTCTCATCCGCGATATCGAGCTTAACCCCGCCGCTCTTGATACTGACGCCTGCGTTCTTCTCGCCGTACTCGTGCTTATGTCGGAGCTCGGTGACGACCTTGATACTGTTGAGGCCGGCGTTTTCAGCCAGGGTCGTGGGAATGACTTCCATGGCATCCGCGAAGGCTTTCCAGCAGATGGCCTCGGTGCCTGTGAGGCTGCGGCTCTGTTTTGCGAGTTGGGATGCGATTTCAATCTCCGGCGCTCCTCCACCTGCAATGAGAGCCTTCTTCTTCACTAGGCAGCGGATGACGCACAAAGCGTCGTGCAAACTGCGCTCGGCCTCGTCGAGAATCATCGAGTTGGCGCCGCGGCAGACGATGCTGACGGTTTTGCCTGCACTCCTGGTGCCTGTGACCTTGACGACGCTGCTTCCGCTGCTCTGACTCTCCTCGATCAAATCCGCGCTTCCGAGCTTGTCTTCCGTGAATGAATCGATATCGGCGATGGGCTTGCAGCCGGTGGACTTGCAGATGAATTCTACCTCGTCCCGCTCGATGTCCTTGACGCAAAGGATGTTGAGCTTGGCGAGGAAATGGAGGGAGAGATCATTGACGGCGTCGCGGAGGATGGACTTTTGAATGAAGAGGACGTTGCACTTTGCTTTCTTGATCTTCTTGACCATATTCAGGAGGTAGGTCCGTTCTTCTTTGAGGATTTTGTCCATTTGGCGGTAGTCATTTACGACGATTTGGTTTTCCATCTACACGCTAGATGAGTGATGCCCTTCAAATTCAGATAGGAAGACTTACATCTGGCTTGGGAGGGCTTAGTTGGAATTGAATAAGTCCGATCCGTGCCTTTTCCATTCTCACAGGTCCGCCACCGCCCTTCACAACTTGTTGTGTTAAGACGAGACCTTCTACCATCTCGCTATCCTCAATTGTGCCTCCAACCTTCTTCACCACCCTAATATTCTTCAAATCCACATTATCAGCCGTCTTGATATCGATCGTCTTCGTAATAGCATTGACTGCCATGGGCGCCAGTAAATTCGAGTGCTGAGAAACGATCTTGGAAGAAAGCGAGGTGGTAGCGGCTTGGAGTAGGACTGATGTATCGGTAAGGGAAACTGGATGTGACATGTCGTGAAGCACTTGGACAGCTGCGGCTGCTGCTCTTTGGAAAGACTCGGCGATGACTGAAGGATGTATGCCTTTCCCAAGTAATCGATCTGCCGCTCCTAGCAAGCTCCCTGCAATCACTACCACGGATGTAGTTCCATCTCCCGCCTCGACATCTTGTGCAGCTGAAAGATCCACCAGCATCTTTGCTGAAGGGTGCATCACAGCCATGCTCTTCAACATGGTATTACCATCGTTGGTAATCTAGACCATCTGTCAGCTTCTCTTCCATATAAACCCGCGGATGGATTTTCTAACAATAGTGTGTCCCTTCCCATCTTGAATCATCTTGTCCACTGTAAAGCCATCAGTACCCATATCAAAAGCGTAGTTCGAAACAGCCTATCCTTACTTCCTCTGGGTCCAAGAGACGTCCGTACGGCATCCGCAACAGCTACAGCAAATCAGCATAATCCAACCCGCAAAGACGCAGCAATATTCAAAAGTACCTCTAGCAGCGACGATATTCGCTGTGCGAACAGCCATAGGCTTCTCCTTATCCTAAATCCATCATCAGCAACCGAAGCTCTTGAAAAAAGAAGCCCCTCCCCAAAAGAATCCCTACTTTAAACGCAGCATTGCTGGAATTTCCAGCGGCTTGTGAGATAGCCATCTTGTATATTTGTGACTTTGTTCAGAGGGCTGGAATAGAGGTTTGGTGTTAAGAAAGTGCTGGGGAGAATTGTCGCGTTTAGGTCCCTAAGCTATCGCGTCACAGAAAACTATTTCTTGAGGAGAGCAGTGATTGGTGCCTAAATTACGAGGCACTAATTTCCAAGTTTAAGACATGTCGCCCCTTTATAACACTGCACTATTGATTGAAATTTAACGTTGTATTTTATTAGTACTTTATTTTAGGGCAAGTAAGTTAGGGAAATTATTATTTCTCAAGGTGAGTTATTATAGCAGGCCGTTGAGTTAATATCACAATATCATGATACACAATATTTGCACTCAGTCATTTTGGAAGCAATTCTATGGCTATCGCCAAATCCTCCAACTCTTTCTCTAACCCTTTCTAGGTGATATCAAGGTCATTTTCATTATAGAGTCGTCTCACCATCTATCACGGAGGTATAGTTTCTATACAGCCCTCCGTTTTTCCAATATTCACACATCAGAAATCAAACTCCCCTCTCAAAGCCTCGACATCCATACCGACAACCACACGCTCCGCCAAATCCCTTCTCCCCATCTGGGAAAATACCCTTCGAAGCGTATCATACAGGTTGGTACTTTGATTCTGGTTAATCATGCGCTCGAGATCCGCTTCACTCACATCACCGCCCGCACCGAGGATATCCCTCGCCTTCTCCCTGCCTTCGTTTTCTACTACTTTGTGCATGGCCAGCGCGCCTAGGAGATGCGATGCAGCTTCCTCGTAGCAGCCGATGTTGATACATGATACGCCGAGGTTGTAGCGTGCGCGCACGAAGTTTGTGCGGAGCGTTAACGCCTTTTCGTAGGCCGCGATAGCCTCCTCACTGCGTCCACTATTTGCTAATGTGGCACCGAGCCTGTTCCAGAGGAGATGGACCTGTTCTCGCTGGTTTGTAGCTCCTGATTCTGTGCTGGCTAGAGCGGCGGAGAAACAGTCCACGGCTTTGTCATACTCTTCAGCGCCGTAGAACAGGACGCCCAGTCCAACTTGCACATCGGGATCCATATGCTCGCCGTCTGGTGAGAGCTGGGCTGCGCGGATGAAGAGGTCGGTGACTTTTTCATGGAGGATGTGTCGGTCAGTGAAGCCTACTTCTGCTTCCGAGGAGAGGTCGCCGGGTGATATAATTGCGGGGTATTTGATCGAGAGCCAGCGTTCTAGAGTTCGGTAGGCGGTGCTGTCATAGCCTTCATTGGTATAGCTGACCGCTAAACCCATGAGAGCCTCGAGATTATTCGGGTCCGCCTTCAAGGCTTGCTCCAATGCGCGGATAGCTGGTGTTTCTTTCTCGTTTTGTGCCTGTGCTGAGCCAAGAAGAACCCAGGCCTCAACATGTTGTGGATCTTTCTGGACAGCGGCTTCGAAAGCTAAAGCTGCGAGGGAGAGGTTTCCGCCCTCCTGCATTATCCGAACGCCTTCTTCAAACGGGTTACCAACCTCCTTGAAGATATTCTCCTCTTCAAACATGTAGTCCCCTAACTGAGGATCTCGGAATGGCGACTGGTGTGTGCCTAAGCCGGAAAAGCCATCCCACTGATCGCTCTCTCCCATGTGCCAATTCTCATCGAGATTCTGTTCGTTAACCAGCTCCCTAGCAGCCGCGGTCTCAGCTTGTATTCCTTTCCAGATAGACTCAAAATCACCAAATTCATTGGTTTCGGATTCAAGCACTGACCTGTCCATTTGATCAAGCTCCGCCTCGGCTGCCAGGGCCTCGTCCTGTTCCTGCCCTTGCAGGTCAATTTGCTTGAACTGCTCCTCCCAATGCTCATCATCGAGTTCTATCATCTTCCCCTTCCCTTTATCCTGTTGCTGTAGGTCCTGGGGCCCTTGGAAATGCTGTCTATTCATCATGCCCATGCCCATACCACCCATGCCGCCCATACTGTTCATACCCATCCCCATACCCATTCCCCGCCCTTGGTATGCCGAGTAGTTACTCTCCATATTCTGCTGTTGTTGCATCGGGCTCGCAGCCCGCGCCGAGGACTGTCCCATTTGCTGAAACCGGGCAAAATCCGCGGGGCTAAACGCCGCTCCCTTGGGAACCTGGAAAGCAGCCTCCATTCGGGCCCGATCCTCCACTCCGGGGTTGAATTCCTGTGCCCACCCTCCTAGGCCGGGCGACGTTGACGAAGCACGCATATTCTGCGCCTGGTGGATATCATGCTGCATGGCGAAAGTCTCAGGGAGTTGGCCATTCTGCTGCATAAACTCATTCATCATCTAGTAGTTGTTAGCGCTCGTACTTTCACCTAACCCCATTTCTCCTCCCACAGCAGCTTCAAGAGCAGATGCCCAAACTCACATTATCTTGACTCCCAGCCATACCCATCCCATTCGTACTCCTCATGCCCTGCATACTAGGACCCGGTCCACGCCCCACCAACCTATCCCTCTGCAAGCTCTTATCATCCTGCACATGTTTCGTAAACTGGCTGAGCGGATTTCCCGCCGTCGAGCACTCAGCGCCACCTAGGAATGACATGTCCGCTATGATCCGTGTTCAATTGTTGGAGAAGGAAGCAAAATATATATTGCCACTTGCACTTTCCCGGCAGTTGATTTATGTGGTGGGGGAGACTCGGACGTTCGGGTTGATATTATGTTAAATGAAGATTCGATGTGGGAGTATCTATTATGTTCTGCTGTAATAGAAGGAGATGTGTCGTGGTGCTATTTGTGCTGTCTGCTGTTGTCTGTTGTTGTTGGCTGGTCGGCTGGATTGGTAAGGTAAATGTTAGATGTGGGGAAGAGGCTCGACATCCGAGCCTGAGAAACAATTCCAAAGCCGAGGTGCATTGAAGCCGCGCCGTAGCCTTGTCACATGTTGGTCCGGCTTGGCGCTACACCAGGGCCCTGTTTCAATCAATATCCACAAGCATTACTGTACTACTAGGAAGCTCACAATTTATACGTTATGGAACACGAGGAGTTTTATCAAGAAGTTCTATTAATCTGACGCATCGTACACGAAAATACATAATTTTCCATCTCCCAACTATTTCATGAGTGGGGTTTCCAAGTTCCTTTTCATCGACCGAAGCCTCTCTGCGCCTGCCCCAAAACACCCCTTATTCTACAGCGCAACATACAAAGGAGCTTTAAGACAAGATATAGAAAGGTAAGGCGACGTCTCCAGATATGTTAGACCCGCATGTACTACCCACCGGCTTTTGGTACACTAGGCTAGGTTCCCCTTGATGCAAGCACAATGCTTCTCCCCAGCATCATACATGGTATAGCTTCGCCTCACAACTTCATCCACCCAAAATCATCAATCAGTCGCGGGAGGGGCCATCTCGGGCCGTTTTTCCTGAGCTGTAGTCGAGTCTTAACTTACGGCCATACACTTCCTCGTCCTTGAGAACCTCAATGGCCTTGGTGGCGCTCTCCACATCAACGAATTCTGCGTGTGCGAAACCTCTGGGTTGACCAGTTCGTCTGTCAATGGCAACACGGACATCAATAACATTCTTAACATCGCGGAAGAGGTTGTTGATATCGGCATCAGACATCTCGAAGGCAAGGTTTCCAATGAAGAGGGTCTTGCTTGCTTGATTTTGGACCCGGTCTTGTCTAAGATTGTTGGCGAAGTTGACCACTAAGCGACGGCCTTCGTAGATTGTCTCGTGTTTAGCTTCGATGGCAGCGGTTGCCTGCTCAGTGGACTCGAACGTAACATATGCAAACCTAAAGTGACATTAGTATATCACGAGGTCTGTAAAGACTGGGATCCTTACCCTTTGCTCAATCCTCTTGCATCAGTTGCAACGGCGGTCGACTTAACAGTTCCAAACTGGGAGAACTCCTCTTCCAAATCGCTAGCCGTGATATCAAAAAGCAAATTCCCAACATAGAGGGATGGATTTGGCTTGAATTCAGGCGGCGGGTATGGCCTTCTACGATCTGAGAGACGATCGGAGCCGTATCCGCTGGGGGCACGATCGGAATATCCACTACTGCGGTTATCATAAGCGGGTCTCGATGGACGCCTGTCGCCCCTGTCGCCTCTGGGTTGGAACGCCCGGCCTGCAGCAGCACCTGCGGCAGTGTCCCTAACAACGTTGCCATAAGATCCGCCCGTCTGCTCGGCGCTGTTACCCAGACTCTCAGCAGCCTCTCCTGAATACGTTGATGCAGACTCGGCAGCAGAGCCGATGGCGGAGGAAACGGTTGACTTCTCGCCATCTGCGGAATTTAACGACGCGGCATCATCGCTAGCAAAGCGTCTAAATACAGACGAGGAGACGCCGGTTGCCTGCAACCTCGAACGCAGGAACGGGGAAGCAGTGGTGATGGAGCGAGGCGTTGAGACGAACGCAACGGAAGGGGAAGAGGAAGCAGCGCGGAGCGCGGCACGTCGGACGATATGATGCCTTTGGGACCAGATTAGCGACTAATTCAATGGATTAGACGCGTGCGAGTACTTACATGATGGATATCTTTCTGATGTAAATGAATGAATGTGAGATGTATTGCGTTGATGGATGGGGATGATGAGATTATTTTCGCGAACAAAAAGTTCTCAAGGTCATCTCCCTGAACCGGCCTTAGCGTCCGCCAAGCCGCACTAGCGCACGCGGAGACAAGCGACCAATCTTGGAACTGTGGCTTTATTGTCTCCTCACCTCCTGAGGTTCCCTGGGTTATGTAACGGTGCGTGGCGAATTTGAAAACCGGAGATGGCAATAGGCTAGTTTGTTTTTGAGGGGTTGGGCAATTGCATTGTAGAGATATCTGAGTTATTTTATATTTAATCTAGTTCTCGATTAGAAGCTTTATATGCTATGTTAAAATAAATGCATCAAATCGCTAATTAATGTATTTCTTTTTTCTTTTTTGCACAGCGCGTTTGCCTCCTATTATCAACCCTTTCGTCTTCTGTCCCCTACTACTGCTACTACTCCTACTCCTACCTGCCTAGGAGTTATCAGAATTACAGGATATAAATGGCTATTGTTAATTCCTTCCTTCGAAGGATTGCGCAATTACAAGTTTAGATGTGGAATATTAAAGAGATATAAACCCAACTCCTAATATAACAATCATCAATTACCAATTAACATATCATCATTTTACATGATGTGAATTGATTTTCTGTTAACCTTTCCGTTTCGTTAAAAATAGCTATATAATAATTACAGGTTTGGATAAGAGATATTTGAATGGGATTTGGATCTATGCAGTGTTTATTTTAACTGGGGTTATGATGGGAGCATCAGCAATCAGCTCATAACGTTGGGTTTTTACCTACATAGCGGGAGTTTGTCTCCTGTTAATAAGGTAGGTACCTACCGGGTACACTAAGGAGCGAAGAAATAGCTTCATAGCATATAAAGCAATCCTACAATAGAAACTAACTTGCCTATACATCACCACACATACAACATACAACAACCCGCCCAAAGCACAAGACAGGCTACGAAAGTAAATTCTAAACTCTCATATTTTTAAAAAATATCTATACAACACGAACCATTACCATTTATAAACACCTAGGCATCCCAACCTTAGATTATGAAATCATTTTATATTTGGTTTTCGCCTCAATTTGGGGCGAAATTTGTAGCCTATTCTAGCTCCTCCGGGCCCACCCCACCACCACTAGTACCACATCCCATCCCATCCCATTCCATTTCCGGGGCCCCTAATAATTTCCAGGTGCACATTATAGAAAATCCACTTTCCAATCCTAATCCCCTTCCGCAGAATATCTCTCTCTCTCGCGCCCGTATCGGGATGAGTTTGAGTGAGTAGCAGCGCAAAGAAAAGGAGGATATGTGAAAGATCAGTGCGGGTATATCAAACGCCAAGCAAACCCGTTTCCCAAATCCATGCTTTTTAATCCATCGTTTAAGAAGAAAACCAGCGCCTCATCAGTTCTCCACTCCGTAGGTATAAATCCTACCATATCGCCACATGCTTCGTGGCTTTCCTCGCTTCCTCCGAGAATAGTGGGAGCCTGGTGAGCCGATTTGATGGTGAGGGTGGCAGCAAGAATATAGCCAACGAACAAAGGAAACAATATTTCTACAAGGACGGAACTCGATCGGAAACTCCGTATTAACACAAGAAGATCGGTCGCCGCCGCCGCGTATATAATATACCAGATTATGTCCAACAAAGAGAAGATATAAAAAAATGATTGTGGTGTCCACGGGATGTCGATGTCGTTCGAAACGACGTCTAGGCCAGTTTGTATAAATACGAGAACGTGACACATCAAGCGCCACTAAATGGATATCGTTTCGTCAAATAGAACACGGTGCCATGGAGGCGAAAAAAAAGGAACATCGTATGACCGGTAAATGAGAGGCGCCCGTTTTAGCATAAGTAGGCCGAGGCAAATCGTATAAATATTCGTCTCCATGGGAACATGAGAAGAGGCTGGCCGGCCCATTGGCATCATAAGTCATGTCGACACCGTCGACAGGGGCGAAGAGTAAATAATTGGTTAGAAATGTTCGGCCCCTGAGCGGAAGCCGTTTTGATATTGAACTCCACTCATGGCTTCAGGGCCTTGTGGATGTCCATTGATAGCATTTCTGATGGGAGGAAGTTGCTCCGCTGATCGAATGACATAAGTGTCGTGTCGGGGAGCTGCGTCATGGCCGTTTCTACCGTACACATTGTTGCTCATTGAAGGGTAGTCCGAGTTCATTGCGGGTTGTTGTTGAGCGGGGCGATGGGGGTTGGTGAAGGTAGTCAACTCTCCACGGAGCTGGCTGTTTTCTAGTCGCAAGGCGGCTGCCTCCCGACGGGATGTCTCCAGTTCTGCCTCTAATGAGCGCATTCTGCTCGACAGCCTCGTGATATCGTTCGTAGCCCTGGTATATTCGGAAATTGCTATATTAAATTAGTACATGGCCGCAAATAAAACAATCAGGAAGAGTTATCATACCTTTGGTGAGAATCTCCCACTTCGAGGCTTTCGAGCCGCGCTCCTGAGGCATAAGATCCCGCAATTGATCAAATAAATCCTTCATCTCCGTCCGGCGCTTCCGTTCTGCAAGTTTATGTGAAACTCTCAATTCAGGCGTGCGCGAGTAAGGTTGGCTGCCCCCTGGAGAAGTACCGCTCTCCCCTTGCAGCTCAGCAACTTGCCGATGTTGAAGAGAATGATGATGCGTCGAGACCTGAAGCTCCGACGAAGCTCGCGAGAGACGGTGAGTAGGCTCTGACTGTTCATCAAAGCGCCGCTGGCCATGGGGCAGACGTGACTCGGCAGTATATGCGCTGCTTGCGATGGAATCCGTGAATGAGTTGCGCCTCGAATCGTCATTGTAAAACGATGTCCCTTGTCGGTTGATATGAGCGTCGCTTTCCGAGGGGTCAGCGTGGAAGTCGAGCGCCCATGCTTGACCCGGGATGGCATGAGGAGCCTCAGCAATCTCCCTTGACGGCGGCCCATGGATCGGGGGCGCGGTTTTCGACATCAGACCCCCTCGGGTTGGTGATACTGGATCACTTCGCTCGGAGAAGCGGGACGATCGTGGGGAAAACTGATCCGAGTAACGGAAGCCCAGCGGGGGTCGATCGGTCGCGCCCGGGTTCCTTTGTTGGGCAAGGGAATTCTGAAGGGAGGTGGTAGATTGGTTGTTCGAAGTATATGGGGAAGCTCCTAGGCGCATATCGCCAAAATTCGCGCCGAGTCGACTGTCGACGGACTCGCGGCGGGAATCGCCATTGAGGGAACCATTGTGCAGCGCCGAGTCAATTGTCTGAACGCTCAGCCTATTGCCGCCTGCCATTGTCTCCTGGTGCTCGGGTATCGTGGGCGACACAATCGAGGCAACGCTCATGGTGCCGGTAGGGGAGGTGAGGGGGTGAAGCGTCACTCCGTTGGTTACGGGCGATGGTGTTTTGTCGACCACAGGCGGCGCATCGCAGGGCAAGTGGGTGCCAATACCGTTTTGGGTGGTTGTGAGGCTCGAATCTGTGCGGACTTGTCAATGAGTCGAATCTTCCAAGATAGCTCTTTGAATGGGGCGGGCGGGAGACCATGCTTACGCTTTGAGTTATTCTGGGAGGCATAGGCGCTGTCGGCGCTGCTGGGCTCCTTGTGCACCGTGGGCTCGTTCAGCATGCTCGATATTGCGGTTGGCGGTCTTGAGACCACCTGCTGGGCGGTCATCACAGGTTCCATGGCTGCGAGTACCAACCGGCGGCGGGAATCGAGGAGAATAGATAAAGCGGAAGGCTAAGGAGCGACGACGAAAGCACGATGCGGGGAGCAGGCCTGGGATTGAAAAAGAAGAACTGGAGGATACAAATATGGCCAGTAACCAGACGTGAAGGGGATTGTTGTGAAAGAGCGAGTGGTGGTCGGGGAGGGGGGAAGAGACCAAGTTTTGCAGATATAATAAATCGGAGGTGTCTGTCTGTCTTTGTCGGGGGGTCTGTGTCGGGGGTGCGGGCGCAGGCGTGGACGACGGCGACAGCGATGGATGGCGATTTTGGGGGGTGGTGAAGGAACAGGACAGTGGCCCAGGGGGGGGCAAGGGAAGCAGTCAGGCTGAACGGTTTGCGCGTGATTGGGCTGGACTCGAGCCCCAGCAACCCTGGAGCGATTCAGAGCGATTCAGAGCGGAGCGGCGAAGGTCCCCCAGAGAGTCTTTTCTCCGAGTTCAACTCAATTCAAGTCAAGTCGAAGGGTTTCGAGGATCCGGGTTGAGACTGTCGAGTCTTTGTCTTTCCGAGTAAGTGTATCAAGTGCCGTCCAGAAATAGTAGCCGACGCTTGTGGGGGGCAGGCGATACCGAACATATGTTGCGCGGGAGCTGAGGAGGAGGAGGAGGAGGAGGAGGACAAAGAGGAGCGAGGGAGGAAGGGATGGAAATGGAGGAGGAGGTGGTAGTAGTAGTAGTCGTTGTCGTAGTGGTAAGTGGTATTGGTGGTCGAAGCAGTGGAGGAGCAGCGTACTGGTAGGTAGGTAGTGGAGTGAGTGAGTACTTGCTCGTGGTGGTGTACGGAGTGTGGTGGTATACAAAAAGTACCGTGGCCACCGTCGCAGTTCTAGTTCTACAGTAGTTCCAGTTCCAGTGCCAGTGCCAGTGTCAGTGCCAGTGTCTCCTGTACCCTCTCAGAAGGCGGACGGGCATCGGGGGTGGGGTGCACTGTATTTATTATATTAAAGTGGTCGCAGTCTCTCCTTCGCTGTGCAGTGTGCAGCCTGCAGGGTGCAAGGTGCAAGCTGCAAGCTGCCAGGTGTAAGGTTCAGGTTGCAGGTTGCAGGTGCCTACGGACGACCCTCCCCTCCGCTAACTTCACACTGTAACACTGTCACTCAGGCCTAAGCTGTCGGGGTGGTAGCTGTAGCGGTTGGAGGGCCTAGGTTAGGGGGGAGGCAGCATGCGAAGTTGAAGTTACGGTGCTCCGGACAGCGCTCGCACAGGGTTCACGGTCCTGTGCTGTCGCTACTCTGTACAGGACGCAGGATTCAGGATACGTGCCTGCGAGGAGTGCCACTAGTATTCACCATATCCTTCTCTTCCATGCTCCATGCTCCATGCTCCATGCTTCCTTATTCCATATTCCTCCGACCCCTACAAGTGCCCACAAGCCCCTAAAAGGCCCTACAAGTGCCACCCCCGGTACTCGTACTGCTGTACCTTACTCAGACCACGCACTCCATCCTCAGCTCACTGACTCTCCGGCACGAACGCAACGCGCCTAAGACGACAAAGACGACACGACCACAAGTCCCCCAGCCTCAATGTTCAGGAGCCGTCACACCAGCCGGGGCTATGGAAGAGCTGCCGAGCACACTACTTAGGACATTTTATTATACTCCGTAGTGCAGTCCTCGAGTCCGGAGAAGAGTAATTCTCCCAAGACGCTAAGTTTATTCGCCGTGGGCTTCTGGAAGCGGGCCGTATCTGGGGTAGGACTTATTTAGAAGGCTGCCTATCTGTCACTTGAGTATAATAGACAAAGATGGTACTGTAGAACACGCTCTTCTTCCCCTATCAAATGCAACCAACCAATCCATCAATCAATCAACCAGCTCCATCCGAGATGCGTGCGCAAGACAAGGCAAGAAAAGACAAAACAAGAATCCTGCGTAACTGCGTACCTCGTGCAATCAGGCCAGATGTATTAGGGACATTCGACCGACTCCAACCGGAACCCTCTCTCCTATTGCGGGCATGTACCGGTACAAGTTTCAGTACTCGGTCTCCTGTACTGTACTCGCCTTTCTCTGCACGAAAGCGACTTCTCGTGCGAGAGACAACGGGTGCTACTACTACCCTGAGTTACTGCGTTACCGCGTACTATGTACTGTGTATATGCCTTCTTTCGACATCTTTCCATTCCCATTCAAGTCTCCTGCCTATCAGAAGACCGGCCCCCGCGAATCTAGATGGCAGAGTCGATACCCGGCGCCACGCCCGTCTGCAATCGAATCCTCCGCCCATAGATCAGAGATCGTACAGTAGCAGTTAGGGGCCCTGTCTAGCAACACCCCGGCACGGGAAAATCGAAGGAACTCGCATGTCGCATGGTCGCATGGTCGCATGGTCGCATGCAGCACGTAATCGATCTCTCCGACTAGTAAGTAGTAAGTAGTTAGTAGCAGCAACAGCAGTGTAGGCGAGGATGATGGGTGATGTACTGTACACTGTACAGACTCTAGAGCGCCTAGATCAAATGGATCATTATTATGGATGACGGCCGAGACATCGTAAGCCGCAACTTACCCAGAAAACCTTCGCCAGTGCCGAGTTACATATTCTTTTGATTTGTCCACTCGCAAGGATTTTGTCTTGGTCTTCCAGGTCGGTTGCCACCCGGTGGCACGAAGGAATCGGCAGGATCGCGAACGTGGTGGACGCCAGATTCGAGCACATACCCGTCCCCGTTTCGCTCTTGTCATCACGGTGGATCAGTCAGGCATATGTACTGTACCGTACATCGTGCATTGCTACTGTACTCTGTATGCTCAGCAGTGGTGGCCGTCACCTCGGAGGCCTCTTCCACCGCTCTCCCTGCAACATCTCGCCATTGCGCCAATAGTCGCAAGAGCGGACAGCCTTCCTGTCGCGGCCATCGTCACACAGGCACAGGACAGGGAGAGAAGAGAGAAAGCCGTTGAGGATGTCAGGATGGGTGAGCAACCACGCACACCCGCTGGCCATTTAGGGTTACGGGATCGACAGAGTACCCCACCATTCCCTTTCCCTTTCCCATGCCAATACCAATACCGAGCCCTTCGTAAGGCACTTTACCATATGGCTAAACTTCGTCAGCGGAAGACGACTAACTTACTGCGCGTGGTTACGGGACTGCTCGTAAGGTGCTTCAACTAGACTCCTTCTCTCGCTCCAGGCCCAAAAACGAAACCTTGGCATGGCATGTCATGGCAATGCGCTTAAACAGGAATGACATGACGTCCGAGATCTGATCGGTGCTTTGTGACAAGATGCTGTACGTAGTACTCTGTACGTCGTACAATGGGGGGTGGGGCAGATGGGCAGATGTTGAGGCGTCAGTCCCGCGCGCCTGTTTTCTTCGATGCGCCAGTACGAAAGTAAAGCACCTGAGACAAGAATGGATCGGCGGGTTCGACCCCCAAACTGATCCTTTGAGGGTCGACTCGACTCTTTTCGGGGATATCATGCACGGATGACCCTGTTTCTCGAGTACCCCCATCTGGCTCTTTTTTTGCGGGCTTGTCTTTGGTGTGCTCGGAGGAGAGTTAATATATCCAGTATCATGTGAAGTTCTTCGTACATCTAGATAGATGCTAAAAAGCTTAGTAGCAGCTAGTTCATTATGCAGTGAGCGATGTAGTTCGGGCTAAGGCGGCCCCATATTACGACGGAGGCTCCACGAACGTGCTTGGTTTTCCGGACTAGTGAGTTGTTTCGGTCTCCGACGGCGAAGCAGCGTCAAAGTTCGAGAACAGAGTTGCGTAAGCGGCCTGTCATCATAAGCCCTATTATCATGCAGCTAGGTGACTATAATATAGGCATAGTTAGCCATATCTCAACCACCTCTTTTCATTTGCGTTGTTGGAGCACGGTTTCAGATCGTGCAGTAGGGCAGTTGTTGGCCGCCTCTCCCACGCCGCAATAATAGGTGATACAAATCAACCGGCGACGTTAAGCTTACCCGCCAAGCACGGCCAGCTTACCTGTTGAAGCTGTTGACCAGAGTTGATGATGGGACTATCCCTGTTCCCCGCGCGGGCTGTGGATGTGCGCCGCGTGTTGAGAAGGCGTGGCAGGCGTGGCCAGCGCCCATCATGGATTCATAATTAGGTTGCTATTGGGGTCCATTTGCGACAGCGTGCGTGCTCCGGAGAGCGATAATGCAAGATGTTCTTTGTTTGTGATGGCGCAAGCGGCAGCCACTGTAGATGTACAAGTCCATAGTACTTCGCACCGGACCTAGGTACATGTACATTAGGTTGTTATTAGGGATATGGGAAGCAATCCTCCTGCATTATCATCTCATCTACTTGCCGTGGCACTTGGCTGCTTCGATGCTTCGATGGGAAGGTGGCGCATCCCCGGATCCGTTCTCAACCTGCGCCACGGTCACCTCGCCAGAGTTTCCATCGCCATATCCATATCCATATCCGTCGCCATCGCCATCCCGAATCCATATTCCAGAACACCAGATTCAGGCTGTCGGTGGCATTTCCCGTACAAATCACCGAGCCGTAGCCAGGGCCTAGCGGGTGCGCTTGATCCCCGTCCAAAGCATAATTAGACGCATCGCATCGCATCACATCGCAGCCGCCCGCTGCCCAGACCCGCAAAAGGCGTGGCATGCTGGTAATATGGTAGTAGGAGGAGTATGCGTAGTAATGGCACGTCCTGTGCATCGGTACAGTGCTGCTGCTGACTGACGGACCGGCCGGATGCTTCGCTGTTCGATGTTCGATGCTCCCCAAGAATCCTCCCAACTCCCATTCATTCTTCGATTTAAGGTTAAACGATCGGTCAAACCCGCAACTGGCCTACTCTCGAATCCTGATTCCTGATCGTCTTTTCCGGGAGTACTTACATACTTGGCAGTGTGTGATGGCAAGCAGTAAATCCCGAGGCCGTACGGGGCAAGTCCGTCGGCCACGGGGTCCCAATCGGGGACGTACGGTGCTCTAGGATGCCACCCATCCTGGATTGACGATGGTCTCAACTCAGCCGTCAGGGGGCCGCTGTCTCTTCTTCCATTCTCTATCGAGCATCGCCTCAGCACAGGCACTATCGGAGCATGAACGTGGCAGTCTGGACGATCCACGGCCCCAACCGTCCAGAAAACGTGCGCATGCTGGTTGGGTCCTGGATCCGACAGGTCAGCTGTAGATCACCCACTGACTGCTTTGTATTTCCCATGCGAGGATGGTCATCATGGAGGATAGGTGCTACGCACCCCTTAGGGTGTAAATGGCACTCGAGACTCGAGTTGCCTTTTGTCGAGAATCGAGATGGCCTCACCCAGCCTCCAACCTTCGTCCGTTCTGGAAGGCCAGCAAGAATGTACATCGCACACTACGGAGTTGACCGTGACAGCGCGTGAATCGCGATCCTTTCCGCTCTCCACAGGACTGACAGTGACGAGTCATGCTGGGAACGGATCGCCTATGTTTCGTACCAGTGTACCTAGTACCTAGGACCTAGACTCCAAGGGATACTTAGCACTGCACTTTCAAAGTACACTGTACTCAGGATAGTATGTCGGTCCGTCATGGCGTCACCTACTTTGTACGAAGCGGCGTAGTGGCCTGGAGGCTTTCCCTTGGTGGCTTGTTGTGCTGTACCCCGTACGGGGTACATGTACAGGATAGACTACCTGGAGAGGGTCCTAAGCCCAAGTTCTCATCCAACGCCACACGAGCAAGCGGCTTGGTCGAAACAGGCGTGCCGCTGGCGCATTATGGTGAAGTCATTGGGAACTGGCAATAATGTGGCTCAGCCGTCCTTCCATATCGGAGACTCGAGCTTGTTCCGGAAGGGGGCGAGGGAATAAGTTATCGGCAGAGGAGCAACGTGAGAGATTACCGAGATATTGGAATGGGGGACTGCAGATCATGTCTTGCCGAAGCCTCCCCCGGCTCTCTCACGACGTGGCTCCTACTTGACGGGTAAAAGGGTAAAGGGCGGGTAGGGATCCTTTCTCACAAGCGCTGACAAAGAGCTGTGCGTGTCTGACCGCAGGATACTTACCAGTACAACCAATATAAAGTTAGCGATGTACTTCCGTGCAAGTATATGTCGTCTAGCTATCAGTATTTGCTGCCCCCCCTTTCCCTCACCCCGCAAATCAATATAAGATTCGTTGTGGCAGTACGTCGTACGTAGTACGACCGCCGGAGTAGCACCTTCTTTTAGAACGCTCCGGGAGGTAGAGTCAGACCTGGAGAAGGGGAACCCCCCGCAAAGCCATGCTGCCTTTCGGGCCTGAGGAGTCGATATAGGGTTTAGACTTCAGAGTACTAACCGTTATTGCGGAGTATTACTCTATGCTGTGTAACTTATAACTGTACGTAGTACTCGAGGCGCCGTTCCTCTCCTCCCCGCATCGCTATGGACGCAAGTGGAATGCCGGCCGTCTGCCACCAACTCGTAAGACTTATTCCAGGACCATTAATTACCTCTACTTCGCACCTTTAAAGGTAGATTATTGGTGTAGGGCAGTGAAATTCGAAACTGCCCTGCGCCCTACGTCCAATGTATTTCTTTTTTTATTAACTTCCTGCAAAAACCAACGCATGCCCTTGTAGGCACATGTCTCTGTGAAGTGTGAACTTCTCAAGAGCCTTTACTTTACTGGTCGATCCATCAACCAAGGGAACCGGTTCCCGGTTTGGGCTGAAAACGCAAAACCGGGTTTCCAATATCGCGCAATTATACCACTCATACTCGCAACTCGACTAATCATAACAGTGCTCGGACCTAAAGCTGCTGGACTATCAACTAATTCGATCTCCTAGAAAGGGGAAGATTGTCTACTCCGTACATAACGCTAGGTTGGCGAGGAAAGACAAGGTAAGCTGCCGGAGACTTGCTGGTGACCGAGTAAAATAGGAGGTACACAGACAGCCCGAGCGGGCCAGAACTACGTTCTACAACTCAACGAAATGGTTTCATTCTGTTCCTAAAAGTAGGGCGGTGCCAAGGTAGTAAGAGCTCCCTTCGAGTTCCCAAGTCTTGTTATCATATTTGATCCCAGTGGCGTTCAGACAGGAGATAAACCTGCCGCTTCGACCAATTGAGGAGTCTCAGCGAATTGCTAGATGCACAGTCTGGGAGCCTACGGCTGTTTCCATATTGTGCTGAAAATGCGCCTGAGTATTTCCTATTTCCCAGCCCAAGGAACCAGGCAACAGCAATGTCGCACAAAATAGATAGGATTTTCAATAGGAAAAGTGGCGAACTTGCATGTCATACAGGCACCAGCACGCTTTAGCCATCCAGTGACCGGGTTCCTCTCGCTCGCCCTCGCAGTTCCGCGTATGCAGGTCATCTGGCATATACCCAGATTACGTTGGACGCAAGCTATTCTGGCATTTCTCGGGGTAAGTATTAGGCTAATAAAGGTAGCTCGACATTTGTTGTGGGACCTTTTGAAGAGTATTGTTTTCCGGCCCGTTCCTATCGTGGAGTCGTGCTGCTGTCGGAAACCGAAGTTGAGAAACTTGGTGTAGGACGAAACCGGGTGCTTGTTCCCCAGGTACCTCTTTTCCATGACGGGTACCGACTTCTCATGGTTACATTGTTAACTCCAACGTCCAACCGTTCTCCGTGATCTCTAGCGGTCTCGGCTCTGTCCATATGTATCAACTCGGCCCTGTTTCGACAGAATTCTACTCCGTAGCAAGCATGGCCACGACCACAAGCATTCTCCCTAGGGGTCGGTACTTGAAATAACATGCATCCGGAAGAGCACGACTTTAGTCCAATACAATTAACTTGGTACCTTTATGCCACATTACGCAGCCGAAGTCCAGACCGGCCTTCCAAAGTTCTGATGAATGTGTTGAGAAGTCGAGCTCGGGAACGGCCGCATGGTCTAGAAGGGCAGATGGACAATCTTAAATTATGCACTCGCCTGTTATTGTAAATATCTCCTTGAGTTCTCTCAATGTCCTCGGTTTTCTCGAGCAATAAACATGACAAAGGCCACAAAGATTGTAAGGAACAGTCACACCATTACATCCAAACTCAGCAATGGGCTATTTCGAACTTTCTTTATAGGTCAAAGATATGCTGAGAAACTCCTCTATGTTAGGGCCAGCGTCCATCTATTCCCAGCAATAAACGGCTCCCATCTGAGTCACCGAATCTAAAGAGTCTTCGACGCCCGCCGGCAGTTGTTACCGGAGAGCTGTAACGTGCATAAATGGCACTTAATACTCCAAACTCCTTGGTTGATACCAGATCATGCGCTTTCGATGCCGTGGCCAGTCCACGAAGCCGTTGTACGGTGTTCAGAGTACAGCAGACGGGAAGCCTCTACCCCAGGTACTGGGAAAGGGGCTAAGGTAGCACATTTCCCAAGGACAGCATGAGATAGTATTCCACAAGAACGTTATTGCGCGGAGAGATAATGGTTGTGAGACGTTATCCAGCGGCCGTTTTATGCTGTTGCCCTTCTCGATGTACCCGTTCCTAATGAGGATGTGATGGGTCAGAAGGTCATTACTTCCTATAGGATGCAGACAGCTTGTCAAGTGACATCTCACGAGGCTATGTTGTGATTGGGACAAGCGGCGCTTTGCTTTTCCTTTTCTGGTCCGGTTGTTCCCAACTTGAGACATTGGGGACTCCCATTCTATACTGACTTTCAGAAATCGCGGAAAATTTCAACGCCAAAACCGAGGCAGGGTGTTTGGCCCCCAGCAAGTAAAATAAGTGCGAAAATGTCAAGCCAAGATATTTATACATTTTGCAAAAGATTATGCACTAGCAGCTGAAGGATAATCCATATTCTCATGTTAGATGTATCTCGAGAATTGAGTCGCGCGTGTATGCGCCAAAAGACCTGTGTCAAACGGGATTCTCGCCGCGCATATGAGAGCCTGGAGACTTCGAACAAATAACGTGCTAAAGGGGAGAAAGCATATCCCCATTCTTCTCTTCACAGGAAGAACATACGGGAGTCAACTGGCGATATCAAGAGTTTTTAGTTGGTGTCCTTGACGTTGAAACATATGCTGGGTGGAAGCTGACTGTATTGGTGGTTTCTGGCCAATCACCGTAGCCGAACAGCCAAGGATAGCCAAGCCTCACCAACACTACCTCAGGGGCCAAAACACACGCCCTGTGTAAACTACGTGGACTGTACCACCACGACTTCGTGATTCTCCGCCCACGCTCTTTAACTTCCGTCTTTATAGCACCTCTAACTACAAGCTCACATTCACTGTCTCTACCAAGCTTGGAAAGCAACAACTCGACTGTAAACTTGACATGGCAATCTCCCTACACATACCACCGATTTGCTCCCTTCAGTATCAGAACCCGGCCCCCGAGTCCTAACAGTCTCCGGATCACCACAACAAGGATGCTCATCCGCTCCTTTCGGCGGTCTATATTACGGAATCGTTTTCGCTCCATATTGCTGGCAGGAGTGGTTTTCTTACTCCTGGATGCTCTCATTATCAGCGGTTCTCACCCTCGGCCCTCCCGGACGAGCACCTTGTCACCTGCTCTCGCCCGTGAAAAGATATTTATCGTCTCCATCCAGCGCAGTAGCGAGTATATGCTCCGTCTCTACTGGAATGCAGCACTATTATCACTTGTCTCTTTTCTTGGCCCCGAAAATGTCTTCGTCTCGATTGTCGAATCGGGAAGCCGGGACGACACTAAGGGCGCTTTGCTGGACTTGGAGTCTGAACTAACAAAGTTGGGCGTAGAGAGTAAGGTCGTCCTTGGAGAGGATGTCTACGCTCAGATGGCCGGTTTGCTAGATGTCCCGAAGGACGAAGATAAAAAAGGGTGGATTTATACTGGTCTCGGGGAGGAGGGCTGGCAGAAGAGGAGAATTCCCCATTTGGCGGAGCTGAGGAATACGGCGATGGAACCCTTGCTAGCACTAAATGACGATAGCAAGAGGACATATGATAAAATTTTGTGGATTAATGATGTTGTTTTTACGGTGAGTACATGCCTGTTCCTATTTTGATAGATGGAGATCCCACGAGAGCTGTCACGTGCTGTCCTGTTTTCAGAATAGGAAGAACCCAAGATCACTGGCAGCCACTAACCAGATGCCCTTAGAATGAAGATATTGCTACCCTTCTCTCAACTCGGGAAGGTAATTATGCTGCAGCATGCTCCCTAGATTTCTCGTCTAGCGCAGACTCGTAGTAAGTTACCGTCCTCTATCCCGTTCGTTTAAATCCATAGTATCATATCATTCTACAACTGTTAACTCACAAACTTACTATGTCACAGTTACGACACTTTCGCCCTCCGAGACTTCTTTGGCTTGAAGACAGGCACGGCAAGTTTCCCCTACTTCACCACTCGCGTTTCTCGCGAAGCCCTTCTTTCACTGCAGCCCGTTCCGGTAAAGTCCTGCTGGAACGGGATTGCTGCCTTCGATGCTTCGCCGTTCTATTCCCTACCGTCGTCTGAAGTCTCGTCTTCAGAGTCGCAACACCAAACAACTCGCCTCCAATTCCGGGGCATCCCAGATAGTCTCGCTGCCTCCCACGTCGAAGGCTCAGAATGCTGCCTCATCCACGCAGACAACTACCGCCTACGTGCCGAAAAGGGTGTGTGGCTTAACCCTAACGTGCGTGTTACCTTCAACGCTAGTACCTACCCGCTCGTCAACCCACAGGGCCCGTTACCCGCGTCCATTACCTCAGATGAGGAACTCATGGCCCACGTGGCTAGCCGGAGAGCGAAGGAAGGAAGAGATTCTATGTTGTGGCCTTCACCAAGAGAGATGTGGAGGGGCAGGTGGAAGAATCGTGCTGCTAGGTGGTGGGTTGGATTGTCGTTCTGGAGTGAGAATATGGTTGTGAGGAGGAGAGTTGAGAGCTGGATTGCAAAAGGGAAACGGAGTGGGGAGATAAGGGAGGAACTGGGGATAGAGTGTCTGGTAAATGAGATGCAGGTCCTACTTCAGAATGGGTGGCTGCATGTGTGAACGTCAGGTGCCTAGGGAAATTCCCGACTTTCCCATGCATACAAGGCGATAGACTGGCATATAGAAGGAGAGTCCGCTTATATCCTCGCTATATCAAAATCGAGGATAGGCAGTAGTAAGTCGATCTGTCCGGATGCTTCCTTGGAGACTATCCGAGTGTATAACTATATATTGCACTTCAGGCCGAAGAGCCAACTATCCAAAAGCTACTGCAATTTTATGATCTTGCCAGAACTCAGCCGCTTTGAATATTTCCCCATTCCCCTACTAGGCTATGATATGTGTGGCACAGAGCTGTTGCCGTACACCGCCTCTCAAGTCTACGGGGTATCGAGTACAGATGCGAATTATCGAATCCGCCCCTCAATTGTCAAAAGCTTTATCCTCTCTGAACCCCGCGCGTTGAATATCAAGGTACTGAAGTCATTATCCCCCGTCCGATTTTCCCATTTCCCCCTTGTAGTACCTCTCCATACCTGTACTTCGTATCCACTATGGTTATCAATTTATTGCCAAGGCACCCTACGCCTCCATCCCGCATTCAACTGCCTAGCTTCCCCTGGGCCAACTATATTGCATCACTTACTTACCTATGGAGTATATGCTCTGGATATACATCGGTCTACGAACGAGTTGCTAGATAAGGTAGCAATATAGCGGCCCTTGAAAGACAGATCGATAGGCTATCTCCCCCTTGTCGCTCTATGAGAAGCCTTATACGCTCCCTATACTGCAGTAGCCCTTACTTACCTTTAACAATCCAACTTCGTCTGAAACAAGAGGTAACTTTGCCTCCTTTGTATGACTACGAAATAGCAAGGATGGGTGAGTATATTCACGTACAATCCCGTTGCGCACATATAAAGTGCACCGAGCAAACCATTTACATCTCCCAAGCCACCCCCGAACAACCCCCAACCCGCGGGTCCCGGTGTGAAGATAGGGCCGACGTGCCGTAGCCTCGACCGTTTTCCAGCGTCCCCAAAAATCCAATATTCCTTCAACTCTGGTACACCTGAGGACCCCTTGCAATGCCGGGGGATCGAAGCCATTTATACATGTATCTTCGTATCGGGTGTATATAACCGATTCCACATGCAGGGTCGGGCGCGCACGACCCTATGTACGTAAGGGGGTAGTGTGGAAGGGAAAGGTAGTGGTTGTAACCAGGTGCGTGAAAGATATGGTGAGACTTTGGACTTGCGGTAGAACACCAGCGAAGGTTGTTCTGGAAGCCGAGGGAGCGTGCTCTCCAGGCGAGATCTGGGTAATATACTGTATTTAGGCCACTCAACCACCCCGCACAGACGTGGCACGGATGTGAGGGCGCTTCGGGGGAGTAAGGAGGGAGAGAAGGTGTGGTAATACTTCGTAAGGAGTAAAGTGGTGTGAGTACGAGTACTTTGTAGTAAGGGGTTCAGCACGAAAAACCAGTGATTAAAGGCGCAAAGTGATTGATTTAAAAGATTTATTCTTAATGTGTAGTCTTTAAGTCTATTGTTTCAACGCTATAGCTACCTGCTTTGCAATTCTTATCAGTAACCCCAGATAATGCCGCTTGCCCCATCTATTCAATAACTATATTTTCAAAGCCTGTACCCGACTCCTTGCCTCAAACTCCTCGCTAAAAGGATATGTGGTGTAGCCGTCTATGGACTGGTTTTTATAGAACGTGCTGCGATCATATTTCGTCAACGCAATCCCCTCTCTGATCTTGAAAACCAAATCCGGATTCGAAATGAAATACCGTCCAAACACAATGGCAATATCTTTGTTCTTGTACTGCTCCTCATTCACCGTTTTGAGTGCTAGCTCAGGCGTGAAGCCCCCGGCAAGGAGAACGGGACTTGTCTTTCCCCAGATATCGACCAAGAAGTCAACGGTCTCGGTTGTCTCAGCATCAAAAATACCAGAAACTCGCGGCGTCACTAGATGGAGGTACGCCAGCTTCAACTTCTTCAGCTCCTGAACCAAATAACTAAATTGTGGAACCGGGTCCTGCATTCTCATGCTCTGGAAGCTCGAATACGGGCTCAGTCTGATACCAGTCCGGTCAGCGCCTACAGCGTTGACCACGGCACTGGCAACTTCAAGGCCGAATCTTGCTCGGTTTTCCACGCTGCCGCCCCATTTGTCCGTCCTGTTGTTCGAAACATCTTGAGTAAATTGGTCGACTAGGTACCCATTCGCACCATGGATCTCTACCCCATCAAAGCCTGCAGCAATGGCATTCTTTGCCGCTTGTGCATAAAGCCCAACGTATTCCACGATCTCGTCCTCGGTGAGGGGCGTCGGTACCGTTGATCCCTCGATTGGAATATTGCTGCTGCTCTTGACCGTGGCACTAGGCCCTAACTCCGCCTTCAAGTTATCTTCATTGGCTGCTCGTCCCAATGCCCATAGTTGTAGGTAGATAAGAGAGCCCTTCGCGTGTACGTCCTCGACAACCTTCTTCCAACCTTCAATCTGGTCTTGGTTCCAGATGCCGGGCACGTTTGGCATTCCACCGGCGTGTGGGGCTATAAAAGTCGCTTCTGTGATCAGGAGTGTGCCTGGAGTTGAGGCTCGTTGGACGTAGTAGTCGGAAACAAAAGGCAGAGGGACATGGCTATCGTCTGCGCGGAAACGGGTGAGGGGAGCGAGGACAATGCGGTTTTCTAGTTGTGCTTTGCCGATCTTGAGGGGCTTGAAAAGGTTTGAAGTCATTGTTGCTGATAGATAGTGATGACCGCTTGATAATCTATGAAAGGGGAATGGAAGAGAATAGTACTGTTAATGTGAAAGTAAAAAATATCTCAACGAAGAGCACACCTACCTTCTTATATACTATACCGGTAGTATCTTTTGTTTGACGTGCGATTCTTGGCAGATTTTTGCAATCGCGGACATGACAAATAATGTGGAATATAGGTGTGGTGGGGATCATAGAAAATGCTTGGTAATCTTATGTTTAGTTATCTACGCTGGTGCTACTGTACATGAGTTGCCTCGGAACTTTCAAGCCAGCTAAGCGTCGTCATCAACGCGATTTACCGTTTGCCGCAGTCAATTCCTGCCTTTGAAACATCGATATTTTATCGGCATGCGCGGCAGTGGAGTACCTGTATGGGATGAAAACTCGTACGGTTTCAGAAGACAAGGGTTGGGCCAATAAGAGTGGGTAGTGCGTATAAAGCTTAGCAATATGCTGAAGATCTGATTTATAATCGCTCATACCTACCTCTGTTGGCTTCTTGCTCTTGCACTGATACTTCTAAGCCTCACAGCTATACGGCAACTTGTATAGAGTATGAAAATAGAACTTCTAAAAGTGCAAGAGCTGCAGGGCCAACGTCGAGGAATCAGTTAAGGCGGAGGACACATGCTGGTGAGGACACATTGGAGCATTTCTCAGCAAAGTTATTCCAAGGAATGAGGTTATTGTAACTAGAAACGTTCAAATGCCGGGATCAGCTAGAGTAGCTGGAATACGGTGGTATTGCCTGGAAATTTGGAAAAGGGAAGCCTCTTATAATGAATCATAGTCCATGGTTCGTAGAATTATCAATTTGCTGTTCATAGAGAGAGCTAGGGTATATGCAACAAACTCCATATGAAGCACACCACCAAAGAATCAATAGCAATCAGGTGTCACCCGCACATAATTATAACCCGTTGATACCGTTCGCGGTCGGGCCTTGAGACTCCAACTTCGCCACAAGCTTCTTAACGTTCGTCCATTCTTCATTCCTCGCGCTGTCCTTACCTCCCAAATCGGCCCCAACCTCGAAGACAGTGATGGCACCATCAATACCACCTGTCGCAATACGCTTGCCTTCTGATGGTTCCCAGGCGACCTTATTCAAACTCTTTGATAGCATGCTCCTTACCCCTTTCCGTGCGCTCGGCTGCACTTTGGCCAGTGGAACCTCGGTTTCAACGGTAATATCCCAGATCTCTAGACTGCCGGCACCATCGACTAGCGAGAATACTCCGGGTTTCACAGGTGACCAAGCAGCATCATAAACAACGTCTTCTCGATTGAAATCAAGGATCGGCGCAACTGAATGTCCTTCCCCTGTAATTCCCGTGGTAGATGTAGCAGCTGGAGCCCGGACTTTCCACAGCTTTACGCTCCAGTCTAGACCACTGCTTAATACCAAATCACCGAGATCGACGGGGCCGCGAGCGGGATGGAAATCCATTGACATGACCGGTGCTGCATGACCATGATAGGCGACTCTCTGGTCCACACCTGCCTTTGCGCCAGCTCTATCGTATCGATGGCAGGGGTAGATAATTCCAGCTTCAGAACCGACGAGGAAATATGTAGGGTCGGTTTGGGGGAATGCCATGCATGTTGGACTTATATCCTCCGTTTTGGCTGGAGCAGGAGTTTGCAGTACGAGTAACTCCTGGGGTTGCGCAAGCATATCGACACTCCATCCACAAACAACTCCATCAGTTGAACATGAAATAATGTTGTTGGCATTTTGGGTGCCAACAATATCAACCGAGTAGACCGGATGGGTATGACCGGATCCTGTCAGTGGAGTTTTCTGAACGGGGGCAGATTTCGCCCTAGTATCCCAAAGTAGCACTTGGCCGCTATATGCGCCTCCAATGATCAGGTTGGGATGGAATGGGGAGAATTTGGCGGTCAATACATCTGATTGAGCGTGGAAAACGAACTCGGGCCGGTCATGAAGATGCATATTCCAGACCTGAACGAGCCCATCGGGATCATGAGGCGCCGAAGGATTTTTGGTGTATGCACCGAGTACGAGCTCAGGAAATTTGGGAGAAAAATCGATGGCGCTTATCATTCGTTTCTTTGACCACCTCTCGTCATAAAACTGAGCAACTTCCTTCACTCTTCGACCTTTCCCACCGGTGGTTCCATACACATCATCGTCATCCATTCCAGCTCCACCTTGGAGTGCATAATCTGCCAATATATCATATTCCTGGTCTAGGGCTCTCTCGATGACCTTACTAGATCGTTCAACAAAGTCCATAAAATCTTCTGAAGATGTGACGGCATTTAACTCTTCCGAAGTCAAATTCCTTGCTGGAAAGTTGTTTGACGTGCCATTTTGTAAGGTCTGTTTTAATGGTCCGTCGAGGCCGAGGTCTTGGGTAATCCGCAACTCCTCCTCAATTTCCTTTCGAATCTTCTCGCGCAACTCCTCCTCTCTGTCTCGTTCTCTTCTACTCAACCGCTTGCCGGGAGTAGAGGCGATTGGCGTCCTTGCCTCTTCATCTTCCGAATCCTCAATTATTTTAGGTTGTGATGTCTGGGTACCGAATTCTTCTGTTGTTTGTACGCCTTTGCTATAGGAAAAGACCTCTTTGACGGGTGATGGAGTAAATTCGTAAACAGTAGATAGAGGTGCAGTAGAGAGGGTTTGAGTTGAAATGGTAAGGGGCTGAGCACCGGCAGCTGAGGCGTCCGCAGACTCTGAGTTATCGTTGCTGAGTTGTCCCGCGCTGAAGACACTGTTTGGACGGCTGTCCTTTCCAGCTGGAGAACCAGGACCGCGAGGGCCCGTCGAACTAGCTCTACTCCTCTCATCGCCTAGTAGCTGCCTTACGATTTCGTCTACATTCTGTCGGGTATCCGCTCGTCCTGGAACTGGGGCTAAAATCTAATTTCCATTAGAACAAGATCGTTCAGCACGGATTTGGTAACTTTACATCCCCTGGGCTGCCAGTACTCTGCCTGTTGGCAGCATTGGTTCGCAGCTCCCTTTGCCTCTTCAATTCTGCTAGCTTGGCCTTTTTTGCCAGAAGCTCATCTTTTCGTTGTTGCATCATGGTTGCGACTTGTGCCCATATCGTTGGGCGCAGCGGAGGGGTGAGGTGCTCAGGATTAAGAGCTTAGGGGCTTAGGGGATTGCTGGTTGACTGATCGAAACTTATAGTTGCGGGATTAGGATAGCTTATCTGCAAATTATAAGGAAATTTAAGTAGTATTCAAATGCTAAAGACTTGAAATAGTGAGAATGATAACGGCGAGAACGGGATGTCGCGTCGTTTGAAACCGCGCAACTTGGAGCCCATTTCGCGTAGAAATTCTGAGTCACGTGAAACCACTCGTACCTTGACCACGCCGGGCCGAGACGGATCTAAGCTCAGATATCTTTCTTCCGCGCGCTCCAAAGGAAACCAGCTTCCAATTGTCCACAACGTCACCCAGCGACTCTCATACTTGCGATAGTTGTCAATTGATCGCTCTTGACAGGCCGCCCCTCGCCAATCCTCCTTATTCATTCCAAGCATCGCGCCTAGGGTTATGGCTTCTACAGGTGTAAACGTACGTTCAATATTTGCGCATCCATCTGGTCACAACTTCATTGCTAGAACAAATGACCGATTCATGACCTACAAACTAACGTTTCTTCTTATAGGTTCTCCGGTGGTCGGCATTGGGTGCTGGCGTCCTTTACGGAGTCTACCATCAAGCGTCACTTTCCTCATCCGCGAAGGTCGCCGCGATCAAGAGAGACTATGAGCACAAGCAAAAGTTGATCGACCAGGCGAAGGCGGAATATGCGAAGAAGAACCTCCCTCCAAGCGCGAAAACAGCCGAAGGAACCAGTATGTTTGGCCCCGTTCCTCCCACCCAATTCGAACTTGACGCTCCCTTGCCAATCATAGGGGGGGCGCCATCCGATGCATTATCTATACACAGTCTTTGGGGCGAACGTTCTTTAACAATTGCTAACGATATGAAATAGCCATAAGAGACCCCAATGATCCCCATTTCGATCTGGAGGCATTCCTGAATGCTGTTGCGGCGGAGAACAAATAGATGACGGAAACTGAGTTCGACTATGATTATAATGATGGGCGGAAGTAGAAAGCATTGTCAAGGGAGACCCATTGTGTGGGTATTGGTTTGATCTACGGTGATGCCACGGTTCACAAAAGCCTTAAGATTATATCTAAGTTCAAAAAATAAAGTTCAGAGAAACGAAGGAGAAGTCTTAAGTAAATTAGATAATATCGTATATAGATAACACCTTGACAGGGCCCGAGCTAAGGTACTTTACACGGATACAGCCTCGCACGTGATCTAACCAAATTCATTAAAGTATATTAATTAAGTTAACCTGCTTTTCAATAACAAATAGCTTCCGTGGTCCAATGGTTAGGATTCCACCCTTCCATTCGATGTTAGGTGGAGGTAAATCTTAAAATCTACTTATTATACTAAATTATACTAACATCACTAGGTTCGTGTTCGATTCACGGCGGTTGCATTCTCAGTACTTTCTTTTTTCTGTTTTTGTATAACCATTCAACCTCTTGACATATTAATCGTCAGCTCGCTTAACGGCCTTTTTCTTCTACTCGTGCGCTCGTAGTCGGTAGCAAGGGATTACACATGGCAAGCGAATGTAATTCACTATACAAATTCAAACGCACTATTCATCGGCTCGTTTGAACAGCCTTTTTACTCGTTTTCTCGCAGTCGGCAGAAGCGGTTGACAGACGGAAGCGAGTGACAGTTTTAATAAAAATCATTGAAAATAACTAAAATAATTAGATTAATTATAATAATTATAGTATAAAACTGATTATGCTATAATTATTTACTTATTTATTATTTAATTTATTTAAAATATAAATAATATATAGATAAAATCTAAAAATAAGGTTAATCTGTTGTTTAACTATTGAAAATATACGCGAAAAATTGAGGAAAATCAAAATCTTGTCACTTACTTCCGCTTGTCAACAAGCGCCGACTTCGAGGAAACGAGAAAAATTGAAGGCCGCACAAGCGAGCCGACGATTAAACGCACTAACATTTTGTATATAAATTACAAGGTAGGTATGGATTCGTGCAAAAAAAGAAAATGCTAAGAATGCAACCGCCGTGAATCGAACACGAACCTAATAGGAGTATATTAGTATGATAATATTATTATTTTGATAGATTTCAAGACTTACCTCCACCTAACATCGAATGGAAGGGTGGAATCCTAACCATTGGACCACGGAAGCTATTTATTAAAAATATATATATATTTACTTATATTTCTTGGCTTCTAGTTTTATTACTCGTTATATTAAAAGTTTAAAACTCATATACACAAAGCTTGTTAAGGAAGTGATTAAATTAAGAAACTTACTTAAAGATCAAAATAAAAGTGAGGTTAATTTTAATATAAAACTTCTAAATAAAGAGGTATAGCCTTCAAAGGGCATTTGACCTCCTAGCCCGACAAAAGTATGTTATTATAACTTACTATTATTATTTAATTGTCAAGAGCATGTAAACTAATAACAATTTACAACAGGTGTCAAGAATCAGTCATGTGACTGTCATGTGACCTTGGCATTAGCGTCGGCAGAACTATTAGCCGAGCGCACACACTTATTTAATCCAATCAGGGCTGGAGAGCTTACCTCTCTATCCGTTCCATCCATCACGAATACCATCAATTACTTTAGTTATTCGACCCCCTACGACTGTGAGATCACCTTGTTACTTCCGTATTAACCCTATATCTTTGATAACAGGTCACTTTTGTAATTAACTGTATTCACCCTGTCCTTGCGAAGCGAAAATACCGTAGTAAAGGTTCATAAATACAGTTGGAATACAAAAAATGTTAACCTAAAATATGACAACACTTTTTGTGATTCTATAGCTCCGTATTCATTATAGTCCAATTCTTATTACTATATTCTCTCCTTTAGAACTTGTTAATTTAATTGTTTATTGAAAGATACAGGTACGTTATAACTGACATCCTATAAGACTCGTTTTATGCAGAGGCTTATGCATACGGCC
The DNA here is from genome assembly GCF_003357145.1 of Venustampulla echinocandica. Taxonomy (NCBI): domain Eukaryota; kingdom Fungi; phylum Ascomycota; class Leotiomycetes; order Helotiales; family Pleuroascaceae; genus Venustampulla; species Venustampulla echinocandica. The sequence goes on along the minus strand of NW_022474206.1, from coordinate 1,121,675 downwards.
ATTAAAAAATTGGTAGGCAACAGATGTATGAGGATCTTAAGAAGGTCGGATTTGAGCGAGTAATGGAAATGTTCGCGCTGCAAGGTGTTACATCTGTACGCTGGGCCGTCCTAAAATTCGGGGGTCAGTTGGCCAACGAGCTCGCGAAAGATATTGGGGCCAGTTCTGGTCGATGTCTGTCCGGGCCCTTCGGAAGTATACTGGGGTACAGTTCGGGGACCTGCAATGGCATTTTGCCGTTAGGCAACCTTCTTCGGCCGAACGCTCTCTATGTCGAATCGCCACGGAAGTAGGCGACGTGGTCGATTAATGATGTCCTCTTTCTTATGTCCATCTAGTAGATCAACGAGAGCGTTGATCTCTTGAGTAGTTATGTCGCCTCCAGCTTGTACAAAATATGTAAAAGGCCGACTCAAACTTAATCCTGTAATCCTTAGGCAAAATCGTCTTGCAGGATCTGATTCTTGTGTCTTAGTGCAATAGCATGCGCTTGCTCTACCTTCATATAAAATCCCTTGTGCAAAAACTGTCATGCCTTGTACTATTTCCGGATAATTCTTTTTTGATATGCGAAAAGAAACGCTACCAAAGCTGATGTAGTAAGAAAAGCCATTCGTGCATGGACGAACTACTTTTTCGCACCCACACATTAGGTCCTCGAGTACTCGTGCAGCCCTTTTAGCACTGGCATCTGCTAAGGCTGCTAACGGCAGCTCTCGTACTGCGTTGTAGTATGCTCTTAAAGTAGGATTTGGCGAGTTTTTAAGTTTAAAAAACTCATCTCTAAGAGAATAATAATACGAACGTGTAATATCGTCTGCTCCATGTAGTAGTGTAGTAAACCTTTCTTTCCTAGAAAGATTAGGAAACACGTCATCTAAGTTAGAAACCCCCTGCCATAAAGGATTAAAAACATTAAGATGTTGTCTCCCAATAATTGTTGTTGGATTTAAGTATTTTTCAAGTTCTCGTTTCGGCAAGGTTTGAAATATAAGTGTCCCCCAAAGTTCTATGATATTCATCTTAAGCAGATCATCTTTGGTGCCTATAGAAGAATTGTTTGCTCTAATATCGTCCAGATAGGCAAGGACAACAAATGCTGAGAGATTCCCAGGGCGTGCATCCCAAGCGTGGTAGTGAAGGCTAGGGTGTTTATTTCTATTTAAGGGATTCATGTGATCCTTTAGCCGGGTTTTAAGATCAATGCTCTGACCAACATATAAAAAGAATTCTTCATTGTCGTCATCAGGATGCCATATGATATGAAGATAGATAGCAGGTCGGTGACAATCGAGATCTCCTCCAATATTGATAAGGCTAGACCTAAGGTTAGTATTTTGTCTAATTAGATTATAGTGTATAGGATAACGTACTCTTGACGTGAGATATGCGGCTTTTGGCATAATTGCCAAACAGAGCTTTGTATATAGATACTTAATAACGTAACCCAGTCGTCTCGAGAAGCTAGAAGTTTGCTATATCTAGCAGCTTGTAGTTCTCTAATCTTTGAAAGAGCATATTCCAAGATCTCTGCTGGCTGAATATTCCCAAATACCTGTCTGCTGCCCTTGTCACCTACTAGCTGTACACTATTCGTCACAGGGGAAGCTTGTGTAGCTGAGGTAGATATCGGATAACGCCAATGAATGTTCCATATCGAATAAAATAAAGAATCAAGTATATTGATCTTCATTGCCTCCCTAACTGGCCAGTCCACGCCTAGCCGCTCAAAATCTCCTTGCCATTCTTGTATCATGATGTTTCGTTGTTCTCTCTGACGAGTAGTTTCTTTGTGTTGGCTCGTTGGGAATGAATCTAAGCTGAGGCAATAGTCATCTTCAAGAGAGTTGGCGATCAAGTCGACAAGTTTCTGAAAGAGCTGTGGTTGGTTTTTGTGTAGTTGAAGAAGAGGATATGTGACAGCATAGCATCCATAATCTTGTATCGGTAAGCCCCTTATTGATGCCATTGTTGAATTAGTATTATTGCGAAAGAAGAAAGAGAGGAGGGATCATAGTAACGGCCACGGCACCGAAGGAAGCAGGCTGGGGAGCGCAATGCGTTGAGCAAGGAAAAAGAGCGTGTCAGGTATCCACCTGTATTCACTGTATGCTTTGCTTTGCCTATTCGAGCTTAGCTCCACGCATATTCCATAAGTTAGATATCAAGGCCTCAGCTTCATAGCTAGACAATACAACTTCATTCCTTCCCTTACCACGTATTACCTCCAACAGAGCGTGAAAGTAACGTCGGCCTGGCGTACTCCGTAGGAGGGAGGCTAACCAACAGTTCCTGACAATCCGAAAAATGACTCCGAGGCACGCCTTGATAATAAGAGAATCAGTATATACCAGGAAAGGAGTAAGAGACGTACCCGCAGGCTTAATAGGTCTCTTTATTGTCCAAGTGGTCCTATCCGTCACGTAACTTACTTCAGGGGATATATACCCCTAGAAAAGTCGTACTCTCTCTCCTTTTCTCGTTAGCTCAATATCCTCGTACCTACGATTAGAGTCAAATAGAGAGATAACTTTTTTAATTAAAGCACTCCTATTTGTATTCGTGAGAGGGGGCGCCTTCTAACGGAGACCTTCCTAAAAATGTACCTTGATATCTAAAACTTGTAGTTTAAGCACACTTGAGAGGATAAGTATATCGTTGGAAATCTACATTTCGCCTTTTAGGATACTATAGAGTTACTTATTAATTTTCGTTTTCCGACCCAGAGAGTAAAGTTCCGGCTTGTGATAGATCGAAGTCTCGAAGTGCCTCCGCCAAGACAAAAGGGCTTAGCTCCATTACCCCTGCTGCCGCGTCAAGCTTCAAGAGACAGATTACACCTAGCGAACAGATATACGACATCGTCCGCGACAAGACGTTCTCTTTTCATCAACCACCACAATGGCCGACTCCATGGTTGGACCTTTTCTGAAAGGGAATACGGGGAGGAATACTCGAGGGATTCTACGACTATCAATTCTTTGTATAATTGCAGCTGCGGCCATTGCCAGCCGGTTGTTTTCAGTCATTCGTATGTTTTCCCTTCCAAGCTTGTAGAATCTACAGCACCGCTCCTGCAATGGAATACCGCGAACTGATTTAACGGATGTGGATTCGAGACTGTCTTTAAACGAGCGCTAATGAAATACAATTGTAGGTTTTGAGAGTATAATCCACGAATGTCAGTACCTCCCTACCCAAGCATACGAATATATCTTCTTTAGAACGACCAAAGCTGTTCGAACGATCGTGGAGCTAATTAATATGCAGTTGATCCGTGGTTTAACTTCCGAGCGACGAAATATCTTGTATCAAATGGGTTTTATGACTTTTGGGATTGGTTCGACGACAGAACATGGCATCCACTCGGTCGAGTTACTGGAGGCACTCTTTACCCAGGTCTCATGGTAACCAGCGGTGCCATCTACCATGCTCTACGTGCTCTTACTTTCCCGGTTGACATTCGAAACATTTGTGTGTTGCTTGCCCCGGGCTTCTCTGGGCTGACGGCATTTGCAACCTACCTGTTCACCAACGAGATGTCGACGTCGCCTTCCGCAGGACTCCTTGCTGCAGCTTTTATGGGAATTGCTCCAGGTTACATCTCGCGATCAGTTGCTGGCAGCTACGATAACGAGGCTATCGCCATTTTCCTTCTTGTCTTTACCTTTTACACTTGGATAAAGGCTCTCAAGCTCGGATCGGCCATGTGGGGTGCAATGTGCGCTTTGTTTTATGGATACATGGTGTCTGCTTGGGGTGGATATGTCTTTATTACCAACTTGATTCCACTGCACGTATTTGTGCTAGTATGTATGGGCCGATTCAGCCCAAGAGTATACGTCAGCTATTGCACCTGGTATGCCTTGGGGACGTTGGCAAGTATGCAAATTCCATTCGTTGGGTTCTTGCCCATTCGAAGTAGTGAGCATATGTCAGCCCTTGGTAAGTCTATACTAGCGTGTATCTTGTAAGGCATTTACTAATTGGGTTTCAGGCGTCTTTGGTCTTCTTCAACTGATTGGCTTCGTCGAATTTGTACGTTCCGGCGTTCCAAGCAAGCAATTCGGAACATTACTTCGAGGATTTGCCCTGGCCGTCTTTGGTATAGCGTTCGGTGGCCTTGTCCTTCTGACTGTGTCTGGTGTGATCGCGCCCTGGACAGGCCGATTTTACTCTCTCTGGGATACAGGATATGCTAAGATTCATATTCCTATCATTGCGTCAGTTTCCGAGCATCAACCTACCGCCTGGCCAGCATTCTTCTTCGATCTTAATCTGCTGATCTGGCTCTTCCCAGCTGGAGTCTATCTTTGCTTCCTTAATCTGGCTGACGAGCAGGTCTTCGTTGTTGTCTACGCCATTCTTGCCAGTTACTTCTCTGGTGTCATGGTTAGACTTATGCTTACACTTACGCCTATTGTTTGTACCGCGGCAGCTTTGGCTTTGTCACATTTGCTCGATACCTACCTTACTATTAAGTCTCCTACTCCTCCTGCGGATGCTGCTCTCGATGCCGCCGGCAACGCGACGCCTGTTCCCAGCAAGAAAGCAATTAAACAAGATGGCCTACGTTCTATGCGGCAGCCCCTTGTCGGCGTATATACTACGTTCTCTAAGGCCTCGGTTGTTAGCGCACTTACTGTCTATCTCTTGATTTTCGTTCTGCATTGTACTTGGGTTACCTCGAACGCTTATTCGTCCCCCTCGGTAGTCTTGGCAAGCAAAATGCCTGATGGAAGTCAACATATCATTGATGACTATAGGGAGGCGTATCAATGGCTTCGTCAGAATACAAAGGAAGATGCAAAGATTATGTCCTGGTGGGATTATGGATACCAGATTGGCGGTATGGCCGATAGACCAACACTTGTCGACAATAACACCTGGAACAACACACACATCGCCACGGTTGGGAAGGCCATGAGCTCGCGTGAAGAAGTCAGCTACCCTATTATGCGACAACATGAAGTAGACTATGTTCTCATCGTTTTCGGCGGTCTTTTGGGCTATTCCGGAGATGACATCAACAAGTTCCTGTGGATGGTAAGAATCGCAGAAGGCATCTGGCCTGATGAGGTTAAGGAACGCGACTTCTTCACCGAGAGAGGAGAATACAAAGTGGACGATGGGGCCACTGAGACCATGAAGAACAGCTTGATGTAAGAAGCTTGACTGCACCCCCTGAACTCTGCTGACAATACCGTAGGTACAAGATGTCGTATTATAACTACCACACGCTCTTTCCTCCTGGACAATGCCAGGACCGAGTACGTGGTGTCAAGATGCCCGACCATGGGCCTGTTCTCAACACTCTGGATGAAGCTTTCACCAGTGAGAACTGGATCATTCGGATCTACAAGGTCAAGGACCTTGACAATATTGGCAGAGACCATGCTGCCGCCGCATCTTTTGATCGGGGAAACAAGAAGAAGAAAGCGAGCAAACGAAGAGGTCCAAAAGTTTTGCGGGTTGAATAAAAGGGAGAGAAAATTATGCCTTGTACCATATCTCAATTGTCTTTGGCGTGGCTTAAAAATATACAGCAGGTCTTCTAGAATCGATTTTTAAATAACCCGCTGTCGTCAAGTGAGCCTTTGTAATTGGGTTTCTTCCCTTTAGTTCAAATTGCATTGCAAACTTTTCTACCCACAGACTGGTTTACGCTGCTGCATCGGACTGTTGTCAGCTAGCACCAGTCTGCTGTTATATTGTAAAGGCAATCCGAGATCCTTATCTCTAGTGAGTTGCCGTAGTACCAGTACAATACAAGCTCAAGGATAATATATGGGCTCCATAGTAAGCCATGTTTTCCTGACCTGGTGAGTGGCAGAGTACGTACGTCTCGAAATTTTGGCTCTGTTTGTCGCTGTGTGGGCAGCTCCTGACCGCCCAAAGTATTGAAACTGACATTCACCAGGTCGCCTTGTCAACATCAACCAACTCTCCTACCCCTCCCCGCTCCTTCCTCCACCAACCCACCTCCCCATATTCGCCTTCGTTACAACAGCTGCCCTGACTCCTATTCATGAACCTCAATCGCAACCATTTCCGACCCTCGAATGATATGATTGTCGGCTGATTCGCGACTGCAAGCTGATAAAAATGCTCACGGTGTAAGCGGTTCCCCAATTACCATCATTTCAGCATCCATTCATTAGCTTTAGAAGAACTAATCCGGCAAAAGGTATCGGCCCTCACGTTCGAAAGACGACGCCTCGGAGGAGAGAAAAGTTATACCAGCCGGAGCACCTTACCTGACGAAGGTGAACGGCAAACTTATGATGGCCCGCTCGAAGCAAGATAAACCTGCAGATCTCGCAATCAGCTTGCTAGGAGAGACGTTTGGGATCAAAAAGGCCACGCCTGTGCGCGCCAAGTCAACTCTAGAGCTACCAAAGCCGTTACTCACTGGAGGCGTAACTTATATCCCACAACAACAGTTTCCATACGCGACGCATGTCCCCGTGCAGCAGTTCACATACCCGGCTCCTATTCCACAGCTAGGCTTCCCGTGGAGCAACCTCAACCTTCACCAGCCCCAGCCTCAGCCGGGCGCCTATCCACCGGGTGGTCCACCGCGGCCACGGCCTACTGAGCAAGATTTTCAAAAGCTGAGGGAAATTGATGCTCACTTTATCGCTTGCAATGGGAAAACGTCCGTCACAGTTACAAGGCATGTATGTGCCAGCTGTGGAAGACTGAGATCCAAAAACTTCCACAAAGAAAATCCTATTAAGCTTGGGGAAACACCGACTCCTAGTTTTTGTAGGAAGTGTCAGAGGGATGCGAGTTCTACAAGCTGCTCAAGCAGTAGTGGTAGAGAGAGGAAGGAGACTAGGAAGCCAAAGAGTAGAACTCGGAAGGGCAAGAAGAGGGAACGAGTAAGCTGGAGCGGTTATCGGAAAAGAAATTCACTGATCTTTATTTCTTCAGAGATACATCTCAAGTTCCAGCGAAAGTGACGAACCTGAATACTCCAAGTCTGAACTGCGGAGAAGACTTAGGAGGAGTGAAGTGAGCTCTTTCTTTCGGGCTTTTATTCCTCGAGCAAAATCTAACCGCATAGTAGGGATGGAGATATGTTGAACCAGAAGATATCATCGACGATGAATATTTCAGTGATGGCCTAATCCGACGGGTCCGAAGAAGGTCACGCAGAAGACATCGACAATCAGAAAATACCATCAGGGTAGAAGGAGAGTATCCCGACTATGAAGAAAGTCGACCGTCGAGGGGGAGATCACGTCGAAGGTCCGATCATACAGAAGCGGATATTAACAGAACACCAAGAGAGCGATCGTCTTCGCTAGTAAGTCGGTCGTCCGGTGGTAAAGTTCGATCAACCGTAAGTCTCGAGGTGGGCCAGACATCAAGAGGAGGTGGTCAAAACGAGGCTCGCGATTATTCACGACGACGCTCACCCTTCCCCGTATACCGCCACAGCCGCGCCCCCATATATCATGAATTGGGTCGTCGGGAGAGTGAACGAGGTTTTGCTTATTTTGCCGACAGCAGCAACGAGTCGATTGCTTCCACAAGAACTTCAGATATAGATTATGTACTAGACTCAGAAACGATTCGAAGAAGGGAGCTCAGGGTTGATAGAGACACAGTAACCTCAGGTCGTCGATATGAAGCATTCCAGCGCCGTCGACGGCTACGCCGATCTCCAACTGAATTGACGGGGCCCTTGGAAAGACCACATGTCATATACCCTAGAGGAAATGGGGATGTTGTTGTGGAATATACTTATCAGCCTAGGCAGCACCTGCGTGAAGGGCAGCGAAGACAAGAATACGTTGATAGGGCTATATTCGAAGGCCGCAGCCGAACTTCGGGGTTTTTAGCAGAGGAGGAGGCTGCAAGATATTATCATGACGATTGGGCAAATGCAGAACCTGAAAGGGGACGCACTAGGCGGAGAGTATCTGAACGAGGTTATCGTCGGGACAAGTATCGGGATCCAGAGCTGGCGGATTCCGCAGTCAGCTATAGGAATGGTAGACCTCCAGGCTGTCCCTAATAAGGCTTCACCAGCTGACATGCTATAGAGTACTATGGTGTTCCCCGAGCTCCAAGTCCACCATCACCAATCCGCCGTGTATCTATAACAAGATCAAGACAAAGATCTCCATTTGCTGGGGAAGCCAGCCGGCGCGGCCGCAGCCCATCTCGGGCCTCATCTCGGGCCTCATCTCGGGCCTCATCTCGAGCATCATCTCGGCCTTCATCCCGGGTTTCCTCTGCATACGTAGGAGAATATCAGCGGGCCCTGGTACAGTCGCCTCGACGTTCAAGGGAGAGGGAGCACTATCCCGACGACATCCCTGATATCGCAACTAGCTATAGGATTGTGGAGGTGGAACCAGAGCGTGAAAGGAGACAAGTCAGATTCCGAGAGCCGGATTCTGTGCCTGGGGAGTGGGAGCGCGAGCGCGAGCGGGAGAGTGAGGTTTCAATGGTTTGGTGAGTTTCGGGACCTGCTCTGTTGGTTGCCACACTATTATCGAGCCAGCTGTGGGAAGGATTCGAGTTGAACGCCGATCCTTCAATGCTCACGGTATAATTAATGCGCGATTAGTACGAAACCTCCACAGTGATATATATGATGACATTTTCAACCCGCCCGCTTTACTTCTAGTACTCGGTGGTTCGAATAGAAGATGTTTTTAAGAAATTGCCCTGTTTACCCCCTCTTGACTGTTTTGGTAACGGATTAATAGAGAATAGCTCTCCTCGTATGTCAATGTTACCAGTTGACGAAAGGGTCCCCCAAAAGCCAACAGGGTCGTCCAAAACGGAGCAAGTCATTTATCTGGGAGGCATAATGTATGTATAAGTAAGTACATGGAATGTGTACGTACGAAGTACTCTGTACGTAGTAGCTGGTGTAGCCCATAATAGATATCGCAGGTTTCACACCAGGAGACGAGGCAGGTGAAGTAGCAGTGCAAGGACGGCGTATGTACTTCGTACTCGAGTCACACAGTTCAGGTGATCGAGTCGCAATGCGACGGACCGTGGGGAGCGCAAGTATATGTATGCATTATTATAGTTTATGTATTCTGTCTCTCTCGGCCGTGCATTCTCGCATTACACTGATTACAGAGAGACAATGGCCGGTGCTAAGCCGAACCAACTCGATACTAATTGCCCAGCTATCTCAGTAATAAACAAGCTATTAACTCGCTAGGAGCTCCCTCGAGCCCAGGCTTTCAGGGGCGCGGGCTGCCCAGCGGCGCAAGAGCTCCGAGGTGGATCAGGTGAAATTGCGATGCTTGTTGATAGTTCTGATCGCAGGATTTCCGCTGTCGCCATTGGCGGTTTGCCTGTTCGCATTCCCCGGCTTGCTGGGCTGAAGTGAACGTATTGCTCGTCCAACCAGCGCCACTGTCCGTCCCCCCTGGTGGCTTCATTACTACGCCGGGGACGCCCTGGTGTTGTGGAAATACGAATTAATTACCACACTCTGCCTGTCACGGCCGCTCTCTCTCCTTCTCTTCCTTCTCCTTCTTTCTCCTCATCCATCTCTGCTCCCGTTGTCTGCTCTGCTCTCTGCTTATTATTATTGTCCTGTCCTCCACCCACTCTCGCTAGTCAAGAATACATATTCACTCGCTGTTCTCTGCCCGTCGCTTCTTCTCCGAACCCCCTATTTAATCGTGTTGATACTTGTGTAAGTCCCTCACTCTGTCGCATGAATACTGTAGAGAAAGACGCGTCACCTTTGCGCCCCTCTACTTGCTTCCTCAGCTGCTTTTGCGCATAAAAGACAACCAACTAACACCTCTGAAAAGATATCGCAAACCTCATTCACAATGCAATTCTCCAGCCTCTTCCTCGCGGCTGCCGCGCTCGCCGCCGTCAACGCCGCCGTTGAGTTGACCAACTCTGCCTACAATATCACCGCCGGATCTACCTTCACCATCACCTGGTCCGCATCCGCCGGCCCTGTCACCCTCACCTTGAAGAATGGACCTTCTACCGACCTCAAGACCGTCAGCACCATCGCAAGTAAGTACTAAATACCGTCGTCAATTGACTTGAACTAACGTTTTATGAAAGGCGGTCTTGGTAGCGACTCCTTCACCTGGTCTGTCCCAACCAGTATCCCAGCCGACACCTATGCGATCGTTATCGATGATGGCTTGACCAGCAACTTCAGCCCTCAATTCAAGATTGCTGGCGCATCCGGAACAGCATCAGCCTCCGCTTCAGCCTCCGCATCATCATCATCTGCATCTGTCACCTCCAAGGCCTCCTCCTCCTCTTCCGCTGCCGCCAGCACCACCTCTTCTGAGTCTTCCAGCTCAACCAGCGCGTCGAACTCTACCTCGACTTCTTCCGGCAGCTCTTCCAGCTCAACCAGCTCTAAGTGTTAGTAATATCCTTGTCCATGCTAACAACGTTGCGATGGCTAACAAACCAATGATTAGTATCTTCAAGCACCAAGACTTCATCATCGCCTGCAAGTACCGGAACAAGCACCGTGCCAAACACCAACTCAGGAGCCGGAGAACTAGCCTCCCCACTGGCCCTGGTCTTCCTCACCGTCGCCGCACTCCTCAGCCTCAACTAGAGACCCCTCCCTCCCTCAGCTGGACCGGCTCCGAACATGTCTATAGGAACTCACTAGGAAATAAGTGGAGCTATTTGATTGCGTACCGTAATATAATAATTTTTTGACTGGATGGAAAGCGGAAAGGGCTCCTCATTTTCGTCACGCATGTCGCAGTGGGCGCAAATTCATTTTTGAGCAAATTAATAACAAAGGAGGGCCTATTCTGTCATTGCTGGAAAGAAAAGGACGGCACCTGGCCTGTATGTAGTAAATGCCCCGTATATCATGAAATCAAAATCCATCTACAAAAAAAACATGTCATAGTAGTACCAAGCCTTTCGAGTAAAATCGCGTGCCGTCCCGAGGATATGCTGTCACCCGTCCGCGCCATCCCCACTGATCGGCATGTTGCAGCTGTCAAATCGCCACAAGAACACTTTCCCTTACCCCCACTGACTTCTGATGATGCAGATTACCGCACTGCGTCGAGTGTAACGTTCGATGACCGCGCCGTTCGAGGAGGGGGGTTTGAAACGGCGATCCAATCTATCTCGGGCGCGATCTGTAACATCCCTTCACAGCTTCAGAATATACTGAATGCGCCTTTTTACCCGCCTGGCTGGGATTGACCAGGTAGGCAGGCAGGCAGGGAAGGATGTAAGCAAGCAAGGAACTTGCCGGTAAACTCGGTCACTACTACCTATCAATGTGTGAAATACAAATGCAAACTATACTGCTGGTTCTAAAGGCCGATATTTCGTAAAGTCGTATACTAAGGACTTGTTCTACAAGCGCGTTTGGCTTGGTAAGTGTGTCGGAGAATGCTCATAACAACGGGACACGAAGAATGGGCGCCTTCAGTAGTTGGAATTGAAGACCTAGCAAGCGGCGGCAGTCTCGGCCATAACGTTCCAGCCAGGCCCTATCACAAGCCTCACGGAAACCCTCCCATGTGATAATATAATATATTGTGTATTTTATTCCTATGGAGAGAACTAACTAAGTGGGCGTCTTCCACATACCGCATAAACAGCTCACTGGAATGCTGCCGCGTAATAGCACCATCCCCATTCCATATCAGCATTCATTTAGAGGATGCCACGCATACCAAATAAAGTCAAGGTGCACACGCAACCATCAATATCCAGCCTGCCAAATCTCTCCCGCTGGTATTTTGCGTACGCGTGTATAAATGCAGCCGCTCAACTCTCCGCTCAGTAACGCCGGGTATGTGGGGTTTTGGACACAAAAGCAAAGGAAAGTAAGTACTTATACAAAGAAGTAGCTGTCCATGTTGTCCATGTCCATGTTTCCATGTTGTAGGCTTGCTCCCTTCAGACCTGGAATTTCAGTGAAGTAGCGAGGCACACTCCGTGTTCGAAAGACGTCCAGGTCGAAGGAGGGTAAAGTTGCTGGAAGTTTAGGCCGTAGGCGGATCGCGAGCGAAAGACTGATTGAAGACATTCAAACTCTTGAGTTTGACCTCCCGAGCAGCAGCATTTTCATTCCGTTTGACGTCGTCCATCAGCTTTTTATGCTCCTCAGTTCTCTTTTCCTGCTCAGCCAAGATATCTAGTTCCTGCGTACGACAGGACTCCTCGATATCCGCCAAAAACACTAGATTGGTGTTGGTGTGGAATTTCTCGCCACTATTTCTCGGCTCCTTGGAGTTGCCCCAAAGGCATTCAAATCGGAATCTGGTGGCTTGACCTTGCGTCTTATCATCCCACACTGTGAGTATATCGCCGTGTCGAAGTTCGCCCCAGTGCCTGGAATAAGAGTTTGGATTCTGGCGGTCATAGCTAGGTAGATGGACGTCATTGATCCAGATTCCCGAGGAAGCCTTGGTGGAGATATAGAATGACATGTCCTGGTCTTTCTCGTCCCATAGCTGGATTTTCCTGGCGATCTGTCGATAGAATCGGGGCTTGAAAAGCATGATCTTGAATGCGTACTTTGGAATCCGAGTTTCTTCTCCATTAGAATAGCGGACTGTTGTGGAGTGTCCTCTGCCCCAGGACGTGATGCAATCTGTAATGTTGATATTGATAGTCGGCAAGCAACTGTCTGGCGTAGCAAGGACCTTTGCTAAGATGCGTTTCGGAAGCTGGAAATCATTGCCAACAACCGGCTCGGGGACTATGTTTGGGGTAGCGGTAGTACCAGCGTCGGCTCCAGGGCTAGGGGCATTCGAGGGATGAGCCGTGGAGGGAATTAACTCGTCTTTGATCGTACGTCTAATGGTTTTTGGTTCCCGCACGGAAGAGCCTTCAACAAGTCGACGTTCATCTCGTTTCATGGTCATACGTCTACCATCGTCCGCTGTAGGTTCGGATTGGGCACGAACAGGTTCAACTGACGAGCTGCGGCTGCGGCTGCTTCTATAGCTCTGCATGGTCGACTCAAAAGTCTTCGTACCTGGCTCGAATTCCTCGCCCTTAGACTTTGCATACTCCTTGAAGTTGAAGTAGTCGGACGTCATCATGCGAGGGTAGTTATAATGGTGAGTTGACTTGTCTGCCGGATCCCAGAAAATGCTTGGTGGTACTGGTATGTCAATCTCACGCGCTGATACACGTCGTCTCTTAGGCGGAAGGTCAGCTGGCTTCCAACTATCATCACTATCGTCATCGTCATCTGGACGAGGTCGTCGAAGGCTGATGGTCACATCTCTCGAATTGTCGGCTGCTGGACTGCTTGCTGGGGGAGAAGCCACAGAAGCTGGCGAATGCATATTGAGGTGGCCGACTAAAGACTCAGTGCCCATAAGACTGGAAGATCTGATGGCGCGCTTATCATGATCTTGATCTCTGGCCGGGCTCACAGGAGGAAGGTGCATTGCAGGCTCCATTGTGGTTGGCAATGCAACGTCAGCGTCGAGACCATCTAGTTGGGAGTTGTCGATGTGCGAATATTGGGTCGTCGTCCGGTCTTGTGAGTATTCCAAATCCTGCGAAATCTGGAGGCTGTGGTGAATCCCGTGATGGTTAGCTGGGATGCGAAGGTTTAGCTGATCTAGCAGTATGGCGCCAGAGCTCCCCACAACCGACACGTTCACTTCGCCAAACAAACGCCCAGGACCATGATTTGGTGCGGAAGTATAGGCGAACCCATAGCTCGAGGCATCATTGCTAGTATCAAAACTGCTTGGTATCTCACGTAGCTGTATCTCGGTCTCGTCGCTCGTGCCAAATTCTTCGCTGTCATTGATTTGGCGATCCACAGGGTCCGCGATACTAAGCTGCGACGCTCCTTCCTCAAGCTGCGGGTCAAGCGAACCCTCTTCGTTGCTAGGGATATCAATCTCATCCTGAGTCATCGAGACGTCGACATCATCCTCAACACCAGTAAGCCAAGGGCTCTGCTGCAGCTCTTCGATCGTAGCTCTATGCTCAGGACGAACATGAAGCATCTGTCGAACAAAACGAATTCCATTATCGGAAATGTTGACACGCTGAAGAGGCCTAATATCAAGTGGCTTCGTCATGACTTGGTTGAGTAGCTCCTGATAGCTCGTCCCATTTTTCACTGGATAAGGAGGGGCTCCGCAGAGAGCGTAGAAAAGTACACCGGCTAGGGACCAAACATCAACGGCATGACCGTAACGTTGCGGTGGCAGAGATTTCCTATTCGGTCCTCGAAGAGTTCGTTTGCCGGTCGAGTCATACTCGCGATATTCATTGTACACCTCTGGAGCACAGTAGAGCAAGGTCCCGCAAAATGTGCGAAGGAATGTCTCTTCGCTGTCAATCATCTTCGACAAACCGAAGTCGGTTAACTTGACCTGCAATGGTTCGCGGCGAGAGATAAGAATGTTGTCTGGCTTGACATCCCTATGGGTGATGCCCTTTTCGTGCAGATAGCCCAGCGCATCCAAGAGCTGGCCTCCAACGTCCCTAACATCTGATTCGGGCAAGCGACCGCGCTCATGGATAAGACTGCCTAGATCGCCGCCGGGAATGTACTCCATTATGATGTACAAGTAATCTTCCCAGTCAATATGCTCAATATACTGAACAATGTGCGGCTGCATTGTGTTAGCGGAGCTAGTAGCTTCCTAGAGAATGAGACACTTACGTGTGTGATTCTACTCATGATCGTCATTTCCATATCCATTTTCTGATCTAGAATACCATTTTTCATGAAGCGCCTCTTCTCAAGTTCCTTGGCAGCGAACGGAACCCCATCAAATTTGGCTGTAACTTTGTAGACAACAGCAAAGGCACCTTTGCCAATGCAGCAGACCTTGTTGTACTTGGATCCGCCTTTCCACTCTTTCAAGTGCTTGCCAAATGTTGACAATGGAGCCCCACCAGGAGTACCTACTCCAGGAGTCGGGAAAAGGTTGACCTGTTACATGTGAGTTGCATATTCAGATAAGGAAAGGGCTAGTCTTACAGGATCTCCTTTTCCTCCACCTGTCGCAGCGTTTTCGGCACCACGCTGGTCTCTCAAGGTAGCCAGATGGAGAAAGAACTTCGTCACGTTTTGCTGGTACACCAGTTCGGAAGCATCACTTCGTTGAGGCATCCAAGCAACGAAATCGTAATTTTCTTCGGGCGGAGTCATGACAAGAGTGATCTGGTAGCCTGTCTCAAGAGTGCGTCTATAGTCCAAACCATTCTCTTTCTCCTTGGCTCGAAGCATGACGCCATCGACCACGGTCCCATTGGTAGATTGGTCCTCGATCATGATGATTCCATGCTCATTGATATATATCCTAAAGTGAATATTGCTTACCCGTCTCGAGGGCTCGTTGTGGCCAATGGCAAAGTCACATCGCTGAGAGTTTCGGCCAAATTGATACCCACAGAGGGGATCCTTGAGGTCGGCAGACAATCGGAGCACGATAGCGCAAGAGACCAGGCCTTCAGCAGCGACCTTGGAGATATTGGCATCGTCGTCGGAGTCGATGGCTCTTTCTCTGATCTTGACATCTCCTTTTGCCTCGAGGGTGTTTCGTGGGTTCGCCTTGTGGATTCCGTGGGCAGCACGATACGCTGGCATCGACAGAGGATAGAGAATGCATATAATGTCGGCAGCATCCTCATCACTCAGCCCCGAGTTGCCTTGGTCGAAGCGTCGCTCGTCATTGTACAGCTGGGTGGCTACATAGTATGGATCGTGAGCTGACATATACTCTTGAAAGGCCTTGATGGAATCGGAGAAAGAAGAAGGGCGAGGGGGTCTTGTATTAGCAAAATATGTAAGAGATGGGTAAGTACCTGGTTGAGTAGGCTCTTCCTCCATGTTTTCGAACATGAAAAAGAGTGGGCAAAGAGGTATTGTGGTGGGGAGTGGGAGGAGCGACAGGTTTCGATCTCGGAGTGGCCAGAAGATATGGGCTTCAATTAATCGGTGGGACGCCCAGAGAGTTTGTGAAGCTCCTAGGCAACGATGTCGCCAATCTCACCAAGCTGCCCCCAATTGAAGTAGATATCCAAAGGAATCTTCCTCAACTAGCGAGCGTTCGAGTCGGCCTTGTAGACTCAGCCTTGTTCTCTCTGGCGACTCTCGTCTTGCAGGGTGCATTCACAGATTCGTTTCGGACAGCAGATGCTTTTAAAGACTGGCAGAAGACACAAGCCTTCATCAGAGTGGTCGTTACGTCGTGGGATACATCGATGTACGAAGGGCTTGGACGTCTTCTCTACAGAGCTGATCGTTAGTAACGGTCCTCCGAGCAACCAGCACGACGAACAAAATAAACATTTGGGCAAAGTTACATTGCCTCCTACAGCACACAACGTGCCCTGAGCGGGCCCACCACAACAGGTAATATCTTAGACCGCGGGATCGAGGGGAGCGGTTGGTAGTTGTTCACAAGACGCCGTCCGAACATTCAGACGAAAATGTTCACGTTCACAAGTCACTCGGATCGATGTTTACGAATTGGAATAAGCTATCCGAAGAGATAATCCGCGCCGGCGCTAAACCCTACCAAGTCCGTAGACAATGTCGAGTCCGTGGAGGATCCGTGCGCATATCCTTGCAAGGCCTCTACGGAGTACTAATGATTAAACAAGTTGACAGCGCAAGGCAGACAAAGCTACGCAGGTACATGATATATGTTAGATTCTCAGGGAGTAGTTAGACAGAGAAGAAAGCGTTTGGTTTGACAGCCACAGGTTCGGTTTGCTTTTTATTTCTAACATGGTTTTAAGATCTAGGGGACATATATTGTCTCTATTTCTGATGTTTTGTCTACAAAGGAACTAATGGTGGAAGAAAAGGGGGACAACCCAGGCTGTCACAAAAGTGGCTATAGTCTTTTGAGTGGCACCCCTCGTATAGAGGGAAAACAAGAGAAAATGGTAACCCAATACCTTTCTAGATTATCTGGTCTGCACCTGGTCAAACACTTCTTTGATAATTCCTTGATTCACAGCGCGAAGCTCTTCCTCCCTGTATCAAGCCATATATTCTAAACAAGCTGCCACCGACCTGGTGCTGTTAGGTTATCAGTAGCTCGTGGCAAATATTACATCACCCTTATCGGTGGTTGCACGTTTGCAAAGCGGTCAGGTACAACAGTAAAAGACGCAGCACTAGGCAGCATCAACAAACTTAAGCAACAGGTTAGCAGACCTTACACATAAACGCCGATCGCTCCATTTACAACGTCAATTCAAGAGCGCCTTATCCATGATATGGCCCTTGCTAACGCCCCCGAGACGCCTAACGGAGTCACGTTAGAATACTTCGCGCTTCGTACATTGTACCCAGCCTCCATTCTTGACTGACGCCACCCCCACATCCTGCAAAGCCACAAGGTTCGCAGATCGGATCGAGGCGGCCGCTTCATCCGACGTATATCCAGAACGCCATTGCGAATCTCCAGGATGGCTCCTCGACGCAGAAACAACAAGCAGAAGCCGAAGCAAAAGATGCCAGGTCTAACCGTTGACGCCTCTCCACAAGTCCAAGTCCAGCCTCAAGGCCAAGTCCAAACCCATACGGCCACAAACTCACGCGCATCATCGCCCGTGCAGCCTCCCTACTCCCCCATAACGCCTACTCTCAGCCCGGCACACCTCGCCGCGCCGAGCACATCCTCGTCCTCATTCCTTGACAATGGCCACCCTAATACTACACCCGCCACAACACCAGCACCTCCTAGACGTACCTATACCCATACGCAACCTCCTCAGGCGGCGATCCCACAGCCTGCGCCCGTGCCCATAGCACTCGACGAGAACCCCGATGCGATAGCGCTTAAATCCGCAATCGCCATACTACAATTACAGGCCCGGAATGCGACAAGCGATATTAGGACCTTGCAGCAAGTAAAAGAGCGAGCACTGCAAGACCCGGAAGGATTTACGGAGGCGTTGGTAAAAGGAGAACTCAAGTCCAAGGGCGATAAGCTCTTTAACCCTTCACCGGATGATGATGATAGCGACGAGGATGAAGAGCACGAGCAAGGGGATAATAAGACGAAAATGGATGTAGACCAAGGTGAAAGAAAGGGAACTGGCAAGCGCTCGTGGCCTGCTCTTCCGACGCCTCAGAATATCGTCCGATGTGCGCCGATAAACTGGACTCAGTACGCCGTTGTGGGCGAGTCCCTTGATAAGCTACATAAGGAACAACAGGCACGGCCGTCGGAAGGAATGCCACAGCAGGTGGGCCCGGATGGGCAGCTTTTGTTTGGCGGCGAGGGCCAGAGGAGGGTGTCGGATATGGGAGTTGCAGCCCCCTATCAACCTGGTAGGGACAAGATCGATAAGACCAGTGCGAAGGTCCCCAAAAAAACTGGGACTAAATGAATTATGAAGGGGTTTTTGGGGCAGAAACGATTATAAGGGACAAGCGTTTACGAAAATTATGATACTATGATATCCGTGCAAAAGAATAGGCATGCAGTGGTGTTGGTGGTTATTGAAATGGTTTGCTTGATAGTAGCTAGTGTACTTCGTACTCGGCAGGGAATAGAGATATCCGCTTTGCAAAAGGCAACACATAGGCTCGAAATTTAGCCTTCGTATCTTCCGCCCTTGTTTATTGAACGCTGTTTGATACTAAGGGAGAAAAGCTCCTCGTGATTCTGACTCGCCTATTGCTTCCCAAGCACCTGATCAAATATTCCAATCAACTGCTTCACTTCCTCCACTACCCATTATTAGCCCAGGATCTAAAAATAAATCAAAACATGGGCGATGAGAAAGCAACTTACAAGTATTATAATGCACCATCGAGACTCTCACGATGCCATCACTCCCCAATCCCAAATGGTCTTGCACTAGCCGATTACTATAAAACGCACCCCACCGGATACCCACCTCGCCGTTACTCAACTTATCCACACCTTCTACTACATCTTGGCTCTTCCATCCCTTCACTGTAAAACTAATCGTGCTGACCCTCTTCTTTATATCTGCGTCTCTTTCACCGTAGATAGTTACATCTGGGCGGCCATTTAAGTAAGATAACAACTGGCTTTGAAGCTCGCCCTCATGTTTTCCAATCGCCATCCAGGAGTCTGTCGGGTTGGGACCAAAATAGGAGACCACGGAGGGAATTGAAGCCAAGAGTTCGTAAGAAGCACCCGCCAGGCCTAGTTTGTTTTCTAAAGTAGCTGAGGGGTTGAAGAAGTGACCGAGGGACTTGATGGCTTGAAGGCCGCGGGAAGAGGCATATAACATGGAGATGTGAGGACCGTAGACCTGGTCTGGTAAATACATCTCATCACTAGGAACTAGGTTTGAACCTACCTTGTACCAAGAAAAGGCATAAAAGTCTACCCCAAGCGCCTTTACATCAATAACTCGATGTGGTGCATAGGCCACAGCATCTACGCATAGCAGTGCCCCGGGAATTGTATGGACGGCATCTGCTATGGCTTTGATGTCGTGAATGGTGCCGAGGACGTTTGAGGCATGAGTGCAAGTGACCAGCACTGTTTTCTCTGAGAGTAGCTCCTGCAAGTCTGAGGCTAGGAGCTTAGGGTTCTCTTTGGACTGAGGTTGCCACCACTTTACGACGAGTTTCTGGCGGGAAGCTATGTCTACCCACGAGGCAATATTTGCTTCATGATCAATAGCGGAGACGATAAGTTCTGAGCCTTCCGGGAAGTTAAGCGCGTAGGAGAGGTTACGGAATAGTTGTGTGGTGGAGGAGCTTAAGACTATAAGACGACATATTAGCATACAGAAACCGGAAAGTGAAGGAGTTCCTTGCCAATATTCTCTGGGTTGGCATTGATATACTTCGCAGCCGCCTCGTAACCGGCAGTGTAGAGGGCAGTGGACTTCTTCCCTACCGCATAGGAGCCGCCAAGTTGAACATTTGTCTCGCTGAGATACTTAAAGATCCTTGAGTGATAATAGTATTAGACATGGCTATGATCGGCGCTGCTTGCCTCCAGCGACTCACGAATCAATCACGCTTCCCAGAGTCTGACTTCCCCCGGCGTTATCAAAAAACACTTGGTTTTGCTTCAATGCGGGGAAGCGCTCCCGGGCGCTTGTGATGTCGAAGGACTCCATGATGGATTTGTGTATATCCGGTGGACTTGACGGGAATTCGCCAAGATAACAAACGGATGATGAAGGAGAATTCCTCATCGGAATTGAATACACAGTTTTGTACTTGTACTGTTTATGTCACTATGTTCACACTGTATTCGGCTTCATCGCAGCTCATAGGTTCGGTCCATATGGATTTAGCCCCTGTGTACAGTGGGTAATGGACCGCTTGGTCAGCCAACTCCCATTAATGCCCCCAACCAACGATGCAATGCATACCATTTTTTGGTGGTGTCATGCATCCCAAGCTGAACGAATGCTGATGGATGGTGAAGAATCAGAAGCGCTTACACTGCATAGCGCGGTTAGGAAGCCTTAAGAGCGTGTTGAATTTACCAGTTAGAATTGAATTTCACATGCGCCCCCTATTCCCATGAAATGGATCCATTCATGCGCTGGTTTTGTTGGCAGGGCGGTGAGAAACTCGCCAGGCAGAAAAGGCGATAGAAATGGAACGATTTCCCACATAATATTTGATAACTCGCGCCTTGACAAACAACTTTACCAATAACCTTATCAATTTGAATATTTGAACATGAAGAGAAAGGCTGCATCCCAATCGAATGGCCGCAGTGGCGTAGGAATCCTCAAAAAGCGGGCAAAGACCAGTACGCATACAATTACATCCCACGTCCCATATTGCACCTGTGGCACAGCCTGACAAATTTGTCAAACAGTTCTCTCGGAAGAAGAAGTCCAGAAGAGCTTCCGCAAAGGTCTTCTTGACAAGAGCATTCTCAAAAAGTACACCAAAGAATATGCCGATTCAGAACCCTACAAACACCAGGTCATTAGCTCTCTAATCGACGACAATCTCCTCCGCTCTGTCCGGAACGAAATCCGCGAGAATGTGCATTTCACTCCGAAAGAAACCGATATCTATAAGATCCACCAATCTGGAGACCTAGCCAACCTCGACGGGCTCGATGATGGCGCCCTCGACAAGCTACCCTCCCTCCTTAGACTGCGAGATGCGATGTATTCCACTTCATTTCGAAAGTACGTTGCAACAATTACCGGGTCAGGGGAGCTGAGTGGTAGAAAAACGGACATGGCTATCAATGTCTATACTCCTGGTTGCCATTTGCTATGCCATGACGACGTTATCGGTAGTCGGAGAGTTAGCTATATCTTGTACCTGACGGACCCTGATCTGCCCTGGAAAGAGGAATGGGGTGGGGCTCTGCGATTGTTCCCGACGAAGACATTTGAGGATGAGGATGGGGGAAAGACCGTAACACCGAGTCCCGACCCCACGAAGGTTATACCCCCAGCTTGGAATCAATTGAGCTTTTTCGCCGTTCAGCCGGGCGAGAGCTTCCACGATGTTCAAGAGGTTTACCATGCAGAGAGCCAGGAGCAATTGAAGAAAGATGGAGGCAGAATCAGAATGGCTATCAGTGGTTGGTTTCATATCCCTCAGATCGGGGAAGAGGGGTATGTAGAAGGGGCAGAGGAGGCGTGGGGGAAGAATAGTAGCTTGATGCAATTGCAAGGGAACCCTGATCGATACGACTTCCCTCAATCGCAATTTATCAATATCGAAGCCCCGAAGGAGGCGGAAGAAGAGAAAAGTTTTGAAGAAGCTGATCTAGACTTCTTGCTGAAGTATATGGCACCCACGTATTTGACTCCTGACACTCTGGAGCAAGTTGTGGAGCAGTTCATGGATTTGTCCAGTGTTACTCTGGGTGGGCTCCTATCCAAGAAGTACTCCGAAAAAGTCCGCGAGTATATCGAGGCCCAGGAAGCATTGTCTCTGCCAAGTACCACTGCGGAGATTGAGAAAGGGTCTTGGAGGGTCGCGAAGCCGCCACACAAACACCGATTCTTATATCTCCAGCCTTCCTCGTCGGAAGAAAAGCCAGCAGATGCTTCGAGAACCTTGAACCCTATCGAGGAATTATTGGAAGTCTTCTTACCTAGCAGTCAATTCCGAAAATGGCTTGAGTTGGCTACGCAATGTGAGATCGAGAACTTTGACATCTTAGCACGTCGATTCCGCAAGGGTGGAGATTATGCTCTCGCAACCAGCCATGATGGCCAACCAAGGTTGGAAATTAGTCTTGGCTTGACCCCAACTCCTGGCTGGGGCGCTGATGAAGATGAGGAGGAAGAGAGTGGGGATAACGCCGACGACGAAGCGGAAGATTCTAAAAAGAAGAATGGAAAGTCCAAGGCCAATGGAAAGGAAATAGCCAAAGCAAAAGAGAAGGAGCAGGAGCAGGAGGATGATGTTGGAGGCCATGAAGTCTACATGGCTGGGGACGATGACGATACCAACGGGGACGCAGCAATCTACAAGACCTCCTCTGATGCCGACGATGATAATGTCCTCTTCACGATGCCAGCGTCATGGAACAAGATGAGTATTGTTCTGCGGGACAGCGGCGTCTTGAAGTTTGTCAAATACGTTAGCAAGTGTGCCCAAGGGGATAGGTGGGACGTTTCTGGAGCATTTGGAGTGAAAGAGTTGGATGAAGAGGATGATGAAGAGGGCGGAGATGAGGAACAAACGGTGTCTCTGGAGAGCAGTGAAGAGGAGGTGTTCAACGGATTTCCAGACTCGGAGGACAGTGATTCTGATTGAGCAAGTGGCTCAACGACGGCCGTTCGTCTATGACCTAAGTGTCCCGGTACAGGCCCGAAATCGACAAACAATTGATGCTCGCCTTAAAAATCTGCGTTTTAATAGTGTCGGCGGTTTGGTCCAACTTAACGCCCACTGGAAAACCTCTATCATGCTTTACAAATATGGATTTTCTTCTCAACACCCGCGCAAAGCCGTTCAAGCCGAATGCGACCGCCACCAAGTATGTCACATCTAATTAATAGGCGGTGGCGTTGATGCTCAGACTTTAGTTAAATTTCCGAAGACATGTTGCATAGTGTAGGCATGAGCTGATGATTTACGAATAATGAATTCAAAATCTGTTAAAAGACCCCCTTTGGAATGCAAGTCAAATATCTCACTTCTATTTACGATGCAGGCGCGATGGGCTTCATTAAACTTCCAAGTTTCTTCAGCCCAGGGAAAACGCTATTATTCCAAAGTGCATACCCAGGAGACATAATTGGGGGGATTCCCCCATTTCATGGCCTTCGTTGGATATAGCCGCTTTAGCTATAAGCAGCTCGAGCTACGTCTCCAGTACTCATATATCACTCGTAAGCCAATAAATAGTTCCTATTATTCCCTAATAAGAGACCAGCTACCACATGCAGTTATATTTCCGGGAATCCCGCTCGCCGCTCTGTCCATAAGGAGTGTCCTCATTACAATCCAGACACCGGTCCCTTCCCCCAAACTCCATAAGAAACTCCGCAAAATAGCAACGCCCCTAAAATAGTAAAACCACAGGTGGTCCCATTCAATCAGTACGTCGGCGGCCAGTGCCCCTTCCTTCCCTGGGTACAAGGTCGATATTTCTTAAACTCCCTATCTAGCTCCTCTTCAGTCCACCTCCTATACGGCTCCGTCCCTACGTACTCGCCCTTGAGGCCACGAGCAAAGTACTTCAGATACTCCCCCCTTGGCATGAATACCACTTTCACAATGCCTTTGTCCTTATCCTTGTCTTTATTCCCTTCTTTATTTTTCCTCTTGAACCTTTTGAGCAGGCTCTTGCCCGTCGAGGGAGGCGAGGTAGTAGATGAGTTCGAGGGGATTGCGTTTGTAATAATTGCCGGTATGATGGAGTCGTCGGTGTACCGCTTGGGTAGAAACTGCTGTACCGAGTATGCATCCCCGCCCATCTTTTGCAGGGCGTTCGGTTTTAATAGAGGGATGGGACGCCCTGTTGCCGTGAAGTGGAGGAGAGCATCGTCGTCTAGATCCTCTATGGGAAGAGAGGAACTGATTGGCATGAGTGGTTCGTTGTCGGACTCATAGTCATGGGTGGGCGGGCTAGAGAATGACGGGGGAGGCTGTCTGAGAATTGCGTACTTGATGGTGTTGTCGTCTTCGCGGTAAGGGAAGAGGAAGCTGGATGTGTGTTGTCGACCCATGGTCTCCGATGTGCTGGCAAGGCTGAGGTTGATACGGATATGGATAGGGTATTTGTAGTCTCGACCGAGATATAGTGCTCTGCTCTGAAGGGTTATGGGTTTTCTGCTCAACTGGAGCTGAAGCTGAGTCTTGTGACATGCGTGCGCGGGGGAATCAAAAGTAGAGTTGCGTTGCAAAGCAAAGGAAACTGAAGGAAGAGATGTGACCTATTATTATGACATGGTGGCCCCTCTCTATATTTTGTGTATTGAAGCTGGCTGTCGTGGCCTCAACTGATATGATGTATTCTTACTTTTTCGTTCATTCGAGTCCAGAGTGTCTCAGCCTTCCACCAGTATGTGTGATGAGTGGTGAGTAATTGATAGATATCACACCATACGCGCCTTGCGCTACAACGCCCTCAACCGTGGCTTCGACTTTGGCTCCGACTGATTGGTTCACGTATTTGAGCGACTGCGTACAACGAGAAGCAGCATATGTCAACATCCTTATTTTGAAATGAAATCACTAGGTTTAAGAAGGGTAATGGAGCGACGACGACTAGTTTGTGACCAGACGATCTTTCCCCGCATGACATAGCGTTACAGTACTTATTAATACAGTAGCGCGGGGCAATTCTAGCTCCGACTTGTGGCGACTCCTCCCACGGAAGTACGAAGTACAAAGTATTATATTTCCATACCCGTGAGAGTGTTGCTAAGTCACAATATTCAGGTACGACAGCGATGCATTTATAATCTAGCAAACTTCCTAGAACAGGTGGACGGCCCTAAAACTTGTTCGTAGGTGGCACGAAACAATATACTGTGTAAGGTACCTAAGTAATGTATGTTCTAGAGGAGTCGCACTGCGTTCGGGAGTGCCTCCTCGAGTAACAGTAACTTCGGCACTCGAACCCTGGCTCGGACCCTGGCCCTGGTCGGTTGATTGGTCTGAGAGTCTTTTGAATTCCTATTGTCGCTCTGGGCTCTCTTCCTTTTAACCTTGACTTTAAGTTAATTGAAGGAAACTTATAACACACCTACTCCAATCATAATCCTACACATCCACTGTTATACTCCAGTAGTTAGTTAAACATAATGTATATTATTTGTCCAACTTGAATAGCTTTCGAGAGAAGCCTAGCACTTTCCGACTAACCGCGGTGTAGGATATAAAATTATGTGGTATGCTAAATGGGTCGTAATTTGTACAAATGCATCTTCGGAGGGCACCATAACGGGCGTACAGGCAAGACCGCATGATTAACCTTCGTAGCACGTTAGGATTGGAAAAGAAGCACAGCCATAGTGCTTCTACATACCGTCGCTTCCTACACCCGTCCATGGGATTGTCAACTCTGGAGTAACACTAAAGCGTCGTCTTCTGAAGCACAAGAGTACGATGAAGAAGAAGGCCCGAATCCCTGACCCGACAACTATGAAGCAGCCTTATGCAACTTGACTTTGACCCCATTCCCAGGCGCAAGGGTCAATGACAGCGACTTTTTAAGGGGTGCGGTCATATCCAAAGCTTCGATCTTATCATACCGCTGTAGCATCTTCACAATCACGAACGATGCCTCATTCAGCGCATATTGTTCTAGTTCTCAATTAGCAACCCTCCAGATGCCCTTTCATTCCCCAGGCGGAAACTTACGGCCAATGCAGACTCGTGGCCCACCAGAGAATGGAATCATCTCCCAGCCAAGCTTCCTGCCTTCCCACCTCGTAGGATGGAACTCATCCGCGTTTTCTCCCCAGATATCTTTTCGGCGCTGCATTACATAGGTATGGTACCCCACAGTTTCCCCTTTCCTAATTGCAACGGGGCTCTTGCCATCTGGGCCCCCGCCGGTAGGGAGAAACGTATCTCGAACTGCTTTCCTTCCATTTATTGGTACGATGGGATATAGTCGAAGTGTCTCATGCAGCACATATGTGAGCTCTTTGCAGCCTTTAAGCGATGTGAAGGTCAATTCATTCGTAGGCTGTATCTCAGTACCAAAGTGCTCAATTATACTTCGGCGTAGCCGATCAAACGCTTCTGGGTGGCGTGAGAGCAGAGCAATTGTCCAGGATATTAGGGCGGATGTGGTGTCTCGGCCAGCCAACAGAAGGTGGAGAATCTGGTCTCGCAGTTCGACGGGGTCCCTTGTCTCTTCAATCAGTTCTTCGAGCAGAACGAACTTTGGCTTCTGACCGGGCAGCACAGGCGCACGCTTATAGTCCGGATCTAGTGCTACGCGGACGAAACGATCCCCAAAACTTTTGACTATCTCACATGCCTTTTTGAATTTCTTGGGCGAATACAGCCAATAAAAAGACTTCATCTGAATCCGGAAAAGGATGGTTTTCTGAGCTTCGTCCATAGCTTCGGCGAAATCCATGTCTTCTTTGAGGTCCTTTCTATTCCCCGAATCGAGAGCATTTAGAGTGTTAGACTGGCTATTCACGGACTGACCGAAAAGAAATTCGGTGCTGACGTCCATCGTGAATCGATATATGAACGGCATAATATCGATTCCTTCGATCCACCCCAGCGCATTTTCTTCGGGCAGTGTCTTGAGGAGAACTTGGAAGTGTTTCTCGGCGGAATCTAAGTCGCTGACTTGGTCACGCGTGAATTGAGGTCTGAGCTGGTGTCGATAGTGCGACCATCTTTCTCCCTCTGCCGTAAAGATACCGTTTCCAAGCATATCAAAGAAATTCTTCTGTCTCGCAATTCCTATATCGAAATCATGAAACTTTGTTGCAAGAACGGCTTGGATATTCTCCGGCTCCGAAGTACCGACGACGCTGCTATTGAATGCGCTGAAAGTACGATACGTATGACAGCCCATCTTTTCTGACCGTTTGCGTATGATATCCTCGAGGGGGTCGATACCTTGTTGAGTCAGTCTTAGTTTACTACTCGTGCCAAAGCAGCTCCTCCTTCCAAGTGAAAGGGTGACAGAGATATGAGAGGGAATAGCAATATCCAAAATTAGGGTGAGGGCACCAACCATCAAAGCCAGTAATAAGAACGGAATATCTCTCAAGTCCCCATGGCAATTTATTGGGCACAATCTTTGGATCTTGACAACCATGTTGTTGACCCCATATCTTTAGAGCTCGCCACCGGAGAAAGTTCCTCAATTGAAAAAAGACGATGGTGACTGCAAGAAGCCCAATAGCTTCCTTGATCATAAAGGCTGTCATGGCAGACGAGAATTTCGAAGGGGCAAAGCTTAGTAGCAAATTCAACTACTGATCCTCATGTTGCGGATGGGTTGTCGCTGCTACTATATGGCCTTCGATTTAACAACTTGTCGGTTGCCTAGTAGCTACCGTACATGGGGGCTGCGCAATCTATCGCATTCGCTAATACTAATACCCCTTACCCATGTACTGTACATAGAGTAGTAGCGTGAAGGGTGTTGTCCTTAAGACCTCGCATTCGCTTCACCTACCCAAGCAAAGTGAGTCGCGTTTCAAGACCGCCGCGAAGCAGGTCAGGGGCATATGCTAGTCGTTGCTCGTCCATGTCGCGTTATCGAGATACTTTTGTACATCGCTACCACGCTTTGAGTTGTCGTGGTGGCTCATAGAACATCAGAACTGCCTCGGAAATTAGAGGTCAAAACGATGGCGAGTCGGGGCGTTTGTAGGGGGCGGCGTTCGGGTCAACCACATCCCGCAACCCTCTGTTAGCCACCTGTACTCTATTCTGCTAGGCTTACGAAGTATCTTCTTGTATTTTACCTTCGAATGGTTCAAATATTCCATCGATAGCCGATACTCGTAGAACAATGCCATCATCACCGGGACTATCTTCAGCCCCATGCGCAAATGGGGGGCGGCGTTCGCAGATCACGCTTTCTTATTGATACAAGGATAGGCTTCACAAGATTCGCAGTGGACAATTCGCTTAGATAGGGGTAGAGCGTAGATGAGTATTACAGGATTCCGGTAGTTTGATAAAAGTATGAAGGGAATATCCTCGGACTCTATGTCACTGAACCCACCCTATTTTAAGTTTACCCAGTATGTATCCGCACAATATCGAGGAAGGCTTCCGAGACTTCAAGTTACCTCTAGTCTGAGGCTGTAAACTCAGACAATGGTCCAGTCCTAACTTCTGTTTCCCTCATCTCCCTCGTCTCCCCAAAAATTCAACTTTGCCATGCCAACGCTCTTGAATTCTCCGTCCCCCGTCTTCATGAGAAGCAAGCCATCCACCCTCAAAGATGCAACCTAAGTCGCACGAAACGACGTATGACCGAGCCTCCGACTCAACTTCGTTGTCAAGCTGTCAACGACAAAGTTGAGTGCATTCAAATTCTCTTTGCCACAAAAAGTTATGCTTAAATACGCACGATACTCCTTCGCAATTGCCGTCAACAAATGCTTCTATATGATTTCGAAAGTCCGAAGACCGACAGCAGGAATCTTAGGTGTTATCGTCTAGCGCTTCTCACGAACATGTTACCATTCATACAAGACGGGCATCTTAGCAGCAAAGTTGTGCTAGAGGATAGGAATACAACGTCCGTGGTATCATCCATGAAATACCAGGCATAGCATTGTATCGAAGGTTACGATAGCTAGTCTACTTAATAGGCATGGTGAGACTCGTGCAAGTGCGAAATCACATCAGTGGATCCATCCCAAAGGGTTCGTTTGCACGAGGAGCAGATAATTTCATACAATCAAGGCAAGACAAGACAGAATCATGTCGGTGACAGAGTTGTATTGATCAGAGGGGTTTGAATACAAGCCCACTGGCGGGTCCTGGGCACCATGACCCTTATGAAAACGGGGATAGTATCGTCTGGAAGGTGGTGTTATGGTTCTTAGCTCCTGCTGTTACTCGGCATAGTCAGACCACATGTGAAGGTTTTATGGCGGAGAGAATGATGAAGAAATTTGCACAGTTTGATCGAGATAGTCAGAAGGGGGGGGGGGGTTCTACAGATGCCTCTCGGAACATACCGGCAGCAAGGGAGGAAGTGCTGCCCGATGGCAGGCCATGCGTGTAGAGTTGCCATTGAGCAGACGCATTAGGCTGGCTTCTAGCATCCGATCCACTCAGGGATTTATGATTACTGGAACACCTGTCCGCTGTCGTGAGATTCATGTAACGGCGAGACCTGTCTTAGGGGAGGTTTATGGCCAGGATCAGCAGGAGAGTCATCCAAGCAATACAAACCAGAGTAACCCTGGCGGTAACCTATACTGGTGGAGGGTTTGAAACTGCGGAGGAAATTACACTGGGAAAGGATGATACAACTCTATCTGCTCTGCATAGCTGGGAAATCTATATAGAGCAGGGCCAGCACAACGACTGGCATGATTCATCCAGTTGAGGAGAAAGGAGCTCGTACCATGGCACAATGCTCCCTCCGAACGTCGTCATATTCGTACGAAGATACACCAAGAGAGTGGTATGGTAAGCTGCGCGTGCAGGATCGGCATTAAGGAGGAAGTCGATGCATTAGGCTGAACCTTTCGAGCATTCTGTCCGCCAATCAGCCCGTGTGAGGGAGAGTTGAGGTATTACCGAGGCAGGGGCTCATGCCATTGTTCAGATTGCCTCCCTTGAGCATGTTGGTGATCTGGTGCTCTGTCCATCCTCTTCTGTAGCATAATGTAAGTCGGTCTACTAGCAGGGCTTGCGGACGAGGAGTTCGCAGTTTTGCTTGACTTGTACGGCCACCTAGATAACGGGTTCCAAGAGAACCAACGTTTGGCACCGCTTGGCTTGCCCCTTTTGCATAATGTGAATGAGTTACAAGCTTGATCTCTGAGGTGCTCAGAAAGGAGAATGAACATATTAGCGTGCATGGTAGTATGACGTTGATATCCTGCCTTTGATAATTTGATACCGACTTGCGACAGGCGAATCCATTCATGATGTATTTCACTCCCCCCTCAATCCTCTGATGAGACATGGACAATGCCTACCAAGTTAGCTCGAAATACACCACCATGAAGACAAGTAATTCATTACTTTACCTCAATCTACCTATTCTTACATCTAGCTTAACTCAGTTTATCCCACACCCCTCTTCAATAGCCCGCTACACGTTTCCGACTTTGTATCTCTCCTTCAGGTCATTCTAAACAAACTGATACTGTTGCGAAGTCCCTTATCCCTCATATCGCTTCCCGCCAACCTTTCCTCCAGAGACTTTTCCCACAAACCCATTATATCCTGTCAGTTTACCGGTTCTCTCTGAGTACACAACCTGAGTATTATCCATCACGAAGTTCCAGCGCTCTCTCGAAACAGGATTGATAAAGTCCGCTCCTTGCCCTGTAGAATTATCCGTAAAAGGCCCCTTAATCAGTCCTTCAATGGGGAAGTTATAAACCCCATATTTCTCAGTATCAGACATCTCGGAAGACGCCGACTGGAAGATGATCTTCTTGTTTTTGATCAGCACAAAATGGTCATACTTCTTGCCGTCAATCTTGGAGTCTAGCGTCCAGATAACGTAGATGTAAGGCCCCGCAACACCACGGGACATATGCCAACCATCAGATACTTGAGCCCAACCAATGGGCATCCAGTTCCGCTCTCGGCCTCCAACTCCGCGGAATTCAAGCTGGCTGCCATCGAGTGTGAAGGTGGCCTTGACGTCGCCGATAGCTGCTGTTTCTTGCCAGTAGAGTAGGGGTGAGAAAAAGACATCACCCTCAATGTCGCCGGGTCCTTTGCCATTGGGAAAGAATGGGGGGCTCTTGGACTTGATGGTATAGACGCCTTTAATTCTTGGTGAGTCAATGGTGATTTTCGCACTTTTCAGGTCTGTTGCAGCATTGAAAGTCCAAGTCGAGCCGGTAGTAACATTTGTCCAGGTACCGACAGTCGAGCCACGACACTGCTTGACCGTTGAGAAATCAAAGTAGGTGATATCAGAGAAAGTTGTACCGTTTGGGAAGGCGGCAAAGAGGTAGACACGCTGGGCAGCGGGCCGACCAACGATTGTACCGCGGCTGAAGGCTATCGTGATGCCAGCGAGGGCGTCGTCCGAAACCGCATCGAAGGACCAATCTTCTATAGCTGTGTTGTTGAAAGCGGCGATTTTAGGCCCGTCCCAGGCAGTCATAGGGCTTGTGTCAATGGGAACTGAGCCATTAACCAAAGCCCCGTCGACTGCTCGATCGATGGTGCAATTGTAATTATATGCATTGGAACCGGGCATTGGCGACGCAATCGACAGGCTACTCAACGCGAGTGGAAGCAATAGTTTCAGAAGCATGTTGGCTCTTAGCTGGAAGTTGGGTGAAGTTGAATAGATACTAGATCGAGGTTGGGAGGGAACGGTACTACGGGAACTCACGGTATCTTATAGAAAAAATGTGCTTCGTGAGAGACTCCAAGCTTATTCCTCATTTGATATTCTCGTGTCAAGGGGGACCACGAGTTACGGAGTGCTTCTAAGCCATTTTCATATTTGTGCTACGTGTTGTAAGAGATGAGATACGATACGAGTACCTTCCAAGCTTCATTAGTGCCAGTAGCAATGAGTGTATCTCAATACAGTAACTTACGCACAGTTCAAACGCGTCACCAGCTAATGCATACGTCCTTTGCAACAATAAATCGGGATAGTTTGACGATCTCACTGCGGAGCCGGCGTAGAATAAGAGGCGCAGTATTGCATCTCACCCAGCGTCGTTAGAAATTGCCCGGCAATTAAGAGCGTAACTTTCCGCTTCAGGGCTAGCTCTGTCAGATCAGGAGCTCACCCACTGCCAATTCATGGTCGTTCATAAGCTATAGATTCATATACATTGATATTTATCACGATCATTCTCGTGATAAGACCTGCCTACAAGCACCCCGCATCGTAAAATATTCCGTCCTTGGGAGTGCAGTCATCCTGAGCCTGCCCCGAATTAGGATTCACTATCGCGACATCGCTATCAGCATGCCACCTAAACGCCCTGGACGCCTTCTCACCAATACCCAGGCTCATACTAGAGGTGCCGCAACTCGTCAATCGAAAGGAAGGTCCAACTTAGGTTGCCAAGGGTGCAAGAAGAGAAGAAAGAAGGTATGCTCTGTCCTGTAATACCTTACTTTGCCGCCTTATAAGTGCGATGTTTGAAAGCTCTGATACACATGCCTCGACAGTCTCTTTAGTTTCGTAAGTTTCTTGTCAACAGAGTAGTTGGCTAACTAGCCTTCCCTAGTGTGATGAATCTCAACCAATCTGCAAACGGTGCAGAACTCTATCTTATACCTGCGTTTATACAGGTCATAATATGCCTGATTGGAAGAGCAGTCAAGTCAGCACTTTCACAATAGGAGCGCCAGCTGTCTCAAAATCTAAGATCAAGACCTCCCCAGCCGCCGACCCCGTGGACCATACCCGTGCAGCTGGGTGTCCGGAACCCTCGCATAGTAGCCTGATATTCCCTGGCTTATCCAGCGATTTTACAAAGTCAAGAGCACATGCCTTACCTGCTATAGGGATGAAAGATAATCCGGCTCTCGACAATCAAGAGAACATGCATCTCTTGACGTATTTCAAATCGAAAACCAGCAAATATTTGATCGGGAATGAAAATCTCTGGGCAGTAGATGTTTTACAACTTGCCTTTCATGTATGTCATAGCGATCACTGCAATTTGACAGCTCTTTCATTTTGCCTTGCATAGCCAAAACACTATTTCTTACCTGTCTTAGCATCCCTTCCTTATACACGCAATCCTTTCACTCTCTGCGCGGCATCTTCATTTCAAGTCAATTCACACTCGCAGCAATCGCCAGAGTACGTCTGCTCATCCTTCTCCATCTGGCCAAATTTACGCCACCCTCGAATCAAAACACCATCAAAGATCGCTCTCTCTCCTCCGCGCAACTTTCCTAGCTGAATCGTACAGTAACAACTATCTACGCTCAATCCAGTCCTCCCACTTCGCAACCTCATTCCTACTTTATTTTCATGCCTGTTCAGCCCTAGAATTTGACCCGTCCGGGTGTGGAGATACATCATTCATTTTTCTTCGAGGAATCCGCTCCCTCGTCATCGCCAGCCCTCTTGGAGCACACCAAGGAGTGTTCGCATCTCTACTATCCCCACCATTATCCATGCCTATCTGCTTTCCCCATGCGAAGCCATCTCTTGAAAATCCCGGCGCAATCTTCATGAATATTTTGGACGAGCTCCCAATTAATTCGAAATGGACCAGGAACAAGGATATATACGTTGAACGAATGGAGTCTCTTACACTCTATCTCGCCATTTGCATTCCTTCCGATACTTGTATCACCGAGAAACCAGTATTAGAGGAAATATTGCTATGCTTTCTGCGCTGGCAAACATTTGTAAATGTACCATTCTTGAATCTTTTAGGGAATAACGATCCAATTGCTTTGTCAATCTTAGCATATTACTACGCGGCTGTTAAAGTGGTCTTGAATAGAGCTGATGATGAGAAATACTGGTGGTGGCGAGATAAGCCTGAGTTCATTGTGCGTAGTATTGCCAGATACATTGGTCCAGAATGGGAGACTTGGATATCATGGCCATTGGCGATGGTAGCTTTATAGGATTCGGATATGGAGTTTACTAAAAGCGGTTGGAACTGTGTATATAAACCCCTGAGGAGATCGTAAAGTTGTGCAAGGTTGGTACGCTAGAAAAAGTAGATTCCTAAATGATTAGGATTATAGGGTATATATACTTAGTAAAACAAAACAAAATAACAGGCTACTCGTATGCTTCCATTTCGCAGCCAAGAACCTCCTACTCCGAGTTATGCAGAACAAACACACCGAGTCAACTTGAGACAGCGCCCAAGGAACACACCGACAACCAGAATTCTGCAGAAACACCGTAGTTCCCAGACAACTAAGCAAAAACATAAAGAAAAGATTGTCAAAAAGCTCCCTATCCTATTCGGGGCCCAGATAATCCAGTCACTTCACGTCACTAGCCGTTGCAACCACGCAGCAATAGTGGCACGATTACTAGACGATGGCTAAAACAACCGAATTTAGTATTGTACAACTTTGTTCTTCCGACTCGAAGAGCTTCCGTATATCTCTATATTTAACACGCCGGCCTGGTTACGGCAGTCAGTCCCTATAGGTCTCTGAGCTTCACTACCCAAAATTCGAGACAACTTGAAGTTCGATGACAATTTCGGAGCCAAAATATTTTACACTCTTTTCTTAATGCCCACCATGCATTCCAATGGTTTCCTTAAAAAGCCCTCCCGGGTCTCCAAAACATCTTGATACAGATCGAAATCATATCTCCTGAATGTTGTCGATACAATGAGAGCCAGCTCCATTTCCGCAACGTTGCGGCCAACACAACTTCTAGGACCGTGTGAGAAGGGAATGAACGCGCCCTTTTGTCTCTCTGTTAGATTGTCCCAGCGCTCAGGCACAAATTCATCAGCATCGTCGCCCCAAATCTCCTTGGAGTGGTGGATCGTATAAGCCGGAACTGATAGAACCGTGTGGGGTGGGAAATGGTGCCCAAGGATGTCAACACCTGGTCCTGGGGGCGCCACGCGTGGAAGGCCTAAAGACGAGGTGGAGTGGATGCGCATTGTCTCTTGAATAACATTACGCATGTATTTTAGATCCTTAACTGTCTCGAAATTTGGCACGTCGGTCCCATCGGGGATTGCTTCATCCAGCTCTTTTTGTAACTTTTGAAGAACGCCTGGTGTCTTCAAGATCCAGTAGAGAATTGCACAGGAAGTATTGGAGGTGGTGTCCGAACCGGCGATAAGTTGCGTGAGTGCTTCGGCTGTGAGCTCTTCGCGGCCCATAGGGTTACCACTTTCATCTTTTGCTTCCATCAACCTTGCAAGCAGGTCGACTCGGTCCACATCCTGCTTGCCGTCAAGGCGTTGGGCCACTCTGGCAACAGCCATGCCAGCAAGATTTTGTATAGCTTCCAGGCCTTGAGTGAAGAAGGGATCGGGGAAATATTTAGCAAACGGTTTGAGTTGAGGAAGGCAACCGAGCGTTCCTGAGACCTCGCCACGTCTGTTTAGAACTTCCACCGCTGGTGCGTAGCTGATGGGACCACCAGGCGTCAACTGTATCTCCGTAATATCCTTGCCCTTCTCCAGCATACCAAAGGGGGCCCCGAATGCAAGGTCACCAATCATATCGAATGCGAGGTAATTGAACCAATGAAGGCAGTCGATCTTCGCAAAACCGCCATGGGCATTCGTAGACAATTCGTCCCATCGCTTCACGAATAGGTGGAGGTTATCGTGCATATAGGTTTCGAATTGGGCGATGCTCTTGGTAGAGAAGGTATGGGAGACAGTCTTTCGTTTGCGGGTGTGTTCCGCCCTGTCTCTGGTATTGAAGAGACCTCGCCGGATGGAAACGAAGGGGTCATAGAATTCTCTTTTGAGAAATCAGCAACGAGTCTTGTGGAGCCAACTAGCTACTTACGATTTCAAAAATCCATTGCCATGCCCATATATAGCATTGATCGCAGAGTCATCTGCCACACTGACATGGTTTGGCTGTATCCGGACCAGCTTGCCATATTTCTTGTGAGCTTCGTCGACACTCAGGAATCGCCTTCCCTGTCGAGCTTGTAGAAGAAGCCATAAGCGCGAGAATCTCGCCGCAAGTGGCCCTGGGATGCTCCTGAGCGCAGCGTTCGAAGTAAGATAGGGGACGAGATAGAATAGCAGCAGCGCGACTGGAATTGTCCAGGGAGTGAGGAGGAAATCGACGACCGCCATTTTCTAAGACTGCCGAGCCTAAGATCGTTGCAGGGTTCGCACAGGTTGAATTCGAGACACAAACGGGTGGTCAATGCAATCGTTAATACATAAAAGTCGTACGGTCTTTAAAAACATGCCACCGAAGGAGGAATCCAGCGTTATTATAATTATATCCCATTCAGAGCATTTGGAGGGCTGAAATGCCGACACCTCGCTCCGGCGCCTCTAGCTGCCAACCACCCCGCGCATTACCCCAGCAAGCGGAAACCCCAAGTTTCGATCTTCGAGTGCTGCTCCATGGTGGCCCAATGGCAGAGAGCGCATTAATAGCAGCAGTCGGTGATGGCTCGGGGTTGCTGAGCCACAATTGGTGCGGGCTCTTGGACGCCCGATCTCAACTCCCTTGTTTTGCACCCGTGTGGTGGGCGAGGGGAGGTGCTAGCTTGGCAACAGCGGAACTTTCCCATCTACCTTATTGTTATTATGCTTCTTGACAAGCTGCTTAAGACATGGCGACTCGCGAGTTGCGGGCCGCCATGTGATCTATGACAACATTGACAACGTTTTGCGATGTTTTGCCGATTGTTCCATTTCAACCCCCCACATTTCCTTTGGCCATTCTTCATACCTCATACACAGATGGAGCAGGTTCCTGACTCGCCACACGCTTCACTCCGGGTGAAAATGCCGTCTACCTCTGCTACTACCAGTTTGTATCTTGCGTGTCGTCGTAACCTATGGTTCGTATAGCTTCCCTCTCCTTTGCGGTAAATAACATACCCACCACCCGATTTTATTGCCCATGAACCAACAGTTGGGTACTCGAGTACCGTAGCACATCTCGATTGTTGCAGCTTTAGTCAGAATTAAAGACCGCAGAAATTTCTATTTCCTTTATTTAAAAAATGAGAAGCCTTGGCAAAGACCCTTATAGTTTGGGGTTATGGTGAAAGACAGTGAGCGTAGTCGGGGAGAAGAAGATACGAGACTCTGTCGAAAGTACAACATTCACTTTAGAGGACCTGCATTATCCATGCTTTTGAACAAGTCAGCGTACTTGGATCCCAAGATTTCTCTACTTATTATACTGCTGAGCTCATGAACGCACTTTGAGCCAGAGATACATTAGAAATCATTCATCAGAGATCATGCTCAGCGCCTTGTCTAAACTGCTAGAAGGAATGTTGGAAATTATTATTTAGAAATAAAATGGTGGCTCCATCTTGAATATATAGTATATAAGAGATTTGATCTTGAAATTGAACGGTTAAGCATAAAGTTTTATCGGAAGATAGTAGTACTAAGTGGAACCAAAGCGAACGACAAAAGAGGATTGATAAAACTAATTAAAAGAAACTAAAAAAAAAAACATACAACAGCAGGTATTCGCTGGTGGTCACCCACCCAACTACTAATCTGCCGATCTGAGGCTTGTGTATGGCAGAGCGGACGGGATGCCCATTTCTCCTCAGTCTATGGTCGTATGTGACAGCTATTTGCTTAAATTGGTACTTGCACTGCCGGACCTTGTGTCAACGAACGGACAAGGGAGCCCACTTGCAAAGCATAATCTGACTAAGGATGGGTTAACAGAACCTACATGGAGATCTACGATTGCCTTAGCCTCGAGGTAGTGATAGGCGTTGTCGTCAAGCATACATACATGCAGGGGTAGAGTAGAGGCTACGATATAGAGCGCAAATAAAACCTTAGAATATGTCTATACACTATCCAATGAACCTGAAAGGTTAATTCTTATTACCACATTATAGAAATAACTTATAAGCGCCTTTTAAATGGAGTGTTCGCGGACCCAGTAGATAATTTGATCATTTATAGCAGAGATGTTGTATCTAGATTCAAGCCTCACAAACAAGACTAGACGTACGGCTTGTAGCAGACCAAGAGCTTTGAGGTCATTCATGACTGCATTATTAGTAGCCTCTGAACATTTGTTCAAAACTATACCCAGATCAGTACATTCAGCGAATATATAGATCCAATTATATTCCCGTTCCTTATATAGGAGTCGAAGACCGAGAGAGGTGTCCGTTTTTATTGATATGAGGGCTAGACTGCATTTCCGATCTAGAAACTGCTAAATATGTAGAATGACCTTCAAATAAATTCACAACGACCATTACCAAGCACGGGACCCCTTTGCTTGGTTTATTTCCAATCGGGGAGAGAATAGGCGAGTCTATAGACGCTCTATAAATATCGATAAAGATAATAAAACGTCTTACGTATATGGCTTATCTATTCCTAATTTCGTATAGTGTATTATATTTCTCTCATTTCGTTTACTAAGGCTTTAGAATACCTATAACATCTGACAGGGACTCGTTAGATGGTGTGTTTTACAGATCTTATTAATAGTAGATTATATTTTCGATTAGGCTTGGGACTCTGCCGAGCTGCTGTATACCGCTGGCTAGCAGCATTGACGGCGGACTATATGAGTAATAATAGAAGCGTAGATTTAATCTGATAATGTGGCAGCAATTGTCACTCTTAACCAATACACCGCGTACACGAGAGAACGAGTATCTGGCCTTTTTTCAGCATACGCCTGAGTCAGGGTAGCATGATGCTATGCGAATTATAGAGCAGTTATGGGCTACTTCAATAATCGAACACTTTGTTTCTGCAGCAAAGCAGAAAACTTGAAGTATAGCAAAACTTGCGAAGTCAGCTGGTTCATTTAACCTATCTACATCATCCAATCCCTTGCGATGAAATGATATTGTTCACAGAATCAATCGTACGAAGCTGCCTGTACATCTCGATTTAAAAATCAGCACACTTCGATTCTCAACCTAAGTCATAAGAAAACATATTCAAGACCTCCAAGAGTCACCCGCTCAACCTGTTAGCTAGCAGAGGCGTACAGAGAATTACCGCCCAAAGTCTGTCTTAGGGAGTACATCGAACGTATTGAAGGCTGGGTGTGGAGGCGGAACAAGCCGGTTTCACCGTTCTATATATTTCGTCTAGGCCTAGTTCAAGAGCCTCCAGGCTGCATGTACCAGCTTAAATTTTTAGCCAAGATCTACAAGACCGGCGAGGTGTTTAACCTGCCATGATACTGACAATTCTTACTCAAGCTCTCTTCGGAGGGAAGAATGCCAGGTAGTTCTCCGAGATAAAATAAGACTATAACTGCCGGAGTGATATCGCTCTATTCTTTGGAAATATATGCCTGAAAGAGACGCCCACTT
Organism: Venustampulla echinocandica; assembly: GCF_003357145.1. Lineage (NCBI taxonomy): Eukaryota > Fungi > Ascomycota > Leotiomycetes > Helotiales > Pleuroascaceae > Venustampulla > Venustampulla echinocandica. The sequence continues at coordinate 1,082,673 of NW_022474206.1, read as the reverse complement.
ACATGGCTGGTCTGTTAAATTCCGAAATAGAGCTAATCCATAGGCTTCCGCTTTCTGATACTGGTCCGCTGGCCGGATGTGGAGAGCACCAATAACTTAGGAAGAGGGATCGTATTATATCCAATACAGGAGACCAGAAGGTAGAAATAGCAAAGGAGGAACTAAAACTATTGAGTCCACTACCCAAGAGTGAGGTTCGTCATATATGGGAACGGGACAAATCTTTATGGGAGAAACCGGAAGGGAAATATATTTTAAATGAAATTACAGTTGTAATAGTACAGAATAGTAGCTATAACCGTATAGAATTTTCATCTAGTTAGAGTTTATCCCGATTCTTGTACTCGTGCATGTAATACCTACCTATATATATATACGTTGGAGTTTGGCACTTAAACATAGCCAGAAAAACTTCCACCATATTCTTTCTAAAAGGAATAATAGCGAAGTAGATGAGGAATCAGAACGAAGTTTATAATCTGCAACAGGTAGAAGCTGGCCTAACTAAAGAAGACATAAAGAAAATATTTAGCTCACATCAAGGTATAAAGTTTTCAGATGAAACACGTGTTAAATTATTTGCCACTATAGCAGCACTTATAGGTGTACATGCTATAGTGAAAGATATTATGTCTTCAGCTGTAATAGAAGATAGAAGTTTAACCAAGTACTATCGAACTAGTAAGTATTGAGGATTTAGTGTGCGTTCTAGTATATAAAATCGAGGATGACTTAACGGTGGTCTTGTTACTCTTGTGAAATATTGTTTAGGCAGAGAATAAAGCACACATAGCTCACGTTGCTTGGGATCCCGATTATGCTTCCCGGCTGATTATTGCTGCTGGTTGATCCTAAAGTTGCCGTCCCCTTGATGAACATTTGGGGATGTAGAGGGCGGATCGGTTAGTTACTAAGAAGTGGTTCAAGAACATGGTCGTCGATTAGCTGATAGAGTTGTCCGATCTAAGGCTACTAATGGGCGTAGATACTCGTACACCATCTGCACCTGGCATTACGATGGGAAGGCATTGGTTGGTAGTAGCCGGTAAGCAAATTTAAGTACGGCAAGCTCCAAAGGCTCTTAAAAGATACTAGGCAAGTTCTGTTGACCAACCGTGGAGTGGCAACTGCTATCCACGAGTATCTATCAGATTCTCTTGGAACGAAGACTTCGTAGCTGAAGAATATCTTTTAGGAAATCATCACGCTTTGGTAGAGGCATGATTGTCTCACAGTCAAGGACGGCGATTTACAGGTTAGTCCTCTTAGAGCTGTACGCTTTAGACTGTGGCCCATCGTGATGTCTTCTTCCCTACTCACGCAGTAGCAACAGTAGTAGCCGCACTAGAACAAGCAGCAGCTGGCAGCGGTGGTAGTAGTGGTTCCTAATAATGGGCGTATAAGTTAAATTTATCCGCGGAATGTTTTTCTTAGGCATACTCCGATCATGAATGGTAAGAGGCCCCCTAGTAAGAGGCCAGGATAGACAAAAACCGGCTAAGTTCAGCTACGTTCTCATCTTGGGCTAGTACAGCAGCCCGCTCGCCTAGGCCGGCAGGAATGCAGCTGACAGCTGTGTTGTTTGTGTATATGACGAGCAAGAAGACAGGCTGCCTAGTAGCCATCCTACAAAGACTCTTTAAAGAATAACTCCAAAGCTTTGTTGATCTCCTGTTGATTCGGTTTAATAACAGTGACAAAGTTTTACTCAGTCATTGGGATCCCTATGGTAACTAGAACCAAGCGGACGTCTTCAATAATGGTTTTGAGCTCGTCAATTGAGGTGGCAGGCCCACGCGGATACAGCTCCTTTGGCATATCAGGAGCTAGCCTGACGATTTTGGTTGACACTACTGTGGATGTACTTTTGCGTAGTCCCGCTGGCCGTTATCAGCCTATCGCTATTATCGTAGGGTAGCTGGGCTCACTCAGCTAAATATCTGGTAGAAAATAAGGAATGTATATTTTGAGCAGGGATGGTTGACTAAAACATCTTCAGTCAATCTGCATATTTTATGATTTAGCTCAAGGGAGAATTTTACCTACGGCCATATTCAACGTGAGAACAAAATCTCGAGTTAAATTGTTTAGAGGAATAGAATCAGGAAAACTCTCGCAGCTTCTAAGCTTGAGCTTCCTGAGGGGTATAAATGATTCAAACAGTACGCGTACTAAACAAAAGCGGACAATGGTAGGCTAGTAAAATTTCTAGATTGGAGTTGTCTGAACACATACTATCTGCCACTAGACAGAGTGAGCCGGATGAAAGTATCATACCCTTAGAGGTATTTACGGGATATTTAAGTATAAGCGGTATTATCACTGCTGAAATTTATATATTTCTTTAAAGAAGTATAATTATAGGAAGGTCTGAAGACTTGAAATGACAAATTGTCATTGCTAATACAACAGACGCGGATATACGGAGATGCGCGAGTGTCAAGGATCTTAAAGAAATTGTTCAGTTGGATCCATTCTTCCACTGGAGATCGAACTCGGAGATGGTTGAGTGTGACTTAGTAGGATAGAGATAAGGGGGGAAGCCGAGTTAGCCGGATGTAACTGGATTGTGGAAGGGTAATGCACATGCTGTGAACCAGGCCACGCGGCACAGGATCCAAAGGGCAGGATCACGGCACTATTTCCACATCCATGGTTACGCCATTCATCCCTCGAAGAACCCCAACTCTGGGATTTCCGGTTCTTCCGCTCCTCGGGCCTTCCGACGAAGACGAGAACCCCTACGAAACCTAGGAACTTGACGTCCAAATAACCATTCAGCGCCAAGAGCCGTAACACGCCCCTCTCCCGACGCCCACGCCTTGGCCATGGATCGTATCCCCCCTCGTGGGTGTAAGCAAGCTTTCGTGGCTGACTGGCGTCTGGGCCGCAGATGGGAGGAGCGAGGGAGCTCGTCGATCCTTGCAGCTTGTGCCGCGCTGGATTCTGCATTGGCAAGGCTTGTACATGAGGAAATGACGTGGGTAAAGCATGGGGATTGTATTTAGAATTTTAGAAGCAATTAACACGCTTCCTGACACTAAAACGGTAGCACTAACTTGTTCAGATGTGAAACCAGGAATATCTGATTTCCCTTGGGGGGGTTTTCTTGAGTTTTCTCCTACGGGAGGAGAGAAGAAAGATGAAATCATGATGCAGGTGGTAATTCCACTTTGGAACTTTCCAATGTAAAACGAGTCAAATGAGGTATGAGTTGTAGATGACGAACAGAAAAGGGGTTGTGGTAAACCTGCCTATCAGAAGCGAGAACAATGCACGTGGGCGGTTGCTGAGGTAATACAGGTCTCCAGATTCTAGCCCCTGCCGTAACATAACTTACCAGCTAGATGCCTTTTATTATGTTACTCCGTACTTCGTACCGTACCTATGTACAGTACCTTGGTACTTTGTAGGTGCCTGCCCTACGGAGTAAGAGACTCACGAGTGTGTTGCCATTGCAAAATAGACCGTGTCCATCCTTGCCATCATTCGTTGTGCAGACTGCAGTGATGCTCGGGAGCAGAGTCAGCAAGTTTCATTTCTAATATATCTTCATAACCTAATCGATAGTTTCATTTCTTATAATTTCCCTCTCCTTTTCTCAACGGCGTCTTTCAACAGAGCAATAACTTCGCCCGGATTCTGCGCCCCAAATACCGCACTCCCCGCAACGATAACGTTTGCGCCAGCATCCGCGGCCTGGTCAATCGTTCCAGGACCCAACCCCCCATCAACCTCGATATTCAATTCCGGGTATCGTTTTCTCAGCTCTGTAACCTTGGGCAACTCGGAAGCCATAAATTTCTGTCCTCCAAACCCGGGGTGAACTGTCATGACCAACACCATCTGTATCCCGTCAGTGTAAGCTCTTTTAAGAAGCAAGTTGAAGGAGGAAGTTGGGGGCAACCTACATCCGGCCGTTCATTCGCATTCTCGTTCTCCAAAATATCCCACAAAACATCCACACTCGTATCGGGCTTAATGGCGATACCGGCTAGCATGCCACAGTCATGAATGTATCTTATCATCTCTTTAGGGTTCGTCTTCGCGTTGCTCGTCTCTTCTGGGCTCTCGGCCGCCGTGCTCGAGATTGCAGCTTCATAGTGGAAACAGTACAGATCGCATCCGGCCTTTTGGAAGTCCTTGACCCATTTTTTCGGCTGTAATATCCCATGAATATATCAATTGGTGTTCGCGGGGTCGGATATGGTGGGGGAAGCGGTACGTACCTCCGCAATCATCATATGGCAGTCAAATGTCCCCTTGCCATGCTTCTCGGTCGGCCGCGCAACATGGCTGCGGATCTTGGTAACAACAGGGGCGCCGAATGTGATATTTGGCACAAAGTGGCCGTCCATGATATCAATATGAAGCCACGTAGCATCTTGGTCGATGATATTAGAGCACTCTGCTCCTAGATTCGCGAAGTCGGCGGCGAGGATTGAAGGTGCAATGATGGCGGGAGGGGCCATGGTGGGCAAATCAGCTGGGCTGTTCTCATGTGACGGAGGTAGTACTACGTGAGGTAGTAAGTAGCAAGTGGTATCTTGAGCTGATATTGACCTAAGGTAGTAAGTAGCAAGTAGCAAGGAGGATATTGAGCTGATATCAAACAAAATCGAGGTACGAAAGTCCAGCATCATCGTCATGTGGAAACCCCACCTTAGATTCTGGTGCTCGGCGTTACGACCTCTGATTGGCTGGCACAGCTACAGAGTACATATGACTAATCAGAAAAGAGGGCCGCGAACATTGCAATGATTGCACGCGAGGGGCAATATAGAGCACCAGCACCAGCAGCCGCCGGTGCCGTAAGACACCTACCAAGTACGCAGTAGAAAGGAACGAAGAGCTATTGGTATGGAGGTTATTGAAATTTGAATGTTCCACCAATTTTGACACTCTCTCGTGCTCACGAAACGAAGGTACTACGAGCACCTAACCTACGTACATGCCCAGGTAGGCAATTGCTCGCGTGTGTGTTGTTGCTATTACCATTACAATTACGAAGTACGGACTCCTCCGTGTAAAACAGAGCGAGACACCCATACCTCGTAGCGTTCAGCGCCGAGGTGCGCGAAGTGGCGTCGGAACGTTCTGTTCGGAACTCCAGACCCTGGCCATCCTGGAATCTGGCCAAGGAAGCGTGTAGGCGAACGATCACAGAAACGTGCTGGATCCGCGGCCGCTGATTGGCTGCGCGCGACGACATCCCAAGAAATCGGACTGCAAACAGATCTTCTCCAGAGTCCGACGAGCACGAATCGCGCGGGATATGCGAGCAATGGCTTGCAGGAGGACCCCTGGCCATGGCAGTGGTTAATATGTATTATGTACAAGTATTGGGTATTATTATGTATTATGTATTATCTATACAATACACATGTTCTCCGACCGCATCCCCGGGGGGGAGGGGAGGGGGGAAGCCAGAATGCTTGAGTGTGTTCCTGGCTGGGCGGTGGCTCCCGTGCTCCAAGCCAAGAGAATGCGAAATGCTTAGTGCCATATCAGATCGCCGGCTTGGCATGCGTTAATCAAGTGATCTGATCCAATATCAGTCAAGGGTCATTTTACGACGTATACGCATCCGGGCAGGGACGGAGGGGCAAACTTCAAAAAGGGAGGAGCGAAACAAGCAAACAAGCAGACAAGCAACGGAAATACACAATTCCCCCGTCCACTTGTCTTGTTATCCCCGTCGGATCCTCAGCCGTACGCGTACACGAGGTAATGATAGCGATGCAGCGCAGTACTAGCAGGTGTCTGTCTGTCTTCTACTGTACCCACGCAAAAATAAAAATGTGCAAAAATACAGCACGGCGCTAGCATACAACCCACCACCCGCCATCCACCATCCCACGGCTCCCGCCCACTCACTAGATATCTCATCCCACCCGCGAACTACCCACCTAGACTCACTACGACCCTCTCTACCTACCACTTGCAGTAACTTTTGCTACCCGCTCCTTCTCTTCGAATAAGATGCAGATGCCCTCCGCCACACCCATGGATGTCATGGATGTCCACCGAGACCCCCGGCCACAGTAACCAGCGCCCCGGACTCCCAGCCAGAGCGGAAACCGCCCACACATCCGTTAATTATTATATCATCTCGGTGCTCCTCTTCTTCTTCTTCTTCCTCCTTTTTTCTTCTTCACTTCTATTTCTACATTCCACCGGCAGCAATCAACTACCCAGAGAAGTATCTCTATAGCCACGGCTCGCGTCACCCTCTCGGTGTCGCGTTGCACCGCTGCTTATCGCTACCTCCGCCTTCCCAACCCCTCTGCCGGTCCCCGTCGGAAGACTTCTGTACGTCGACGCCATGTCCGACGATGTCATCCACCACCATCATCACCATGACCCGTACAACCAGGGCATGATAGGCGTCCCCCATGGCCCTGAAACAGGTGATGACCATGTGTCTCTACGGGATTTCCCACAGGAGAGCGACGAGGAGCGAGTCTTGAAGAGCGTCATCTATCCCGATGATACACACACAGAAGATGGCACCTACTGGGCGGATCTCCCCTGGGCGAAGCAGCTTGCCTTCAATCGGAAAGTCGACAATGCGGAGGCGAAGAGCGAGTTGATCAGCATTGGGAGGATGTTCAAAAAGGACCCATTGGAGCCCATTAGGTGGTACTTCAGAAATGCCGTCTTGCCCGGTGCCGGTCTCGGTCTTGAAGGGTCAGTCCGCCGCGTTTAATTATTAAATGAGTTACAGGCTGATGATTGCATTAGCTATGTTCTTTTCTCCATCGGAAACTTGACGCCGCTTTTCTCCGCCGTTTGGCCATCTTGTTGGAAAACGTTCAAGGTGTGTAATAAAACCTGGGTCGACTCGGTCCAGTACCTGGAGGTATCTGGCATTATCGTCGGCCAGATCCTTGTTGGTCTTCTTGGTGACGGGTAAGATTCTCTCCATTCCCTTAAATCAAAAGGATAAAAGCTTACACTCTCCAGTATCGGTCGCCGTTGGGGTCTCATCCAAGATGCCGGTATTATGTTCATTGGCCTTCTGATGCTCGTTGCCTCCTGGGGAACCACTCTGAATGGCTGGGTCATCTGCTATGCCTGGTCACTGTTCTTCTATGGCATCGGCGTCGGCGGGGAGTATCCAATGACAGCCACCGCCGCCATGGAGAATGCTACCGGGTCGGGGAGGGTCTCTACCAAAGATGATCGCCTACATCGTGGTCGCAAGGTCACCATGGCGTTCTTGATGCAAGGATGGGGGCAGTTCATGAACCAAGCCGTCCTCATCCTTCTCCTCTTGATATTCCATCACGGTAGTGGGAACCCCCCCTATTCAGCGGTCTCTGCGCAGTGGACGTTCCGCATTTCTTTCGCTATTCCAACCGTCGGTACGCTGTGGCTGGTCTACTACCGCTACTATAAAATGCCTCTTGCGTCCAAGGCGCTAAATGCAGCCAAGAAAAAGTCAAGCGTGACTGGATACGACATGCAATCGTTAAAGCTTACCTGCCATCACTTTGGCGGCCGTCTTATTGCAACTGCTGGAGCCTGGTTCTGCAATGACGTTTTCTTCTATGGCAACAAGCTTTTCCAATCTCAGTTCATTAGCGTCCTCTCGCCGAATACGCATTCGATCATGACGAACTGGCTCTGGAACTTGGTCAATGTTGGCGTTTCCCTTTGCGGATACTATCTCGCGACGTTCCTCATCGATATCAAGTTCGTTGGACGAAAGAGGATGCAACAACTTGGCTTCCTGATGGACTTCGTTCTTTTTGTTGTCCCGGCTTTCCACTTCTACTATTATGCCCAAGTGAAAGCCAACATCCCAGCCTTTCAAGCCATGTACTTCCTTTCGTCCTTCTTCAACCAATTCGGTCCCAACAGCACCACCTTCCTCGTCGCCGCTGAGGTCTTTCCGACACCCGTCCGTGCTTCCGCCCACGGCTTCTCCGCCGCCGTGGGTAAACTTGGCGCCCTACTTGCTGCGGTCCTCTACAACTACATCGACACACAGACGAAATTCTATGTCGTTCCCTGGTTTGGTCTGGCAGGTATGCTGGTAACTTGGCTTTTCCTTCCGGATACCACCGGTCTCGACCTCAAGGAGCAGGAGCGCCGATTTTCATATATCCGAGCTGGCCGTGAGGAAGAGTATCATGGTGTGGCGGTCCATCCTCACCATCTCTCTTTGTGGGAGCGTCTCCGAGGTGCCGGTAAACACTATGACCCGAAACTCGATTATGTGAGCAAGGTTAAAGACCTTCGTGAGGAATGGAAAGAAAGACAGGCTGAAAGGATGCATGACGAGGCGGCCTGTGGCGAATTGGATGACGAGCTACCACCAGAGGTGCACGACTTTTTTGCGAAGGAGCACAATTCCAACCCTGAATCGAAGGGCAAACAAACGCCCAGCGCTGGGAACAGTGACGGGAGTCCCAACGGGAACAGCGATTCGAGTACCAACGGGATCAGTGAAAAAGACTCCCATTCTTAGATAGATAGACTGGCTAGTTTTGGATTGGATTTTGTTAATGGTGCATACATATGATACCTAATGTTTTGCATACCGGCGAGGAGTATCGGGGTTGGATTTTTCATTGGGATTGGGTGTCGGGATAAAACACCCAGAAATTGCTGGTTAGGTCGAGCTGGGAAGCTCGTATAGACAATAGTTCTATAGAGCTAAATATATCTGTTCAGAAATCAAGTCAAGAGCATGAACTACTGCGTGAATATATAATACCTAAGTGGGTTACACACATGGTCTGTGAATACATGGCTGATAAAAGTCCCGCATCTCCAAACTACAGCAACACTTTACTATCTCTCCCTCTCATTCTAAGTTCCAGCAAGCGCTACTTAGGTACTTAGCCATTATGCATGCTTCCAACGTTCAAAGTACAGCGAGAATTGTCTTTATCTGTGGAACCTGCACTAGCTTACCCCCTGAAGAGCGGTAATGATAAGTCAGTTGCGTGGTAAGGTGCTATGAGCGAGATACTGTATTTTAAAAATCTAAGTCTTCCAGGAGTGCTAGGAGCTGGAAGGTTTGGGTTGGTGATACACATATATACAGCAAGTGAAATAGATACCCAGCGGTATCACACTTTTCCGATGTTATATCATAGAGGGCAACAGAGAGGTGAGAGTGTGTCAATTCACAAGCAAAAGTGTCACAGGCAGTATAGAGCATACGGAAACCATGGGGATTGGTAGAGAGGGGTTGAAGTTTTTGTTTTATTTATTGCCTTTCCGTTCTATCCGATTTCAAAACCTTGCGCGCGGGAAAACAAATTGCAAGTCTGTGTGTGCATGCAGTAATCGAGTAAGTGTAGTCAGTTATCGGTTGTTGACGGAGCGCTGTTGAGTAGGGTTAATAAAATAGCTTGTGACTTTTCAAGAAAGTGAAGGGGGGCAGATGAATGATGTACTAACCATTTCACGCACGCACAACAGTCAATAACCCCATCATACCCATGGGATCACCAACACCATGTTTGCTAGCTCACTCAAAGCATAACCAGACCAATGGCCATGGAACCGAGGAGAGCAGCGCTGGCGGTGCTGGCAGATAGCTGGCCGCCGGCGTTGCAGGTTGGGTACGGGGCCATGAAATCGCTGTCGCCGCAATGGTGGAGTTTAGGTCCTCCTCGAGTAATGAGGCGCGAGTACAGGTTGAGGACGGAGCGGGTGAGGATGCCATCGTTGCGGACGATGTCGCTGCCCTGGGTGGAGGTGGGGAGCACGGCGGCGAAGGTGAGGGGGGTGAGGAGGAGAGTGATGGTGGTGATGAGCTTCATTTTTGGATTTGAAGAAGAGGTGAGTTGAGTAGGTGGTTTATGAAGTTGACGAGGTTGGGTTGGAGGGTTATTGGAGGGTGAGCTGGAGTTCAAGATAGTTATTGGAGTCTGCTTTGGGGCTTGGAATCTTTCTTGACGGTTGTTGCTTTGGGTAAGACGAAGATCGGTTTGGAGTTGAGGGTTGAGTTTGTTGTGATTGGGGAGAAGGAGAGAGAGCTTTATAGATAGTCGGTGGGTGAGTGAATGAATGTGAGGTAGTCACCGCGCTTGGATATGAAGTTGTAATTCACTAGAAGAGGATTCTGCAATTCACAAGCACCAAAGGCTGTGAATCACAGACAGATGATTCAGCTAGTTAACAATTAACAGAACAACTATATGTCTTTTGGTAAAGTGAGAGAATGCCTCTTAGATATCAGGAATATAACTAGGCCAAGACTGGAAGTTGAATGGCTTTGATATGAGGATGAAGAAATTATCGCGTTGTCAAAGCTATAATAACCTGGACTAATGAATTATCAAATAAATGCTCTGAAGTGAGCCTTCCCCTAAATCATGGTTGGTTCTCCCTTCTGTCGCTATGGACTTGGTTTTTAACTTGATTAGCGAAGGAGAGAACTCTAATGTCTTAAAGTCCACTTCTTGCTTCTATCTCTACTTTATTTTCCAGGATTGCAAGGCATCGCTTTGGGGAATGCATTTCGATACTTCGCTATCTTACATAGCTTGAGCGTAATAGCGTGCATTGGCTGGTGTGTTATAGCTAGGGGTTAACTGGACGCTCTTGGGTTTTGAAGTTACGGAAGAAGAAACGGATTTAGAGGGAGAATGCTTATCCAATTACTCGCCATTCTAGTACTTTGTTGAAGAGAGATCAATACCCTATCCAAATTAGTCTAGGAAAGAATAAGTTGTACACCTAACGAGCTACGCAATCCAGTGGCTTAGACATAGCTGAAGTCAATATTACTAATAGCAATCTATGTATGTTACATTTACAATTCCGTATGCGGTTTTGGCTCTGCAAACTTCTTTGTTTGCCCAGTCAGAGCAACTAAGACTTCCTTAGCCCAAGCTTCATCCGGTGAAGCATTCGAGAAAGCCTCAATATGATGCTCCCAACACCCATCATCTAACATCTTGCCTTTGGTCTCGCAGGTCTTCTTCCCGCTAACTGGACCCTTCGGCCAAATCCCAACCACTGCGCCTAGATCCTCGTCCAGGAAGTTATCCATAAGGAGTTGTCCGACCTTCCTCCTCACAGGATCGAATTGCTCCCCGTTCTTCAGGAAAATGGCAAGCAAAAGCTCCATACCTCCCTTCTCGAGGAATTCATCCCGGAAACCGGGTTCCTTGAGCAGCCCACTGATAGCGCCGAGTTTTGCTTTCAGGGCATTCGGGCTCTTCTCTCGACCAATTCGGCTCCGCAACATACCCACGAAATTCCCCTGTTTTTGCGTTTTGTCCGCTAGTACTTCGAAGCCGCATGTCGGGTACATGACCGAACTGCGAAACTGGGCTATTTCTTTCAACGCAGTGGGATTGTTCTGGATTGCTGCCCCAAGGATAGAAGCTGCTTTACGGTCTCGCTCGTTCGTATCGGATGGCATTCTCTCACTGCCGGACCCAACGGTCAGACATATGAGTTTCTCCACAACTGGCCCGTCTTTTGCTATCTCAACGCCGTAGTAGATATCATGGGCTAGATCCGAGAGATCGCCCAGTGCGCTATCGAAAGCTCGCGCTTCCATTTTGATTGTAAGGAGTGCTTTTTGAAACGTTCCCATGTCGTCACCGTTTTCTGCGTCGGGAATCGGAGGAGGGATTTTGCCCGCTGATTCGTAACCTGGGGGCTTGATGGGGACTTGGTCGCGGAGGGCGGGCTTCTCTGGTTCTGGCTCTGGTTCTGCTTCAGGGTGCTCGACCACAGCCACGGCTTGCTCCATCGAGACTCCTTCTGGTATGGTTTCCTCCTCCCGTTCCATTGGAATATTTAGGCGTGCTTCTCGTACCCCTTCATAGACATTCATTCGAACATGGAGGCCCCCGGGTATATCCTGTCCTTCTCTTATAACCTGGAAGTCCTTGGTCGGTTGGAAGACGCGGGGATAGCATTCAGTCGGGTTGTCGGTCGGGCAGATGAGGTCTGTTTCGCTGGATGGCGACTCTGAAGGGGAAGAGGGGTTTGCTTGCACTAATATTGGCAAGATTAAACACGCTACGCCTAGAAGGCAGCGGACAGGTGTGCGAACCATTGTGTATTATGGGTATGTCGATATCTGGTCGTTGTTCCTTTCATAAAATAGAGGTAAGGGCAGTGATATATACCCTATGGAGACCAGATTTCAGGTACTAACAATGGAAAGGACACGTTTGAATTTCCTCCTGAGGCGTCGAAGGGCTCGTCTTCGAGTATGAGCAACTTCCTCACCAGAGACTGCCTTGTGGAAAGCAACTAAGTCCAAGGGTTTAGCTAAGCCCTCTGCCTGTCTCTGCTTCTCGATCTGCCAGGCATCCAAAACCCAAGGATAATTCGAAAAGAGATCCTCCACTTCCCAGCTGGATCTAATAATCGGACAATCTTGCCACTTGACGAGGTAGTAACCGGAGTTCGACCTACCCTTGACTTGGGCTAGAATCCGCTCAGGTGGGTGGTCTTGGCCGTCGTCTGTCTCTAATGAAGCAAGCGATTCTTCGTCACCGTCGTCTTCGTATATATCGTCTTCTAAATAATTGAGGGACTGTTGTGCATTATTGAGCGCCATTTTAAGGACAGGTGGCACGTCGTCTTCAAGTTCGCCGCCCCCCCGTTCGATAAACATTCTGCCGATGATGGCATGGGACAGTCTGTCACCGCCTTCCGCATGACTAAGCTTTGGTTTCGCGACCCGCATCATCTCAACTTCAGTTGTGAAGCTGCGCTGCAAGGTAGGTATCTGAGGACCAATTGAACAGCAACAACATGATTCCACTCCGGCGAAAGGCTGTTCAGGCCGCTGAGCGCCTTCCTGTAGCTGCCTCAAGGACTATACGCCAATACTCAGCGAAACAGCCCGCGAAGACCGGAGACCACGTCCACCACTCCGCCGGATCGAGCACAGATCATGGCCATCATTCGGCTGGGCCCAAGAGCGAGTCCTTTGGAGTCAGTACACCAGTGCCGATGTTCGGGAGCTGTCGGATGCTTACAAGATTTGCAGGTCGGGTTTTATGTCGTGCTAGTCGCAATCCCCGTATCGATCGGAGTATACACGGCCTCGAGGCCTGGGGAGGATGGGAAGTTGGCAGGCTTTTCGAGTTTCATCGATAGCTATTCATACTACAGAGAGAAATGGGCCGCACAAAACGCGCTTCATACTGCTGCAATTCAGCAAGCGGGTTTCGACAAGAATTTATACCACAACTCAACCGGCACTAAGCATATAGACCTTAGATTCCCCGAGTAAGTCAATCCAACCAGGTGCGGCGGGATCACTGCGTTGACATGTGGTTTAGGATATTTAACACGGGGTCGCCATACAATGGGGTTGCTGGACACAGAGCGAGGAATATGGATGAGCTGGTGGCTCATTATGAGAAGCTGAACACGGAGAATGAGGAGCGGAAAGTGAAGGCGTTGGCTGAGAAAAGTGGGTGATTTTTGAAGAAGACACCATACCCGTACATATAAATTCTTTACTGTGTTCAATTCGTTGTGCTCCTTCCCTAGTGTGGTCTTAATCCTGTCTATCATGGTTTGTCCGTTGTCGAATGTTCCTACCCTATGCGGAAGCGAATAGGCATTGGGTGCCTACCTACCTAGGTAGGTAAGTGGGTAGGTATTCTCCTGCTGAGTTCCTTCTATTTTCCCAAGTCTGCTCGTTTTCGTCCGTCATCAATAGTCTCTATCCAAAACATCACTCACTGCTCAGACATCATATCCAGTGCAGACAATTGCATTAGACACGGTCACTATCATTCTATCTACAGTATCACTCGCTTGAGACTCCCACTACCAAACCATCCGCAACGAACATTAATTAGCAGGTATTCCCACTATCGCTGAAAACATTCGCTGCCAAAATGGACACCCCTTGTGCCCCCATTGATTTCGAAAATCATCAGTTAAGGGCCAAGCCACCTTCTGAACCCTCCGAACCTTGTAAGTTGCATTTCATCAACCCAAATAAGAAAAGTCTGCTAATCTTACTTCAGCAGCCGAAAGTGTAAAGGGTCTTGTAGGACAACTCACGGATGCTCTCGTAGTTGTTCAAGGTGAGGTATTACGTGTCCCAAAACACTTAACTCTACTAAATAGCCAAAAGGGGAATCAATGCCATCAATCGTACAAGCTACTGGATCTGGGGAGGCCGAGATAGAGTCCCCTGATGGTAAAGTTGGAATTGCCATACTGTGAGATACCCTGACTAAATGCTACCTAATAGATCCGGATGACTGTGGTTATGAGATTCGACCCACGGGAACACCGCTCGGCGACGGCATGTTTGCAACAAAAAACATCAAGCCCGGCACTGTTATCCTCTCCGAGCCTTCCCTTATCACCCTCGAAGTATTCAAATTCCAAGATCATCGAATGCGAGAACGTGAACTGGCCATATGCCTCCACCGTCTCTCGCCAACAGATAAGAGACATGTCGAAAGTCTGGACCCCAGTGCTTCTATCCTTGAGATCTTCGACGCGAACGCCTTTTGGCTCCAGGGGAAATACATGGTTAGACGACTGTACCGCGAGATCTGCAAGATCAACCACGCCTGCAAGCCAAACGCCGTTCTCCACCATAAGGAGGATGGGGCCGGTGAGGTCCACGCATTGCACCCTATCTCCAAGGGCACGCAAATCCACATCCACTACCTATCGCTCGGCGTTCCCAAGGCACAGGTAGAAGATAAATACGGCTTTGCATGCAGGTGCAATGCATGTTTGGGTATAGAAACAGATAGTGAGGCGCTAGATGCGCTAGGTGAGCCAGATGCTCCGCCATATGAGCCAGCTGCATCGCCAGATGGGCAAGCTGTGTCGCCAGGCGACCAAGCTACGTCGCCAGATGACCTATCTACGTCGCTAGACGATCCCGATGACCCAGATGACCCAGACGCCCCAGATGCTCCAGATGCTCCACCGGCGATCTTACCAGTAGACGTCAGCTCTCTCCTTGATTCAGAACGAGAATCGGACTTTCCGGGAGAGGAAGTACCTGTTTACCAGATAGGGGAAGGGGCTGTTTACGAGGCAGGGAGGGAACGAAAGATAAAGGTGCTCTAGAGGCGATTCAAGCACGGCTGCAAGAAGACCTGGAAAGCTCTCACTTGCCGCGATCGCTGGCGTACTCCTACTCGCGACGAAAGGATTCGTTCAATATATTCCGGCTTAATACCGAATCCTGGAGAAATACCTCGTGACGGGGGAATCGTTATCGTTCCTGACTGAATTCTAATGCTGGATGGAGGCTTGTTTGATGGGTAGAAGTTACTTGCTTGCTATGTTTATATGACCGGTTTTGTTGCACTGTACCTGTAGCGAATGGTTTCGACAGCGTTGGGGTGAAAGATTAGCGCACTTGTACATAGCTAGCAAATGGCTAAAAGCGACTTAAAACTAGTTTTTTTGATCTATGAATGTGACTATGACTATGCGGATGGCTCGATGACACCCCAATGCTGATGAACCTAAGCGGTTCCCTGGACGCCATATCGCTAATAAACAAACAATGCACACTCCTGCCCCGACCCCCAAAGCAACATGCTGTAGAAATCTAACTCCCCTATGGGAAGCGCTCGCTGGCTAGCTATTGCGCCCCCTAAAAGACATTATCCGTCAATCGTCATAATTGCTATGCTCTTCTCACGCCATTCAGCCTCCCGTCCCCACTATAGCTAATGGGTAACACTTCAACACGACTATTAAATGTGTGAAGTGGAAGCCTCAGAGACAAAATAAATTAGCGTCTCTTCCTCGCCATCTCCATTAGTCGCCTCTTTTTCTCCGCCTTCTCCTTCTTTAACCGGTTCTCCTCAGCGAGCGCCAGTGCATCCTCCTTCCGTGCAATCCTAGAAGCAAACTCCTCTTCTTCATCCACTTCGAAGGCGGCAGCTTCCATGTCAGAGGACACATCGGACGCATAGTCATCTTCCTCCTCTTCTTCACTAACGTATGTGTACCGTCTCGAGGATGAAGCTCGGTCGTCATCGTATCTATCCCTATCCCTATCGTAGCGCGAAGATGACGGTGTAGAAGACTTCGAGGGTTGCTTTGCAGAACCAGGTTTAGGCCGAGCAGTCCCAGCATATCCCGTGGTAGCCAACGCAGCCTTCTTGACCTTCTTCTCCGGAATAGGTTCCTCCGCCTTCCCACCAACTCTAGCCTTCTTCCCATTAATCGTCGCTGCTCCAGGCGCATTACGGAATTTTCCATTCGGGCCTACATTCTTTTGTAGCCGTGAGGATTTCTGGGCCTTCATCTCCTCGCGTTCCCGCTTGCTGGGAGCTTTCTCAATGCGCTTGTGCTGGATCTTGCCTATCTGCCCAGCCGTGGACTGGAGCCCTTTAGCCCGGGCCATGATCTCAGCAAACGAGCCTTTCTTTGGAGGTTTCGGTGGCCCATCGGTGGGCGGCGTGGTGGGTTGTCCGTTCTTGAATGCTGAGGAGAGGGTAGGGCTCATGGCAGATGGGGTGCGACCGTTCGTGCCAAGCTTCGCTTTCGCCATCGACACATCTCCCACTCCCACTCCCACTCCCGGCCTGCTGCCTGGCCCTACTGGCCGATAGATGTTGGAAGAAGGTCTTGAAGTTGTGCTTGGTCTCTGCATGTCAGTCTCTGGACGCTTGGGGGTTCTAGCATCGTGGACTTTGCGCTGAGAGGGGAGAGGGAGGGGTGTGGTGGATTGCGTGGGGCTTGGCTCCCCAGAGATCTGGGCGAGGAGGTCACCGATCTGGATAATATCTCAGGTTAGTAACTATTATCCTTCCAAGTCGACGGCGACGGAAGGGCACATACCGGCATCGTGAGAGGGGGGGGGGGGGGGGGGGGTCCGAGCAGGATTCAAGAAAAAGCCTGGAATGACCAGGAAAGTGACAATCAACAAAGATCAACGCCGATCGGGCGGTGTGATATGATGTGAAAGTGCATCAAGAAGACAGGGAACTCAAATATCTGTTTGTTGGATGTGAATACCGTGTTCTGTATGGGTTGTGCTGCGCCTCGAGGGTGAAGGAATAGTATTGTGACCTGGGGATGAATATGAATATTGAGCCGCGGATTATATACGAAGTACAAACGGAACCTCGCGTGCTCTGCGATAAAAGGCTTGGCATTGCCGCCTGCCTGGTTAATCAGGACGCCACCAACGTCCAACATCCAACATCCAACGACGACATCCCTAACTCCGCATACTCCTTCTGAGATTGAATCTCCATTCAAAGTCTCCACGTTGTCCTTCCAACATAGCAACTCGCCAAGTTGAGTTTGCTTCACAGATTAACAGACTGTCCTTGGCTGAAGTCTACCCGGGCCACTGTTTGGATGTGTCGCTCAACAGAGGGACAATTAGAATGGTACCTTTTTGGGAGCATAGTTCACGGGAATATGATCGAAGGCGGCAGGCTTCGTCGATAATAACAAGCAGAGTAAATAGTCGGGAGGGTTATCGGGAAGAGTTTGTCCTGTTCATCAGAATCCCAGAAGTGCTTGCCATCAATGGAATAATTCTATCATATGGGGTGAGTGTGTATATATTCACTAGATGTAGCGCAAAGTATCAGTCGTTATTATTCGGGGCATCTCTACTCGTCAGTCACAAGTCATATTCATCTATAGTTTATCAAGCGTTAAAGGAGCAAAATTTGATTGCTATTGCAAAGACGACATGCAAGTGCATTGTAGTCTCTGTTCTATGTAGATGGACTGGTTCACCGGCCATAATTCCTTCCATCAAACCCCATCCGATATTTGCCCTGCAACCATTTCAATATGTACAAAGAAAGAAGTTTTGTTTTGGTGGTACATCAAATCCACATTTTACAAGCTAACATAGGTCTTTCCGGTGGTGGAGAGTGCCTTGCCGTCAGTCAAGAATCCCTGCGCCGCCATGAAGTAAGCATATCTCTCGACAGATGCTTGCGAGTCCAGCCATGGGATAACCTGCTTGAGGAAACCATTTGCATCAGCTCCTTCATATCGGAACTCGGTGACCCAGATAGGCTTTTTGCTGCCGCCCGCCTTGTATGCAGCCTGAACCTGATCCTGGAAATTCTTGACAGCCAGCGCAAGGTCACCGCCGCCATACCAATGAATGTTGATGAAATCGATAGTGCAGCCGTCGCAAGCGCTGAGGAATCTCTTGAGCCATGGAATTCCCTTCGTAGGATCTTGTTGATCGCTGGTGACGGCGGGTGAGCCCAGCTGGGCTTTACCGGCGAAGGGCTCCATGTACTTCTTGTAGCCGGTGGCGGCAGTTACGGGGTCGATGTTGGCTTGATCGCCACGATCAGGCTCATTGAAGGCGAGGAGGTGCTTTGAGCCGCTGGCAATAGCCTTTTCAGCATTCGAGACCCAGCTCTGGGTGTAATCGGTCGTGTTGCCCCAGAGCATAGGGACGAATTCGAGTCCAGATGGGATAGTCGCGCCGTTGTATTGAGGTGCGGATCCCCAGTTGTAGACCCAGCCAAATTTCCCGCTTGAGGTGAAGGCACTGAGCAGTGACTGGTCGTTGTAGGCGATACCACGCTTCACGCCAGAGGATGGGCTAGTGTTTGATGGAGCTGAAGGTGTGGGGGCAGCTGGTGCCTTGACGGTTGCAAGTGTGGTCTTCTTGGGGGTATGAGTGGAAGGGGGGTCGGGCTTAGGCTTCTCAGCAAACGCAGCGCCATTGTCACCTGCAGCTTGGGTAGGCTTCTGTACGGCTTTGGCGGAGGTTGTTGCATCAGCTACTGGCTGGTTGGCCTGGACTGGAACGGCTACCGGCTTGTTGACCTCGACTGGATCATGATCGACCTTAGCTGAGCCAGCTGAGCCATGAATAGTAACTGTGGCGACTGGTATATGTGCACCGGTCTTGAATGATCCATCTCGTTCGGCGGTAACGTAGACTTCTTCTGAGATGACGACGAGCTCTGTTACTTTGGCTCTCTTGCGGACATCGTATCGACCGGCCAATGCTTCCTTGACCAGCAAAGAAGAAGCCAGAATGGCGAGACTGGAGAATGTTGCGGATCGCATGTTGACCTGACGGGCTGATTGTTGTGTTTTTGTGATAGATATCGCGTCACGTTTCGGGTGTCGGTGCGGATATGGCAGAGATTGTGATGAGACTCGATCTCAATCAATGAACGGAGGGTGTATGTGAATGTGAATGTGACTGGGACAGACTGTCCGTAAGTGATGGGGGGGTATGAACAACAAGTATCCAGGACTGTTGTGGGAATTGAAAATGAACGTGACGATAGTGGACGATCCGGCGCAGCCTTACAAAGGAGCGAAAGTGACTAAATAGTCGAAGAAGTGAATGAACGAAAAGCTTCACCGGAAGTAGTGGGCGGTGGAGAGGAGAGAGAAGAGAGGAGAGGGTCGGAAGGGATGTTGGGGTTGGATCCTATCTATATACGGCGTAGCGAACAGGGGGATCTTGGGCGTAGGAGGAGCTACAATGCTACTTCGTACTTCCTGTACCTTGCACTCTACGCTCTACTACGAACCTTTATTACACACATCCTACCTATAATCCTCGTACACGCAGCCAGCCACGAATCAACGTCCTGGCGGTCCCCAAGCTGCAGGTACATGTACATGTACATCCACGCGCGACCGAGTCGGGATGGTGTCAGGAACGAGATCCAGGGGAACCTACAAGGTGACAAGCCTGGACCTAGACCTGAACCTGGGCCTCTCTACACGTACAGTACGTAGTAAGCCAAGTTCCTAATGTAGTACTTAGAGCTCATAATACCTGTGGTCTGACTTAGCACTTAGTACCTACCTACCACCCACCTGTTACATCTAGGCGGATCCTTTCTCGTCCTCAAAGGATAGTGAGATTCCTACACTGTCTACAAGAGTACCATCATGAAGGATATGCCAATACCAGGTCCGCCAGTTCATCCCGTTCTCCAGCTGCACCCACAAGTTGCAAGTCGCAACATGTCCATCCCGCCGGGGCAATTGCTGTTCCTGAAACTGGGGGCCATACAGTAAACATAATCCTTTCGTAAACTAAATCCGGGTACGCCCGCGGCCAATCGACGGCGCAGGCCACGCAACCTCGCCAGCGCCACGAGAGCCCAGCACAGCGTGTCGCCAGGGGCAAAGGCGCCCACCGAGCCCACAATAGCGACATTAACGCCCCCTAAAACCCGCGATTGGCAGGCTGCTCCTCGTGGGCGGTTTGATGTTTGGGATTGAGGTCGTGCAGCATGCAGGGGCCAGCAGCAAGGTGTTTCGGCTTGGCAATGATGATCCTCCGCCGAGATTAAACGATAACGATAAGCAGCAGCAGAAGCAAGAGGATAAGGGAGAATGCCGACTTGCCAGCAGAGCGGTTATATTAACATGGTCTCAGCTACGTGGAGTATCCCCGTTCCAAACCTAAACGCTCTATGTACCTGGGTAGGTTTCCAGCAGTGATGGCTCTGGCTCTGGCTCTGACCACCCTCTGTTTGTTAATTTCAACAAGCTTCTCGCTATTGCTTGCAAAAGACCAGCAGACCCAACTACTCCCTCTGGGGGGCTGTTGTTGTCCATTGCCGGTAATGCCGTGTTAGGACTGCGGAGCTGTGCACCCTCCTCGGGGCTCACCAACAAACATACGTATAACAAAATGTAGTGAGACAATACGAGTATTCTTTACCCAGTCTTAGAGAAAGTCACCGCCCGCCTCGCCCCTCACATCCACAGAGCATTTCATTACCCAGAATGACGTGGCCATCGAAGTTGATAACGCAGTCTCCGGAACGAAACAAGCCATCGTAGCGCCAGGACACGCCGAGTTGCTGCAATAAACAACTCGGAGCCTCTCACAGAAGCCCACAATAATAATTCCCGCCAGATTACAAAAACCAGCACATGTACTACGCACCTACGGATGAAAAGCAAAGTCCTCTACATCCGATAGTATCGCTCAGTGGTCGGTGCCAAGTTTCAACAAGCGACGCTGCTGACGCCCCCTTCATCTCATCAATAAACAATATTGGTTTCTCTCAGGCGCGGGCGCTGACAGAGTTTGAAACACGCCAACATTTTTTATTTTCCTTCTTTCTACGAAGTTCTTCTCTCTGCTTCTCACTTATATCATTTTCATTTCCACATGCTTACGTGTTTGCTACTAACAAACATACTGTCATCGAGTGTTTGCTTCCCCCCTATCTCCACCATCTCCACCATCAATCCTCTCACGTCCCTCTACTCCTTACAAACCTCCCTTGAGCAGGTTTTATTTTATTTCGTATTTCCCCCAATCGCCCCCACATCCTGGCAGTTGCCCGTAAATCGCCAATATTGAGTGCTTTTATTGCGCTCCTCAATCCTCCAGGAATTGGGATTTGCTTGCCGAGCGGCACGTCTTGAGGTATCTCCGTACAATAATGCAACACCCACGCCACCCACAGCATCGATGTAGGTAGTACGCCGGGGTACGGAATCGTCACTCATACTAATGTTGCTTTTGTGTGCGAGATTACGTGTTTCGTGAATCATCTACTGTCATTGACTACATCGATTTGTTGCATTATTGTAATTCCAACACCAGTTAGGGTACCACGTAAAATCAATTTATGCTTTAAGCGGCTGCCCTCTTGTATCAAAAACCACGTTTATAAGAAATATACAGTGCTAGAACCTACCTTCATCCAATAATACCTACCTAAGGAAGAAATATAATGGGAGCATATCGTCGTCATGTGATATCGCTGTGTTGCACTGGAAAACTTCGAAGGATCGCAGAGTTACATGGCATTGGACTAAAAATAGAAGGAAGCACGAACGAAGTTCAGGTATGTACTTCGTAGGCCGCCTACGGAATCCGGATCTAGATGTACATGTGCCAAGTGATTTGTGACGTGCAGGATTGACCGAGGATCAGATAATTTATCCATGCGAGGCAGTTAGTACACAGGCAGCGGAGTAAATGCCAAGGCAAACAAGAGGCTATGCAAACATTTATCTTTCGAGCAGGTACCTAGGTACGTATGTACAGTCTATAGATGAATGCATTGATAAAATGAAAATATGCAAAATTCAACTGATGAAATCAAACTCCTACTTCTAATCAAAATCAAATGGTATCCACCTTCGCAATGTGTCCCATAACATATGCACCCAAGAAATTCTCGTCGAAGGATCGCTTCTCTACACTCCACTCGCTCCGCCCCCCAAAACCGATCAATACTCATTCAACCTCAGCCTCTTCCCAATCTCCCTCCTTCTCGCACTGGCCGTAACCCCATTCGGCCCCGCTATACTCCCCGCATCATCCAGGCCCTCACCTCGCGCCTTCAGCGCCTGCAACAACATCCCGGCATCAAAAAACCCATCTGTACGCGAAAAAGAACATTCATCAGCCTCGATCCAGACTTCGATGAGTGAAGAATACTCACAGCCCCCCAACCCCTCATCATCACTCCCTGCTGACCCATCGTCCACCGGTGTGACCGATCCTGGTGTCCTCTTACCCGCCTCCGCAACCCTGATCACGCGGCCCCGTGGCTTTAATCGGCTCCCTGCCTTCGGACGGCTGGCACTTGCCTCGCGCGCTCGACTGGTCCTGGGGCTTGAAGTGCGGTGTTGTGTGGTGCGGAGGATGCGCCGTATTTCGAGGAGATAACTCTCTAAGGCGTCAACGAATCGTTTCGTTTGTCGGTGTTTGCTGCTAGCGCAAATGCTAATGCCATCGTCCTTGATGATATAGCCGATTCCAAATCCGTCTCCCGTCGTGGGCCCGAAGCCAAAATGTCGCAGCGAGGGATTACCACAATTCGACGAAGAGATGATCGTATTGTTCAGCTTGTCCCATCCGCTATCGGCGAACAGTGATGGCAATGGGTGGTTGTGGGTGTGACTGCGGGATGGGGATGAGTTCCCACGCTGTCTTCCATTTGACTGCTCCGAACGAATATCGTCACCGTCGGTGGACAGGATAGAATTCCTGCTGGGACTGCCAACAATCGAAGCTGGATCTCTCTCGGATCCTCCGTCTATGGGACTCGAATAACCATTACTACTCAAACCGTTACTACTTGCGGCCTCTGCTCCATTCTCATCAAGCTCTCTCTGCCAGACGCTGAAAAGGGCGTAAAGATGCCGGTCGCAGCCTTGAGCTTTCGCACATTCCCTGGTGTTGGTAACATGCTTCTGGCAAGCTCTTTTCAGTGCGTCAACCTTCTGTTGTGCTGGATTCTCGCCCCAGAATGTTTGGACAAAATCTACTGATTCGGGGGTGACGGAACGAACTGCCTCAGTACGACCATGAAGGTAGAACTTGGTCATCGCAGGTTCGTATGTGGATTCAACGCGGCCGTAGAGTCCATAATAGGCGGTCTGAAACGCCATCTGCACAAATGCATCAGGCGAAAAGCCCATCGCCGTTATGAAGTTCTTTCCATAATGCCCGAAGTCGAGCGTTTGGAATTCATTTTGCTGAATTAAATCAGCCAGACGAGTTTCCGCAAACCGTAGAGCAATGCTTAGTTCTGGCACCATGTCCCACTCAAGTTTGTGGGGAGTAGTGTTCACATCTCCGAAGCTATCAGGATCCCGTTTCGATGGGTCAGGACTTGTCGATGCCCAAAGACTCGGAGCTTGGCCATTGATGGTCCGAGCGAAACGAAGAATGGTATCCGTATAGACATCACTTGCAAACCGCAGAACAGTATGGCCGTCGACACCAGTGTGTTCAAAATTGATGCCGGCACTGCCGTTCTTGCAAACAATTATCTGTAGCTTGTCGTACCATCGGTTTGTGCAGGTACCCACTTGCACGCCTTTCTCGACTAGACTAGTCCCACAAAGCATGTTCTGGCAAATCGCTGCTCCAGAAGCTGGTTCTGTATAGTCAAGGCAAAGGATGAATAAGGCAGAGTCTACTATCCCCAGACAATCTGCGTTATTCGAACCTTCATCTCTAGTCAGAACATCTCTCAACCCAGACCAGACTTTCCGGTTCTCAGTACTGAGCACGCCCAAGGCACCTTTCGCGGCTTCTTGTATAGGTGTTTGCTGTGCATCATCAATGATAGTCTGGAGGTTGAGTGATATATCTTTCTCCGTCATGATTAGATCCGAGTTGTCATCCATGACATCGAACCAGTAGAATTGACCATGGCAAAGGACCACAATATGTTTTGAGTTTGGGTCCTGGCCAATATGACAACCATGCTCGGTAGGTACCCGAGCGGTGCCGAACAATCTAGAGTATTGGTACATGCAGAGTGGTGCACCCTTGACAGTGTCGGGCGGTAGCTCTTCCTTTCTGACCGCGCGCACGAATGATAGAGCAGACACTACAAGGGAGGCTGCCCGAGTGACCTGATGGTTCCGGGCCGGAGTAGGATCATCTTCCAAGAGAAAGAAGGGGTTGAGATTTAGGACAACGGGGTTATCATAATTCAGGTAGGAATCATACCCTAGAATAGGTCAGTGATAATCTTCCAGGATACACTCGCACATACAGAATTGTTCGATATAGCTCGTCTTTCCCGTGGCATACTTCCTCAATCTTTCTTGTAGCTCGGGACCCTCGGCCTTCAGGAACTCCTCCGCCGCTTGTTGGGTTTCTGCGTGTTCTCTTGAAGATTGTAATGGCTTAAGAGCAGCGAGGTACTTGTTCAGACTACTCTCCAACTCAGGAATGGGCAGCTTTGGGAGACTATCCTGCGCGGCGAAGGTGATGCCTGGCTTGGGGTGTGGTTGGTTGCTGGAGAGAGGGTCTATCTGGTCTTTATTATATTCATCCTTGACCCGCTTGGCCTTGTCAAGAGATCGACCGCTGTCTGAAGCCAGATGGGGGACACCAGGCTCTGCCAAAGATTCATTGAGGGATTTTGGCATCGTAAAGGTGCGGACTGAGGCGGTAGAGGACGGCATCGTGGTCAGCTTGGTGCCTTCAACAATAAAGCGGCGAAACAGAGGTGCTGATATTCAAACCGCGCAAGGCTGTACGGTAGAAATAATGGCAGTCTTGAAAGCAATAGGACGGCATCCCACTGGAGTTGCTGGTGGATATTTGTGAAGAAAGAAAACGGGAATTGTAAGCAGATCTACACAGTAGCCGGGCGCCTTGGTTATATCTGGGGACCGAAGCGGAGGGCAGCGTAGTGGGGACCGACCCCCATTTGTTACCAAAGTGGCCGACAGTAGATGGAGTAGATTGGACTGGAGATCGGCCAGAAGGCCCATGCAACGTGAATGCGAAGACAGAGCTCCGCGGTCATCCACTTATCAGCTAGGGTTGCATGTGCCGACAACTGCTAGATATCCGTACCACCGAGTACTGATATCTTGGCCGCATCGAGTTGGACAACGTGACATAAAAGCAATTCGACGTACCTAGACGCTGTGGCTAATATAAATACAATCTCGCATAGAGCTACAAGACTTCGAAACGGAATACAATATCCCGAATCCGTGGTTGTGCAGCTCGAATCGGGCGGGGTTCTGGAAGGAAGAGTTAGGTTCAATCTCAATGCGCCTCAGTTACCTCAACGTCAGGACTTGGAACAGGAGGGACGGCAGCGGCGCCTATGCTCCCCTCTGTTGGAGTAGTGTTGGCTTGGCCTGAAGCTTGCCTCCTTTTGCGCTCTCCTGGTCTGGGAGTCTCCACGTTACAAATATCGTTCTCGGGGCCGATTGGGGGCGAGCGCCGTGGTGGTGAGACGATGTCGAAGCTTGCCTTTTTGGTGGTTCGGACCAGAGGAGGTTGTGGTTGGATGCGCCTTTTGCCGCGACTAAAGAGCTCAAGCGACCACGAAATGCACGCACACCCGCGGCCACAGCACGGATCGAAGGAGCAAAGGCGAGAGTGGATAGGCGGGCGATGGCGAAAGGCTCCGAGAGGGTGCTGACAAGCTTTTGGCGCGCAATGGAACGGAGGTTCGAAGGCCTTGGGGCGAGGGACGTGGCTAGCAAGGCAACGCAAGCAAGTGGGGATTTGCGAGGATGCTCTTCTTATTCTCGATGAATAATGAGACCGGGGCGGGGCACGTTGCAGGTAGACGCAGGGAGGTCACAAATAAAAGATGATAAATAGCAAGCAATAGGTCCGCCAAAGCAGAGGTGACGGATGGATCGGAGAGCGAGTTGTGCTGTGCTGCGCTGCGTTGCGTTGCGTTGCCGGCGTGGTGGAGACGGTTGTTGTTCCAGCTTTCAACTCTCGCTGAGAAACTGGGGTTGTGTCGGATAAGGGCGCTGTGGATATGGCTATGGCTATGGCTATGGCTATGGATAGGGATGTGGATGTGGATACTCGGGGGGTTATGGCATCTGGGTCTGGTGGATCGCCTCCGCAAAGATGGAATCTGGAGCGGCGAATCCGCAGCCTGAGAGTGCGAGAGTGAGAGCTGTGGCAAACCAGAAGACCTCGGCACCAGACCAGATCAGGTTACCGAGTTAGAAGTATCATTTCCATTTCCCCGGAGAGATAAGGACCAATAGAGGGAAGATGCCTCTGAACTTCGTACGCTAATAATCACTACTGGGACCCCAACTCGCTCGCTCTTTCTACCACAAGAGCCTGTAGCAATAAGGAAACTAGAAGCGAGAGGTTGTTTATTAAAGACGACCTAGGTATCTATCAGTTTTGATAGAGAAGGTGCCTAATTATGTACCTACCTAGGTAGGTAGGTAGGTAGGTAGGTAGATACCGCTAGGTACCTTAGTTGTAAGAGTACGGGGTGCCTAGGTACTAAATCGTATGTCTCACACGTAACATACCACATGCCACGAATTGTAGTATCGGACAACATCGTTTTGCCCCGGAATAGAACCCTCTATAAGTACAATAATGCTTCTTATCATCGATAGTCTGCCACTAGCCTGCAAAACAGTCATTACGATTGCTGCATGTTGCGGACTATCCCGCCGTGAGCTCCCTTTGGGCGACGTGCCATATTTCGATTCCTAAGGTGGCAAAATGCCTTTGGCCTAATGTGCTTCATCCAATCTCACATCAGCCCTAATCATTCAACGTTACTGTATTGGTGTGTCTCACAAATCCTGAATCGAGGTGGTTGAGGTGTCGACATTTATTGAGACGATGTGGTACACTCGGTCGTCTTCCTCTAGCGGCAGAACATTCACTCACTCCTAAAAAAGAGGCATCCTCGACCGCTTTCGATTGCGAAACTCATCATGGGGCTTTTTTGACCCACCACAATAAGCGAAATCCCCCAAAACAAATATCAAGATCTATTATAATTTTAAAAGGCAAGAAAAAGAAGCAAAAATACTATCGTATACCCCGGAAGCAAAAGAGTTCGGCCCGGTGTCGAATGCCTACATCTCTTGTCGTTTTTATTGTTGTTGTTTTGCTTTGTTGTTGTTTCCCCTTTTTCCCCCATCGTCCCTGGCGACCCCGTAAGTACAATTTGACCCGAACCACTTGACCAAGTGTCACGCCCTTGTACTTCGGTAGCAGACATTTGCTTATTTTGTGTTATATATGCCAGAACGAGGAATGTAGCAGACATGTGACCAGCCTTAGGTGTGATCCATGCAAATTGGAGTCTCTGGTGTTCATATATTTTCTTCACCACAAACATAGATGGGCTAGCATTTGTTACCCACGTCTGCTTTTAGGAGGACGAAGCCGAAATCATATATATATATATATAGCGCCCTGCATTACAATTGACTAATACTTCTTGTTATTTAAACCCCACCTACGGCCCCTGCCTGTCTCTTTATAACACACAACTGAGACACTATATAACATAACTTTCATTGGCTTACCAAGCTGTGGAAATCCATCAAACAGCAAATCATAAACATTGGAACGCGTACAAACTCCTACAACCTCCTGTAGCATTAAGACTGCTTCTTTAACCCCATCAAATACCTCGTCCCAGAATCCAACAACCACCAAGAAGCAAGCTCATGGCTCCACTTTAGAATACCCCTCTCCAAAGGCATAGGACTCTTCTCTCCAACACGCTTCCACATAACCGTCTCACTACTACACTCCCACTCGTCGGCCTTCTCCTCTATACTTATCACCATTCGTCCACCTTTCACAATGCCCATGGTCTTAATCTCAAACTCCACCTTGCCTTTGGTGCGGACAGCGACGCGGTAGGCACCACACACCAAGTCCCCCTCTTTGAAGTCCAGGGCCCGGATGTAATCATGCTTAAACGTTCGTTTCTCTTCTGGGGTAGAGACCATACGTATAAGGTAGGCCTGAGGGAAACGGCTGGAGAAGAGACTCAAAGTATGTCTCAAATACGTAGTAAGTAGTTCTTCTTGCCCAAGCGCAGGGAAAAGAGACGCGGGAATCGATTTATATGCCCTGTCATGGACCATGAAGTATTCCGACGTGAGATCGGAGGAAGGGATGGAGGATATGCTGTGGGATGTTGATTCTGTGAGGAGCCCCTGCTTAGAGGTGCGTGAAGTTGTACGGGAGAGCGAGCGGTGCAAGTAGAGGAGGTAAGTAACTGGACAGCCTATGACAAGCACCGAGGCCACGATCTTGGGGTGCCTGGTGAGGCAAGCTGTGTAGTGGTTCATAATGGGCAGCGAATGTGTAGATTGTTGTCGTCTGCTTTTGCGTCAAATCTTGATACCAGTGCGGAATGTGAGAGTAGTTCAACGAGGGTTTGTTCTGGACGGTTTTGGAGAGTCGTCACCTGGATTAATTATATAAGCCATCAACTGAACGATAGCAAAGACTTTTATGAACAGAAGGACAACTTTATGGTGTGGTTTCAACCTTTCCGGCATGTAATTGGCCCGATATGACCCATCATGTGATTTTATTAGTTGACTTGGCAGCCAATAGTCTAGCACCAAACACCAAATGGCTGAACACATCGCAGAGGGCGAGAACGGGATTTCGAACTCGTGGCACAAAACATATTCAGCAATGGTTCTTTGGCTAGTTGAAATGCCAAAGATTGTGCACATCGCCTAATGCTGTGCGACACAAAGTAGCGTTACAGCACCATAGGAATGATCTGTCGTCTGGCCCAATCAATAAAGGCAAAGAGCATCATTTCCTGGGTGTTGCGAGGTCAGGTGCTTTTTCGATGCCGAGAGTATCTGTAGTCCACGAGAAAAATCTGCTTGTACATGTTTCGATCATAAGAGAGGAGGGTAGACTTATAATGCCTCCGCCGAGAATATGGTGGTCATGCTGCCAAGAAAACTCGAATGATACTGAAATGTGAGATTTCCAATCCCTCATAGCGTCAAGACTCTAATAAATTAATAACATACCATCTCGCATCTCGCATCTCTCCAACCAATCCACCACCAAACTATATCTGAGGAAACGTGGAGCCCTTGCATCGTGAAGTGGGGCCGGCTTTGCAAGATAATCTCGTTTCTCGACTTCGTACAGGCCGTGCAACGTAGTGCCAAAAGCAATTGTTTATCGCATACCCCTTTTGACTAGTGGTGCCCGAATTTCTCACGTCAGATGTGACGGTATTTATGTTTATATTTCAGCTAGTTTCCACTATGAGGTTTTGTACTATGCCACATATATATATCTTAATTATTTGAGTTGAACGGTGGGTTTCGATCTCCGTAGTTCGTACCACCCTGTATCTTTCAACATCCGAAAAGGGTTACTAGAGCGCAAGATCCGCGTCCTAGAGAGTGAGAAATTTTCATCCGGAGTCAAGAACTAGACAGGTGTCAAGGAGGGAAAATGGCGACAGATTTGGAACCTCGAAAGGTTCCCCTCGAGGTCTTGCATTTAAGCATGCCCAGGACAGGCTCTGTGTCCATGAAAGCGGCGTATGAGATCCTCGGTCTACCCACCTACCATGGCTTCGTCTATATCGAGAACGGTGCAGATCAGATCGAATGGGAGAAGGCGTGCGATGCGAAGTATTATGGCAAGGGCAAGCCTTATACTCGAGCCGATTTTGACAATTTCCTCGGCGGATATGCCGTACTTTCGGACTTTCCCGTACTGGGTTTCACTGAGGAGTTCTTGGAAATGTATCCAGACGTAAGTTTATTTTATCCGACTAGGTGCAAAATGATCAGTCCATGCTGATGCGCTGGTGCGTTTTACAGGCCAAGGTCGTTCTTGTAGAACGCGATATTGAAAAATGGTATCACTCGTTCAATACCCATATCATTACCGCCATGTACAACTGGATGACCTGGGTCATGCTCAACATGGTCGAGCCATTTATACGTACTCGACCCGCAGGCACCATAATAAAAATGGAATATGGAATGTTCAACTGTTCTAATAAAGCAGAATTCCAGGCTAGTGCGCGAGACACGTATCGACGGCATTATGCGAAGGTGCGCGAACTGACTCCAAAGGAGAATCTGCTTGAGTACAAGTTAGGAAGCGGCTGGGAGCCCCTTTGCACGTTTTTGGGAAAGGATATCCCTGATGTCGAGTTTCCTTTCTTGAATGAGAGTAAGGAATTTGCCATTTGGATGCACAACATGCAGAAGAGGGAACTTGCTCGAGGAGTGAAAGTCATCGCAAAGGCCCTGATTCCTGCTGGTGGATTGATTCTTGCAGCGCTATACTACAGGTTTTATTTGGTTTGAGGAAGCGAAGCCGCTGTGGGCAAAACCATATACAACAAGGCAAAGGCAAGAAGACCCTTTTTAAGGTCATCTTTTGGATATTTATCACGCGATCAAGCATAAAAGGCGAGGGATAACTTATAATTAATCATGGAAGGATCCAACGCATTTTTATCAGGTGCATTAAGCTAAGACTGGTGGAATAATATCGGAAATAGAGCACCATTTAAGCAGCTCCAACTGCTCTATCAATATCGCATCTCCTCAACCTTTATCCAACTATCATGAAACTTTCTACTTCTAAGAGCACACTGCGTAACTCCAAAATGGAAAACCCTCATACTGGTTTTATACTAGAATTTAGACATAACATTGTAAAGGGATACGGTGCTTCGTCTTCACATTCAATGTCTCGCGTGGCCTACTGCGATCACTTGAACCCGAAATTTGATGCTAGATAAGGTAGTCCTTATGGCAGCACTTCCAACTTAAACATAGAGTTAGGGCAATATCTGAATTGCAACCTCAGTTGTCGGCAATATCCACGCCAAAAATTCCAAGGCCGTCACAGAAAATAGCACCCCTTCCACCCCTACTCCTTTCCCCTCATTCGAGGCACCGAAGATCCCTCATACCGTGAACGCCCGTTCAGAGTCGATGGGAGAATGATTACTATGTCCTTTTCCATCCCAAGATGATATTATATTCCAGCTTTCTTTACATGACCGTACACCCACAGCAACAGCACGCGGTACAACCAGCACAGAACCCAGCAAGGCAGCCACAACACCCACTACTACCCTTCTGTTGCACTACTACCACTTCTCTCTGCGGTTGCTGCTGGCTCTGGGTAGGCCCTGGGCCTTGCACATATCCGCCTCCGCCCTGTTGGTAGCCTTGAGGCGCGTGGTGTTGTTGTTGTTGTTGTTGTTGTGGAGCATAGAAACCGCCCTGGTTCGTAGCTACCGGGGGATATTGTGCCCCGTTGTTAAGAGGAATGCTGCCCTGTTGTTGTGGTAGTGGTGATTGATATTGTTGGTAGGGTGGGAGGGAAGCGCTCTTGTCGGCCATGATGCACGTTTGGGTGGAAAGTCTTCTGAGAACTGTATCGAAGAGCTGGGAGGGGAGCGGTTGCGGGGGATGATAATAGGGATATGAGATTCCGCTCGTGAATCGTAAATGGAAGATAGTCGCAAACTGAATCAAATTGAGATAAACATGAACGAACGAAATTGCTCCAGAGGGATGGAAGTGAGAAGAGGGGGTTTTAGAAAAAACAAGCAGCACGCGCACGCTTATAGAGGTAGATTATAGGATTAAAGGCAAATGGATTAACGCTGAGGCGTCGGAGCAGCATTGGCACCTGAGTTAATCAGTACCTAATATTGGCTCCATTTCGAACCTGCAGTGTGTGGCGGCCACCACAGGCGCTTGAGTCTTCGATGGCCTATCATGGGCGCGCCACAGCGTCTCGAAATCCCCAAGGCGCTAAAAACGGTTCAACGATAAAGATTTTCGCGAGGGATGTCGGGAGGTTGACGGTGATATATGTGCAGTTTGTCCAGACTCCAGAGTACCCAGGTACTGTGTCAAGTAGGGAGGTACGTAGGAACCTACATCGCGCATACCAAAACAGTAAGCCTTAGGAGGCTGATCGCGGCATTGCCGTCCCCCCACCTCCCGCTAAACAAGATTTAGTGGATCACGGCGATACAAGTGTACGCGTCGATGCTAACTGCAGGCTAACTGCAGGCCGATTCGCAACAATGATAAGAGGCCAACACACACAAGACACACCTTTTTTGGCATCTACGACGACAGAACCAGCTTAATTTGGAAAGAAGATTGCTACCATGTATGATACCTGGTAGGCGAGGCACGTGTGATGCTACCCCCCCCCCCTGGTACTGATGACGAGTTTGTCCGGATGCGGTATACTCGATGCTCAAACTCCAAGACTTCAAACACAAACGTAAAAGCGATCTCGGCTTGCCGCATATCTAGTAGATATGGATAGCGCATTGAGTCTTTATTCTAGGTAGAATAGCTCTGCCGATAGATGGCCCTCGGCATTTACACAGCCACAGGTAATCACCCCGACT
The DNA here is from genome assembly GCF_003357145.1 of Venustampulla echinocandica. NCBI lineage: Eukaryota > Fungi > Ascomycota > Leotiomycetes > Helotiales > Pleuroascaceae > Venustampulla > Venustampulla echinocandica. Next base: position 1,050,091 of record NW_022474206.1, on the reverse strand, counting down.
CAATCGCGAGCCATAACCCAAAAGAGGTATGCACTATGCTGATCGAAGTACGTAGTGACGGTGAAGAAAGCTTGAGGGCGCCTTATACAGAGCCTTAAGAGAACTGCTGGATTCAGCTGGAAGTTTCAGCCAATTACTTCCACGCTTTTGAATTGTCCTGCGCGTCTTGTCCCCTCTTATCCGATCTAGCGATTTCATATAAGTATTGGCGAACTGTATAACAGAAATGGCGTTCAAACTTTCATATGCATCATCGTCGCACATCCGGCCTGAGGAGACATACTGAGCATCACCACCTTCGACGGCTGCGAATATGGGTATAGTATGGAGTTATCAGAGGTACCAGAGATACCGGAGGGAGAAGAAGGCCCAAGAGCCGTGGGGCCTTGCAAGTCATGATACGGAGGGAGAGAGGACCGAAGGCATAGAATTAAAAAGTCACAAGACCAAGAACAAATCCTGTCCCCATCGACAACAGGCGCCTTTGCTGTCTGGTTCTGACCCCCCAGGACAGCAAACTGAAGGGCCAACGCATGCGTCCCAAGGTTCCCCAAGCGAACTTCGCACAACACCCTCTCCAGGAGATGAGTGCCAGATATGCCGACAAGACCGTTTGGACGCCAGGCGATATCGGTTCAAATTGATTATTGGTCTTTTCCTCCCATTTGCACTGCAAGCACTTGATCTTACAATCATTGCAAGCGCTCTCCCATGGATAGCCTCTGACTTTAGTAAGTCGATCATACGCCTCCCGGTAAAGAGTTACTCACTAACTAGTCTTTAGATCAATTTTCTCAAATGAATTGGCTTATTGCCTCGTTCAATTTAACCTCGGCGACGTTTATTCCATTTTGGGGTTCGATGGCAGATATATTTGGCCGAATGGCGGTTCTGGAAACCGTATTGCTGCTAATGATGGTTGGATCAGCATTATGCACAGCAGCGCCATTGAACGCCTTTCCCGTCCTTATCCTTGGTCGAGCCTTCCAAGGCTTGTCAGCTGCAGGAATTACAGTCGTCGTTCGAATCATCCTATCCGACAAGGTTTCCCTGGGGGAGAATGCTAAGAACACGAGCACCTTCTCTATGGTTGCAGGCCTTTCCTATGCCGTCGGTCCTGTCGTAGGCGGCTACCTTACGTCGCATAATTGGAGATGGTGTTTCGGAATTAATTTGCCTATAGCATTTGTGGCTATCGTCTCGGTGTTTCTGCTCCTCAGGGGCCAGCTTATGGGACCTCAGCCGCTGCCTGGGGTCCCAGACCAGGAGACTCCTTGGGAAGTCTCCAGCAAACAGCAAAGATTCAAGGCCAGAATATCGATGATTGATTTTGGTGGCCAGTTTCTGTTTCTTGTGGGCATGGCGCTCGTTGTATTAGCGTTGACCTGGGGAGGAGTAACTTATTCCTGGCAGAGCGGGCAAGTGATTATACCACTGGTCGTGGGCAGCTTATTGGTGCTGTGTTTTATCTACTGGGAATATCTAATGGCCCCAGGACGATATCTGGCGCGCAAGTTCCCGCTTCAACGTCCTACTATCCCATGGATCCTTATAACGCAACGGAACGTTGGGCTTCTGTTTTACATCGATGTCGCCACAGGCATGGGTATGTCGCTCAAAGCCTTCCCCACTAGTTCTACATGGCTAACAGCTCTTAGCAATGACCTCCGTCCTTTACTTTGTAGATATATACTTCACAATGGCAAAAGGCTATACAGCCAGCCAGGCCGGCGTCCAGCTTCTATTCTACACGCCCGGATTAGGGGTTGGCGTCTACTCTGCAATGTACATGTGTAACGTCTACCCCCGCCAAACCTTCACGCCTCTCTTCCTCGGCTCCGTCATTGAGGCCGTCGGCGTCACAGTCCTAACTTGGGCCCTCCATCAAGGCCACATCCCCACGATCTACGGCATGATGGCGCTCACGGGCGCGGGCACGGGTCTTCGATTTATGCCCGGCACCCTCCACGGCATCGGGTTCTTCCCAAACCACATCGCGTCCGTGATCAGCGTATTCGCATTTGCCGTCCCCTTCGGCGGTGCCGTAGGCATGACGATCATGGGAACGGTATTCAACAACAAATTCTCGCCGTCCTCCCTTCTCGCCCCAGATTCCGCTAGTAACTCCACGGGCAGCGGGATCGATTCCAATTATATCGAGGCTATCGCGCGCCTTTCCCCGGATATCCAGGACTTCGTGAGGGGCAAGGCTCGAGATGGGGTTGTGTGGGCTTTTATTGCTCTCCTGCCGATGGTGTGGGTTTGTGTCATTGCGGCCTTGTTTCTCGGGAATGTGAATATCACGAAGCAGAAGAGGGATGAGGATGAGAAGGGCGAGGTGGATTGGAGTGAGAATACGTATGAGGGCGTTTTCTTGCTTGGAGTTTTGAGAGGGCGGACTGGGACGAAGAGGGTAAAGAAGGGGATAGAAAATGGGGAGGCAAACGCAAATAGAGTCACGGTTCAAGATTAGAAGCGTGGAGGTGGGGATGCTGTAGTGGGTAATAGGGAGGTTGTCTAGATGAGATACGAGATAGATTTTATGTTTTCCTATGTAAAATATTATCATATAGGCTGGATTATACCTATAATTTACTTATTGATGTATTTACAATATCCTACTAAACTTCTATAGCGAGTCTTCTAATTCACACACTGCGCAACACTTCACGTGCTTCATCTAATACTCCTTGAATATCACCCCCCCACCAAATGAGCACCTCTAAAGAATAACACCTCTAAAGAATAACACCTCTAAAGAATAACACCTCTAAAGCATAACCAACCGGCATCCAGCATATTTATATCCCCACTCCCGTAGTGGTGTTGCTCATGCCTAACACTGACCAAGAGCCAAAATTCTCCCATTCCCAGCATGCACGCACATCCAAGTTCTAACTACTCCCACGAATAAACCCGTACCATACTATCATTCACCCAACTCCCCCCTCATTTCTCTAAACCCTTTTCCTTTCCCTTTCCCTTTTATCTGATGTTCTAACCCCCTGCCACTAGTGTATACTCAAATATACTATATAAGAGAGGTTAGATAAAATTATAAAAGGTTCTTTATATAGAAGTAAAGTTGTTATAATAAATTAGATAATAAGATTATTAAATTATAAGCGACATTTTTCAGTGCCATATTAGACTATAAGCATTTAGGTAAGTACAAAGCTCTCAACTAATTTAGAGCTAACTACTAGATTTATAAGAAACCTTTATATTCTAAATTATATAGAGCGTCTAGATTATTAATAGGATATAAATTAATTAAATTCTAGGGTAAAATAAGGTAATTCTATCGCGACGATAAGGGGTGACGTCTTTTACAAGTCCTTGTTATTGCCCCTACTAGCGCTGTGTACTAGCGTGCCGGCCCAAGGGATAGACAGCTTTTCATGTACATACTTCCAACTCACAATGATATAGGTGGGAATGTTGGATGGAGCTTGTTGGGATTGTGGAATGAAGTGTGATGAGGAGTTAGAAGGGCGCTTGACTCTCGATGCACAATACAGGTACAATAATGCGTCAGTTTAAAGCCTTGAATGCCAGCCATACCTGAAGTCCCCCTTCGAGGCACTGAATCAATCCGAAAACAATTGTTAAAGTCAGCACGAGTGCTGCTACCCAGAACGTGTACCACTGTACACGTCTTCTTCTATCTCGCCACCATTGCTTTATGTTCTTGGGTTCTGCCTGATCGAATACTTGCTTTAGTATGACAAGCCGGTCATGCCAGTATTGGAAGTGGTCGATCTGTCGTACCTCGGCCTTCAATTGTCCACATTCTCGAGCCAAAGGGTCCAGGGGTAGTCTCCCTCGTTTTTCAACTTTTAATTCGTGAGAATGGAACCATTTTTCAACCTCTCTATCGTGTTCGGGGAGGAGAAGTGCAAGTGTTCGTATCGTTTCTTCCACCAAGTCTTTTGGGAGAACATCGCTTTATCTCGTCAGCTGAGGTATTCGAACTCCAAACATAGAATACCGACCAGTTCTCATGGAGCTTGAGGAATGTCGCATAATGGAATATTTCCACAGCTTTGTCATCGTCTCTCATCCTCAAGTGATCAGCGAAATTACTCGTCCATCTCACTTCAATCCCCCCAATTTGCTCCAAGTTTGCCGCATTGAATATCCTTTCTAGCTTCACCCGCTCTTTTATGCTACTTTGCGGTACAAATTCCTTGCCGATCAAATCTCTGATTGTGCCGTCGCTCCAGCTTAGCTTCGTCTCCCCAGACAAGGTAATAGAACGACCAACTGTCGCAAATCCTCCAGTGGGCACCATTAACAAAAGGCGGACCGCGAGATTGATCGACTCTTCGATAATGTCCTCACTATCGGCCAATTCTTCTTGTTGAACTTGTGTTTGCAGAGCATCCTGCAACAAATTTCGAGTTTGTGTTGAGTCTTTGAGAATTGCTATGAGCTCTGTGATTCGAAGGTGGGACTGAGTGAGGCTATTTTCGTACTTTTCTATCGATCTTTGGTAGTATGAAAAGTAGCTCTGGCTGGTTCCAATCAACTCGTAAATGTTTCCGGAATTAGCAAATATTTTCGATATTATTTGTTGTTTAGTTTGAGACGATAGAGGGAAGTCTCGCGAATCCATCGCTGCGAACACTTTACGCTAGTTTCAACAAATCAAAAGAGAAAATATTAATAAAGTCCATCAAAATTTGAGGCGAGGCTCTACCTTTTAAAGGCGGGTTCTTTTTCAGCCTTTGGCGCCCAAAAGACGGGGTATGGGACTATACTGATTGGCTATCCTGCACCAGCAGCTCAGCTCATGAACTGCAGGCGGGGCAACACAGCCCATCCTCATCGATATCTCTGCGCAAAACCTCAATGTTTCCAGCTTTACCTCTTGCAACGATTATTGCACTATGACCGGTGGGCTCGAAGATAAAACACACTTTCACATAGCTCTTAAGGCATAAGCGCTCAACTTGTGATCTTCATGCCGCCTCAATCATCTTCAACCCTCGTAAAGGTTGCGCAGCCGACTACGAGGTTATCGTTGTCCATCATGCCTCAACCCCGTTGGGAAAACCCGCAGCTCTCGGTCGGCGCACCGCACGCGTCTCTTGATATCTTGGGCCGATACAAATGCTGGTCGCTCAAAGACGAAAGTCCCGCCCATATTGTGTGGAAGACGGTGTCCAAAGCCATTATCAGCCTGCTTGAAGATCGGTACGAACACCTCGATGCTGGGGGCTCGGACTTGATGGTGGAGATGTTTATGATCGGGCGCAAACCGACAAGTTCTAGTCCCACGATTCTATTCAGTTGCGAGAGCAAAACTTGTCGTCAAAAAGCTATGGTGTTAGTTCGGAAGAAATGGATACTGGCAGACCACCCGGGTGTTTTGATGGCAGAGTGTTCGAAACTGCCACGGCCCCTGGCTTTAGATGAGGAAACTGATGCGCCACGACTGCCTCCTGGCGTTTATCTGAATGGACCCTTACAAAGTTTTGGCACTTCTGTTCTCATCTACTCGGAAGAGGGAAAGCTACCACGAAAGGCAACTATCGGCGGCATTGTCACCATCGATCACGAACTATTCGGCGTTACAGCTGCGCATGCATTCTTCCCGACGAAGGAGGAAGAGGACAGTGGCAGTGTAGACCTCGAGTTTGCATTTTTCGGTGATGAAGAGCCGTACGACAGCGGGGATGACGAAGACCTGTTTGAATTGACTAGTCAGGGTTAGTGACACTTTTACGGCTTTGAAAGGTAAGTGTACCAACTGACCGAGAGTAGCTAGCATGTCTTCCGGATCCAGTCAATCACCGGGCATGGATGAGAGCGAGTACAGTTTTCAGGGATATGTCAGCTCAAGTTCGGATTCAACCTTGAATGAGAGGGTAATGCCGGCGAGAGATAAAGCAGTCATTAGTGGGTTTATTTTTAATATATATCATTCTATATGCTAACTCTATATAGACATAAATGGCGAGGAGAAGACAGTGAGGCAAAAGCTTGGTGAGCTCTTTGCCTCTACAAAAGCTGGGGACCGTCTTGACTGGGCTCTGATCAAGATCCGGCATTCACCATTTATATCCCAATTTACCCATCTCCAACTTATTAGCAACATGTTTTGGGAGAAATCGATATACCCAAGATCCATTGGAAATGCCACATCCGATGTGCGGGTTCTTATTTTCACTGGTTCAGATGGTGTTGTTGAAGGAAGCCTATCTGGGGTCACTTCTTTTACACTCAACTCTAAAGCTCACAAATTTCAATCATTGCTGACGGTGCGACGTTTAGTTGGCAAATTTTGTATGTGTAAGCCCTTCCATACTGATATTTGGAATGCTAACGGGCGTAGCCGATGGGGACTGTGGATCCTGGGTCTTTGACAAAGAAACTGGAGATGTATACGGACATGTTGTGTCTGGATATCCATCAACTGGTATGGCTTACATTGTGCCGTCGGTGCAAATCTTCCAGAACATTCAGCACTGGATTGGCAAGCCTGTTGAGCTATTCGCGCATACAGTATTTGAATCGCGAGCTAATGATCCTGAAAATTCGGATTCAACGATACGCGAGACAATCGTTCACGATTTTGATCCTCCTCGACCACGGAGGAGACTCTCAAACACATATGAGCATGCAGATGGGTTCCCAAGTCAACCTCCGGAACCTAACCACTCGAGCGAAACAGAACCTCCCGCTCCTCAAGTATCTGCCAAAGCACCCGTCATTCCTCGGCCAGCATATGTGGTCGACGCCGACGACGACGGGAAGGAAGTAAGCGGAACTAGAAGAAGTGCCAGCATAAAGAAGCAAAAATCCAAGCCGACAAAATCCTCCAAGGGGAAGGACAGGGTGGAAACAAAACCAGAAATTTCCCGTTATGATGCCCGCTCGAAGACACCATTGGCATCCAATCGGAGCAATAGCTCGGGATATGCATCGATATCCTCGCGAAACTCTACCGCTCCATTCGTGTCTACTTATATTCCAGATATAGAAGAGGTTGACGACGAGATGGAGGGTGGAGTCAACAAAGACCCATCGAAGAGGAAAGCGAGACCACGGCTATTGGAATTGAAAGACAAACCCCTCGGTATCCCGCCGTCACTCAATACCGGGTACCCCACGCTTCCACCAATACCTATACGTCCTCGGGCAACAACTGCACATATGTACCAAACACGCCCATTAAGCTACCATGCCACGTACAGGGCCGCGGATGGATATAGCCGCCCTCCTTTGTCCGCTTCTGCATGGGCCAATTACCAGCCCGCAGAAAGAGACCTCCCGTTTATTGAGGATGTTATTCCACAAATGGCTGCACATTTAGATTTCCGACCACCAACGGAGCTGGGATACTCGTTCGCTGAAGAGGCGCAAGATGACGATGGATATGCTTCTGCACCAGAAGGATCTACAAAATATCGATCACGGACACGCCCATCTTTAGTATTGTCCAACAGCGGCGTCGACGATGCTGCCATGCCTCCTCCCTCAAGAACGGGAATTCGAAGACGTCCACGCACGAACAATCCAGACTACTTCGATACGCTCGGAGAAAGACATCCACAAATCAGTAATGAGGAAAGTCAACGGCAGAGTTACTATAGCCAGCGTTTCCCTCACTACGACATGGAAGACTATGAAGCCAAACTCAGACATGCCGCGAGTTACGCAGAAGATGTAAGCGACTCCACAGTTCCTCTCACGGCCGAGATCCTTCGTCGCCAGCAACGTCGGCAAGCCGGCAGCAGTCGTAGCAGCCGCAGCAGCCGCAGCAGTCGCAGCACAAAGAGCTCCAGTAGCGATGGGTGGAAATCTTCCAGTACAGCTCCCACAGAATACGGAGATGACGAATATGTGCCGTTCAAGGTTACAGTACAGGCTCGAGTAGTGGTAGGCGGGAACGAAATTGAGTGTGCTGAGGGTGGAGAAATTAACATCCAAAGGGCTAATGCTAAGAGACCAACTGGTAGTATTGGCACAGCTAGCACTAGCAGCGAG